>NC_054708.1:28259689-28582189 GCF_016097555.1 Gigantopelta aegis
GAGTGGGGGGAAACCCGTGTGAATATGTCAGAAGACGTATATCAATGTTTTCACCACTATAGTGCTTTCTTGTATGGCGGCCAATGCCTCACATACTGACTTCCGGAAAGGGTTCTGATATTTACAGAGTGGGGGATGCCCTGTGTGAGTGGTCCCTGTCCGTTATGTACTGAAAACTGTGTTCATTCTACCACTTATGACCCACCATTCGACAAAAATCATTTTGGAAGAATTCGGCCCCAAAACTATTTTTTGCGTTTTTTGACCCATTATTTGGGCCAAGGACCAAAATAAATGTACCTATTATTCGCCCACGCAGTGCCTACATACGATAGATGCTTTTGTGTTGAGATGTACACATTGTATTTGGAGATGTGGGGTGATATATATGTCAGAAGACGTATATCAATGTTTTCACCACTATAGTGCTTTCTTGTATGGGGGCCATTGCCTCACATACTGACTTCCGGAAAGGGTTCTGATATTTACAGAGTGGGGAATACCCCGTGTGAGTGGTCCCTATCCGTTATGTACTAAAAACTGTGTTTATTTGACTACTTATGACCCACCATTCGACAAAAATCATTTTGGAAGAATTCGGCCCCAAAACATTTTTTGCGTTTTTTGACCCATTATTTGGGCCAAGGACAAAAATAAATGTACCTATTATTCGCCCACGCAGTGCTTAAATACGATAGATGCATTTGTGTTTAGATGTACACATTGTATTTGGAGATGTGGGGTGATATATATGTCAGAAGACGTAAATCAATGTTTTCACCACTATAGTGCTTTCTTGTATGGCGGCCATTGCCTCACATACTGACTTCCGGAAAGGGTCCTCATATTTACAGAGTTGGGGATACCCCGTGTGAGTGGTCCCTATCCGTTATGTACTGAAAACTGTGTTCATTCGACTACTTATGACCCACCATTCGACAAACATAATTTTGGAAGAATTCGGCCCCAAAACTATTTTCTGCGTTTTTTGACCCATTATTTGGGCCAAGGACCAAAATAAATGTACCTGTTATTCGCCCACGCTCTGCCTACATACTATAGATGCATTTGTGTTTAGATTTACACATTGTATTTGGAGATGTGGGGTGATATATATGACAGAAGACGTATATCAATGTTTTCACCACTATAGTGCTTTCTTTTATGGCGGCCATTGCCTCACATACTGACTTCCGGAAAGGGTTCTGATATTTACAGAGTGGGGGATACCCCGTGTGAGTGGTCCCTATCCGTTATGTACTAAAAACTGTGTTTATTCGAATACTTATGACCCACCATTCGACAAAAATCATTTTGGAAGAATTCGACCCCAAAACTATTTTTTGCGTTTTTTGACCCATTATTTGGGCCAAGGACCAAAATAAATGTACCTATTATTCGCCCACGCAGTGCCTACATACGATAGATGCATTTGTGTTTAGATGTACACATTGTATTTGGAGATGTGGGGTGATATATATGTCAGAAGACGTATATCAATGTTTTCACCACTATAGTGCTTTCTTGTATGGCGGCCAATGCCTCACATACTGACTTCCGGAAAGGGTTCTGATATTTACAGAGTGGGGGATGCCCTGTGTGAGTGGTCCCTGTCCGTTATGTACTAAAAACTGTGTTCATTCGACTACTTATGACCCACCATTCGACAAAAATCATTTTGGAAGAATTCGGCCCCAAAACAATTTTTTGCGTTTTTTGACCCATTATTTGGGCCAAGGACCAAAATAAATGTACCTATTATTCGCCCACGCAGTGCCTACATACGATAGATGCTTTTGTGTTGAGATGTACACATTGTATTTGGAGATGTGGGGTGATATATATGTCAGAAGACGTATATCAATGTTTTCACCACTATAGTGCTTTCTTGTATGGCGGCCATTGCCTCACATACTTACTTCCGGAAAGGGTTCTGATATTTACAGAGTGGGGAATACCCCGTGTGAGTGGTCCCTATCCGTTATGTACTAAAAACTGTGTTTATTTGACTACTTATGACCCACCATTCGACAAAAATCATTTTGGAAGAATTCGGCCCCAAAGCAATTTTTTGCGTTTTTTGACCCATTATTTGGGCCAAGGACAAAAATAAATGTACCTATTATTCGCCCACGCAGTGCTTAAATACGATAGATGCATTTGTGTTTAGATGTACACATTGTATTTGGAGATGTGGGGTGATATATATGTCAGAAGACGTAAATCAATGTTTTCACCACTATAGTGCTTTCTTGTATGGCGGCCATTGCCTCACATACTGACTTCCGGAAAGGGTCCTCATATTTACAGAGTTGGGGATACCCCGTGTGAGTGGTCCCTATCCGTTATGTACTAAAAACTGTGTTCATTCGAATACTTATGACCCACCATTCGACAAAAATCATTTTGGAAGAATTCGTCCCCAAAACTATTTTTTGCGTTTTTTGACCCATTATTTGGGCCAAGGACCAAAATAAATGTATCTATTATTCGCCCACGCAGAGCCTACATACGATAGATGCATTTGTGTTTAGATGTACACATTGTATTTGGAGATGTGGGGTGATATATATGACAGAAGACGTATATCAATGTTTTCACCACTATAGTGCTTTCTTTTATGGCGGCCATTGCCTCACATACTGACTTCCGGAAAGGGTCCTCATATTTACAGAGTTGGGGATACCCCGTGTGAGTGGTCCCTATCCGTTATGTACTAAAAACTGTGTTCATTCGACTACTCGTGACCCACCATTCGACAAAAATCATTTTGGAAGAATTCGTCCCCAAAACAATTTTTTGCGTTTTTTGACCCATTATTTGGGCCAAGGACCAAAATAAATGTATCTATTATTCGCCCACGCAGTGCCTACATACGATAGATGCATTTGTGTTTAGATGTACACATTGTATTTGGAGATGTGGGGTGATATATATGTCAGAAGACGTATATCAATGTTTTCACCACTATAGTGCTTTCTTCTATGGCGGCCATTGCCTCACATATTGACTTCCGGAAAGGGTTCTGATATTTACAGAGTGGGGGATGCCCTGTGTGAGTGGTCCCTGTCCGTCATGTACTGAAAACTGTGTTCATTCGACTACTTATGACCCACCATTCGACAAAAATCATTTTGGAAGAATTCGGCCCCAAAACATTTTTTGCGTTTTTTGACCCATTATTTGGGCCAAGGACAAAAATAAATGTACCTATTATTCGCCCACGCAGTGCTTAAATACGATAGATGCATTTGTGTTTAGATGTACACATTGTATTTGGAGATGTGGGGTGATATATATGTCAGAAGACGTAAATCAATGTTTTCACCACTATAGTGCTTTCTTGTATGGCGGCCATTGCCTCACATACTGACTTCCGGAAAGGGTCCTCATATTTACAGAGTTGGGGATACCCCGTGTGAGTGGTCCCTATCCGTTATGTACTAAAAACTGTGTTCATTCGACTACTCATGACCCACCATTCGACAAAAATCATTTTGGAAGAATTCGTCCCCAAAACTATTTTTTGCGTTTTTTGACCCATTATTTGGGCCAAGGACCAAAATAAATGTATCTATTATTCGCCCACGCAGTGCCTACATACGATAGATGCATTTGTGTTTAGATGTACACATTGTATTTGGAGATGTGGGGTGATATATATGTCAGAAGACGTATATCAATGTTTTCACCACTATAGTGCCTTCTTCTATGGCGGCCATTGCCTCACATATTGACTTCCAGAAAGGGTTCTGATATTTACAGAGTGGGGGATGCCCTGTGTGAGTGGTCCCTGTCCGTTATGTACTGAAAACTGTGTTCATTCGACTACTTATGACCCACCATTCGACAAAAATAATTTTGGAAGAATTCGGCCCCAAAACTATTTTTTGCGTTTTTTGACCCATTATTTGGGCCAAGGACCAAAATAAATGTACTTATTATTCGCCCACGCAGTGCCTACATACGATAGATGCATTTGTGTTTAGATGTACACATTGTATTTGGATGGGTGGGGTGATATACATGTTAGAAGACGTATATCAATGTTTTCACCACTATAATGCTTTCTTGTATGGCGGCCATTGCCTCACATACTGACTTCCGGAAAGGGTTCTGATATTTACAGAGTGGGGGATGCCATGTGTGAGTGGTCCCTATCCGTTATGTACTGAAAACTGTGTTCATTCGAGTACTTATGACCCACCATTCGACAAAAATCATTTTGGTAGAATTCAGCCCTAAAACTATTTGTTACGCTTTTTGACCCAATATTTGGGCCAAGGACGAAACTAAATGTGGTCCCTATCCGTTATGTACTACAAACTGTGTTTATTCGACTGCTTATGACCCACCATTCGTCATTTCATTGTATAGGTATAAAGTCGAGTTGCATTTTCCTCGGGTGCTGTTGGGCGAATAATATTGGAACCTCGTTCACATCTATATCTTGGTCATAATAAATCGTTATGAGCGCCAAATTAGAAAGGTGCTCCTATACCATAGAAACAAGCATGTATCTGTGCGTTTCTTTTTTTGAGCCGTATGTACCACATGCATTGTTGTTATTTAACCATGAAGCTATAACTGATTTAGTGATTGAGGATTCCGACGGGTAACAAACCCGACTACGTTATCCGGTCATTTGGGGACAAGGACTTTTATTAATAATAATATTATGTAAAATCCGATTTTAAAAAAAAAAAAATCATTTGAGCGGAACTCTCAATACAGCGTACAGATAGAACCCACCCTCCCACCCCCTGGCTACGGGCCTGCGTTTGTGCATACCAGCCCATAGCATCGTTAATGTCCACCTGTGGTTTCAACATAAAGAAAGATCCAGGTATTTTTAGTCTCAAAGAAATTACAAAAAGGTGCATAATTATAAAGATGCTAGGGTTTTATTTTTAGATGAATGTTTGTGTTACTTCCATTATAATGTGTCCTAACTGTATGATTTTGGGTGCATTTTTGACAATGTTCACACCCATACAAACCACACCCAAGCGGGAGTTGGCAGCTATCACACACATATTTGTGGAAACTTTACTCATCAAACCTTACAAAATCCCTGTTTTGAATAAAGGTTTAGCTATTCAATATTTCTCAAAATCAGTTTGTTTGAAAATTACCAAAACTAATCAAGCCCCACTTTTGAAAACCCGGTGTGTGAATATCAAGCCTGATTACAGCTAAATTGTTTGCACTGCTGGTGACAAACCAATTGTCATTTTTAAAAATAACTCCTTGGTTATCATTAAGCTTATTAAACATTTATAACCAATCACAGGAATTGTGGTGTTAAGTTCTCTATCAAAAGTTCGTTGCACCTCGAACTTTGACCCAGCCGGAAGTTATACCAATATTACATTGCAAGAATATCTTCAGATACTAAAAAATAATCCAGTCTACTCTGTTTGCAGGTTAATCTCCAGGTATACTGGTGTCTATCTGGGTTTTAAATTTTCCAAGGATCATTTAGATCAAGACATGCTTTTAATTCCAAAATACAGTTACGGGATTTTTTTATTATTATCTTTTTTTGTAGCTATAAGTATCTAGGGAATAATCCTGAACTACATTCCAGTCGCCAGCCATAATAACAGATCCTGGGAGACTTTCTAAATGTTTTTTTTAAGATTCTGGGGAATCTGAGTTTGGGCCATATAAATTTAATAAGGATATCCTGAAATCTTTTATTAATATATCTAAGATAATATAACGACCATTTTTATCACTTATTACTTGATTAACATTATACCGTACTCAAAATTATTTTAAATTAGTATCGCTACGCCTGCACTATTATTAGTTCCATGAGAAAAATACATTTTATATCCCCATTCAGCTGACCATTGTTTCTCTTCCTTAACTGAACTATGTGTCTCTTGCAGGAAAATTATGAAGGACTTTTTACTCCGTAAGAAGTTGAAGACGTCCGTCTTTTAATATTGTTTGATTGAAGACCATTCATATTTAGGGACAGAAAATCTATATTAGTCATGGCTTATGGATTTTGTAGTTTGTCCTTGAAACATACCCTGTGCAGGAGTGGAGTAGAACAAAGAAAAGCTGACAAAGATGAGAAAGGCCACGATTAAAAACAGGTCGTCAAAATGTGTGTGTGTGTGTGGTGTGTGTGTGTGTGTGTGTGTGTGTGTGTGTGTGTGTGTGTGTGTGTGTGGTGTGTGTGGGGGTGTGTGTGTGTGTGTGTGTGGTGTGGTGTGTGTGTGTGTGTGTGTGTGTGTGTGTGTGTGTGAAATACCATTTAAAAGATTTAATTAATGTTTTTATTAGTAACCGTCATTTTTGCTGAAAATTGCAGTTCCATTTTTAGGAGTACTCTGCATTATTTTGAACCGATGGTATATACTGCATAATAACTGTATAACAAATAAAAGTGTATATATTGTCAATGGATAATCGTATTAGCACGAATAATCAATGTCACGTATTACTACCAATTACAAGAAAGAAAGAAATGTTTTATTTAACGATGCACTCAACATATTTTATTTACGGTTATATGGCGTTAGACATAATATGGTTAAGGACCACACATATTTTGAGAGGAAACCCGCTGTCGCCACTACATGGGCTACTCTTTCTGATTAGCAGCAAGGGATATTTTATTTGCGCTTCTTACAGGCAGGATAGCACAAACCATGGCCTTTGTTGAACCAGTTATGGATCACTGGTCGGTGCAAGTGGTTTACACCTACCCACTGAGCCTTGCGGAGCACTCACTCAGGGTTTGGAGTCGGTATCTGGATTAAAAATCCCATGCCTCGATTGGGATCCGAACCCAGTACCTACCAGCCTGTAAACCGATGACCTAACCACGATGCCACCGAGGCCGGTACTACCAATTACAGCCACAGCTTGTCATGTCATATCATAGGGTTTTACGCACCTGTCGTGGGCACAAGAGCCGGCCTTGGCCGGCTCCTCCGTCCATGACAGGAAAGGTGGGGGGAGGGGAGAGGAGGGACCGCCTGCACTGGCAGGTGCAAGGGAGCACCAGCAGCCCGATCAAAACGGTAGCAGGTGGGTAGGGGTGGTGGTGGTGCTGTGGAATTTGAATGGAGCAGTTAAATGCCAAAGAGAAAAGGGTGCGAAATTTTGATTGAGGGAATTTGGCGCAATTTTGAACGGTCGGTCGAAAGGTAAAGCCACAGCTGTTTTTACTCCATAAATATACCTCGAACCTTGACACGGAACTCTCTTCTTTGGTACCATGAAACGTCAGAGTATACAGTTTGCACTATTATATTCCAAACTGTACAGAGGCAGCAGTATACAGTTTGGACTATTTCTCGTTCCAGCCAGTGTACCATGACTGGTATATCAAAGGTTGTGGTATATGTTATCCTGTATGTGGGTAAGTGCACACAAAAGATCCTTTGCTGCATTAGAAAAAAATGTAGCGGATTTCCTCTCATGACTTTGTCGGAATTACCAAATATTCGACATCCAATAGCCAATCACTGTGCTCTAGTGGTGTTGTTAAACAAAACAAACACAGCTCACAAACAGTACAAAGTGTCAAATGTGCGAATTCACATAAAACTAATTTTGTTGTACTTTATTTTGATTATCAGTATATAGAGTCGCAGTCTGTCAAGATTTAAGGCTTATAGGCCTAATGTACCAGTAGTTAATACAAGTTTCTAAAACTGTATGGTTTGATTTTTAGTCTCAATTAGTTACCTTCATATTATTTGTTTGAAAAAATTCCCCGCCCCCCCTCCCCCTCCCATTATTTTTAAGGTAGAATTATTTTTATTTAATTTAATTTTATAAAAAAAAAAAATAAAAAAAAAAAAAAGGGGGGAATATGTCTGAATAATTGTATACATATCTCAAAGATGACGCTATTCATATTAATCAAATGTCTTGGATGATGTATATTATATGAAATGTGCTGGTGTTTGAATTTGTTTTGATTCATAAATATGTGAAGAAAACAAATACTGAATATATTTTTTAAATAAAATTTGCTAAATTTCCTGGTGAATTTGAAAATGGTGCATACATGTACGTGTATAATAGTTTTAATGATTCAAATCCTTCTTGAGTTCACATATATTCTAACAGATTGTATATACATGTATGATAAGTTGGTTGGTTTATAAAAATCAATTATACCAGATGAATGATGATGAAATTCCAACTGATTAGTAATTTGAGCTAGTTTAGATGTGTATAACACAAGGCTTTAGAAACAAGTCTCATCAGGCCCACAGAAACTGCAGGAGGGGGGAGGGGGGACATCCCAATTGAGGATGAAAATGTACCTGTTATTTTATTATATTATTTATTCTATTTGTTTTTGTCTTACTGCACTCTATATAAAGAAAGATAAAAGTGTGCCCCCCCCCCCCCCTCCCCACCATACACACACACACGAGACTGTGGCCCCCCTCACCAGAGATTGTGCTCCATTACTATTTTAGAGAACGCTCCTATGGGCCTGCTCATCCATACAAATAGTATTCAGGGCAGAGATGTAGGTGTGTCTGTATACTGGGAAATGATTCAATGATATTATGGATCTCCATCATCAATGATGGTAAGGGAGGGTGTTTCCAATTCCAACTTTCGCAACCTTTTATTCAGGGCCTTGTGTGAATAGTACAAGTATAGAGTGTCATGCTTTAGACTAAAGTACTGAAATTCTTCTTTACATTTAATTACTCCACGGTTTGTTAATACATAGTTATAAATACATATAAAACAATATATAGACCATTCTTATTAAATGTGTAAAGCTATCTCACCACACATCAAAAACCCTATAGCAACTGAGTTATCTTAATTTCTTACACCCGTTGGTGAGACCATCATTCCTTATTTTTTGATAATACATAATAATAATACATATACGTATGATAACACTTTAAAGACAGACAACTGGCTGCTCCTAGGTAATGACCAGGGGCCTAATTCACTAAACTCTCGCAACTTTGCGATCTCGCAGTGCAATGCTAAAAGACTTGCGAAGAGGATGCTTAGTTGTCTAGCAGAGCCTAAGAGACCTTTGTGAATTAGGCCCCATGCAGGTGTTTATTTTATCCAGTAAAAAAGCACAATCAAAATTGATGACTCTGTGATGTACAAGTTAATCTGAAACAGATTACTCTGTGGGTGGTAGCTGATTTTTCCCCATCCCAACCAATGTAACATGATTGCTTCTTTAAAGGTCCTAGCATATAAAAGATCCTTTGTTGACCGCATGTCAAAATAATCATGTTAGTAGAGCCCTATAATTTTTTGACACCAATCAGCCATAGTCATAACTGCAATGAGATGTTCTGTATATAGGAAAATTCATAGAAAAAATCCCTTGTTGGTTTTCAAAAGGTGTCTATGGGCTTTTTCTCTTTCCCTCTTTTTAACTGAATGTTGAAATAATAATGTTTAGCATCCAATCAGTTTTATCTGTGATGAGATGTTCTTAAACAAACACTGCATGCTATGACTGATTTCATTTCATTTGAACTTTTTTTTCGTGCTTATATCCAATTAAGGTTCAAACACGCTGTCCTGGGCACACACCTCAGCTATCTGTCCAGGACAGTGGGTTAGTTGTAGTTGTTAGTGAAAGAAAAGAGAGTGTAGTGGTCATTAAAATTTGCTCTTATGTGGGAGCCGGTACCGGGCTGCGAAGCCTGTACCTACCAGCCTATGTCCGATGGCTTAACTATGACACCACCGAGGCCGGTCTCTCCCTCTCTCGACCAAGTGTTGAAATAATCATGTTTTGCGTCCAACCAGCCATAGTTTTTATCTTTGATGACATGTTCTTAAACAAACACTGCATGCTACATGTATGACTGAAAACAAGCTACTGGTTTTGAATGGCACACCTCAGTTGCCCTTGGAGAACCCATTACACTTTTTCCTGTTCAAAACAGGGTTTTACGTCTGGTATACATGTATATTAAAAGTCATGACGTGCTTTCCAGCTTTTTTGGAAAGTGTGTATACAAAAAGATCCTCTACTGCTATGTTGTCTGAGCCTATTTGGTGGCAATGGGTTTCCTTTCTTATACTTAAAAAACCTAAATAATTTTACACTAGACAAAGAAATGATGCTCCTGTAATTAATATACAGGGGTGCAGAAATGGAAAATATCTCACTAGCCCTCCAATTCAAAACAAACTAAAATGTACTAGCCTGCCAGTATTTCTATTAGTCCACCAGCCCATAGATAAAAATATTATTGTTTAGCAATATTATAATATACACTTCAAATGATAGTTTTAACCATACGTCTGATGCCATATAACCGTAAATAAAAGAAATAAAACTGTGTTGAGTGTGTCGTTAAATAACACATTTCCTTCCTTCAAATGATAGATATAAATTTGACAAAAACATTATTAATAACTTGGTTGGTCAAGTGATCAACATCACATGGCAAATGAAATAAAAAAGACACATATGCTCCCCCACCCCCGAAACCTTGATTAACAAAACCAGATCGCTGTCAGACTAGTAGTTGTATTGTTTAACTCATCGGTCAGACTTTTTACTCACATTTGGCGAGCGGGCAAGTACTTTCTGCACCCCTGATATAGATTAGCAAATATATTTATCTGAGAAGAAATACACCATAATCAATACAAATAATACATTACTTATACAGCTAAAGGAAACACACAGTCATGAACATAATGGAACAAACACTAAACTCACTGGCTGTTAACTAGTTTTTTTGTAAACAGTTTATTCCACAAATAGGTATGTGCATGAACATATATAATGACATCAATTGCCTAAAAAAGTATGTGACATTAAAAACATGCATAGTCAATATTGTCAGAACATAACATTCTTTCACTCACACAGCTGTACAAATGGGTTTTAAAAAGTGGCACATAGTTGCATGCATAAATCAGACATATGATGGACTAATGTAAATATCTCAACTGGGAGTTTTAGCTGGACCCGTATTATTATACAATTGGCACATTTGGTCAATAAATCTGTAGCCAAATTCAATTTACAATACCCCCCCCCCCAAAAAAAAAAACCCACCAAACAACCCCCCCCCCCCCCCCCCACACACACACACACACTACTATCAATGCTAAGCTATTAATTAAAAAAAATAATTGATTTGGCTTTAATATTATATTGAATAATTAAATGAAAATAAAATTGTCAACTAGTGACCAGGGCCCATTTCATTTCAACTTATTTTCGTGCTTATATCCAATTAAGGTTCAAGCACACTATCCTGGGCACACACCTCAGCTATCTGGGCTGTCTGTCCAGGACAGTGTGTTAGTTTGTTAGTGGTTAGTAAGAGAGAAGAGGGAGTAGTGGCCTTACACCTACCCATTGAGCTCTTAAGAACTCGCCCTGAGTTGGAGCTGGTACTGGACTGCAAACCCTGTACCTACCAGCCTGTAATCTGATGGCATAACCACGACACCACCGAGGCCCCAGGGCCCATGTGCAGTCCATGAAGTGATCTTAGCACTAAGATCACTTTCATATCACCTTAAGTGCATAAGTAGTTATGCACTTAAGGTGATCTCCGCAATAAGATCTCTCTGTGAAACGGGGCCCAGATTTACAAGCATTTTGAGAGTACTGCTAAAGCAATACACGTCCCCTACCTGACCCAATAATTTTTCTTATATCCTAAATTTAAGGGCCAAACACCTATGAAAAGTGGGTAAATCACCATGAAAGTTAAACTTGATCAGTAACAGTACATAATAAAGCTATATAAAAGATTTCACCTCAATATTTTCAGGTATTGCAAAACAAAAGTTCGAAAATGTTTTGTTCATATCTTCTAAGTTCAAGGGTCATAACTCTGTCAAAAATGGGAAAATTGCCATGGAAGTTGAACTTCATCTATAACAGTACATAATAAAGGTATATAAAAATTTTTTTAGTTCAATATCTCAAAGCCTAAAAAAAAGTCCACAAAATAAATTTTCACATTGCCCAAGTTCAAGGGTAATAACTCCATCAAAAACGAGTAAATCACCATGAAAGTGATCTGTAACAGTACATGATAAAGCTATATACAAAATTTCAAGTTAATATTTCAAGGCCTTTTGAAAAAAAAGTCCAGAAAAACACATTTTCAAATCTAAGTTCAAGGGCCATAACTCCGTCAAAAATGAGTAAATTGCCATGAAAGTCAAACTTGGATCTGTAACAGTACATGATAAAACTATACACAATATCTCAAAGCCTTCTGCAAAAAACATCCGGAAAACATATGTGGGACAGACGGACGGACAGACAGAAGGACAGAGATGAAACCTATAGTCCCCTCCGGTTGGACCAGTAGGGGGCTAATACATTAATAACACAATTCTTTCCTAGATCTATTCTTCTTGTTACACTTGTGATCGCGATGTCTTGGCCGAAAGGATCCATTTTTGGATGTTTGTCTTCTCGATCTCCCGAGCTTGGATCACTCCAGGAGGATCCGCAGGATTGTGGTGTCTGAAAACACAAAGACATTTCTGTTGTCACGAAGAGCACTTGCTTATGGCAGTCCTACACTTAGCAATCATGCAATAGTTAAAGTTGAATGTTTGTTTTGTTTAACAACACCACTAGAGCACATTGAATTATTAATCATTATTAATTTTGTAATTTTAACATATAGAGAGGAAACCCGCTCCCTTTTTAGCAAGGGATGTTTTAAATGCACCATCCCAAGACAGGGTAGATACATGTACCATTGGCCTTTGATATACCAGTCGTGGTGCACATGCTGGAATGAGAACTAGCCCAATAGGGCCACCAACAGAGATTGATCCTAGTCTGACCACGTATCAGGCGAGCACTGGGCTATCATGCAATAGATCCACTACCAAACAATTGCTTGGTGGCCATACATCATGCAGTGAAATGTGGCAATAGATCCACTACCAAACAATTGCTTGGTGGCCATACATCATGCAGTGAAATGTGGCAATAGATCCACTACCAAACAATTGCTTGGTGGCCATACATCATGCAGTGAAATGTGGCAATAGATCCACTATCAAACAATGCTTGGTGGCCATACATCATGCAGTGAAATGTGGCAATAGATCCACTACCAAACAATTGCTTGGTGGCCATACATCATGCAGTGAAATGTGGCAATAGATCCACTACCAAACAATTGCTTGGTGGCCATACATCATGCAGTGAAATGTGGCAATAGATCCACTACCAAACAATTGCTTGGTGGCCATACATCATGCAGTGAAATGTGGCAATAGATCCACTACCAAACAATTGCTTGGTGGCCATACATCATGCAGTGAAATGTGGCAATAGATCCACTACCAAACAATTGCTTGGTGGCCATACATCATGCAGTGAAATGTGGCAATAGATCCACTACCAAACAATTGCTTGGTGGCCATACATCATGCAGTGAAATGTGGCAATCCAGTCTGGAATTCCGAAATCATCACGTTGCACATCGTAAAGGCCTTGCAATGACACCAAATATTCCAGGTCAGGGCTCGAACTTAGCGACAGCACCGACGGCAAATGATGTCATTGAGATATAAATTGCCGTAGGTCGGGAGCATCTCAATGATAGCAAAATGTTTACAAACAATTCTGCTAAACTAGGTTTATTTCTCCTTTAAGAAAGAAAAAAGATTACCTGAGATCCAAATGGTGAGCTCCACCTTTAATTAAAACAGCAACAACTGTGTTGGAAATACTTTTATTTACCTGTAAAAAGTATAAAAGTCAAATGAGAGAAATCAAATGATCATAAATAGCAAAGAAACCACCAAGCTTAAGACTGGTAGGAAAGGAAAGAAATGACACCTCAGTTTATTTTACATTGGCTATTTGGTATGTGTTGTATTTTGGTGGTGGTGGTGGTTGTAAATTGGAGGGTTTTTTGGTTGTTTTTCTTAACATTGGTTGAAAGATATGAAGGCTGCAAGGCATAGTTTAAAAGATAGACCTTCAGGTTGAAGTACATGTACTAGTGATATTCAAAATTATTGATTATTATCATCCATTAAAGGCTTTTGTAGGAGATATCCATGGCACTATAATTTATGATATCTCCTGCAATATTCTCCTAGGAGATATTGCTTCTTTTGTTACGTCAGTGTGTATGTTTCAGTGCTAAACCTATCATAATAGATGACAATACATGGTGCTTATAATTAAAATTCTTCCTATGTTCATATAACTTTAACCGATTGTGTAATCAAAAGTTGATAGGTTGTTGCGAATTGATTATAACCAATGATGAAATTCCAACTGATTCCCAACACCACTCATTACTACAGGGCTCGAATTTTAACGACGGCACTGATGGTAACTTGCCGTCGATCACTGAGATATAAATTGTCATTGGTTGGAAGCATCACTAATGGCACTTTTTTGCCACTGGTTAAAATTTCTGCTGTCAGTAAAGCCCCTCAATGATGGCAAACTATGGTATATATTATCTGCTAGTATTTAACATTTGTGCTTTTGAAATAGTCTACCATACATACAGCAAAATAGCCTTCGAAAAAAAACTTTTAGCCAGGCTCAGAATTGCCTTCTGTGACAATGTTTTCTTAAATATTGCTGTAGGCAACAAATTATGAACCTTGAGCCCTGTTACTATATACATATGATTTGAGAATTAAATCTGCTAATGCCCACTGGGTTATTTCCAGGGTTCCTGCAGACTTCCAAGAATCAAATTTCAAAACTTTTCCATGACTTTTCAGTTTTAACCAAAATTTCTAAACTTTTTAAGGCCCTTGAAAAGTATTTTGCAAATTTCAAAACTTTTGCAGGTTTTTAATGACCGCGGAAATCCTGTATTTCTCATTCCAGCCAGTGCACCATGACTGGTACATCAAAGGCTGTGGTATGTGTTATCCTGTCCATGGAATGGTGCATATAAAAGAACCCTTACTGCTTATCGAAAATGAGTAGCACATAAGTGGCATCAGCAGGTTTCCTCTCTCAATATCTGTGTAGTCCTTAACCATATGTCTGGCGCCATATAACCGTAAATAAAATGTGTTGAGTGCATCATTAAATAAAACATTTCCTTCCTTAAATCTGCTAACAACACTTTACATATTCTGTTCCATTATGACAAAGAATACAGGCAGTGTTCAGTATTTTAATTTTAACTACATAAAAAAACAGCATTTGTTTAATCATGTTGGCACTTACCCCACCCCCATGCCAGGGGTCAAGGTCACCATTGGAGAAGACTAGATTACTGGCAGACTTTAATTCTGAAGAAAAAAAAATTCATTAAAATATCTGATGGCAAAAGACACTAAATAATATAAGGGGACATTCACAATTATAAAAAATTTCATTTATGTATAAACCATATGCTAGGGGAGGGAGTTAATGCCAGTGTACACTTTGTACATTCATGAAATGTTGATACTTGTGACCGGCCCTTATGTAAAAAGTAGAATACAAATTACAATACATACTAAAATGTATTGCATTAATTTTAAAACTGCTGAGAGCATACTTCAGCAAATACCAGATTATTACAATTCTGTTTTACTCACATGCAACATATAATGTTTTCAGAGTTCACCGACAATAGCTTCAAAGGGTGTGGAATGGTGTGGTGTGATGTGAGGGGATAGGATGGAATGTATGGGATGATATTGCATGGAATGTATGGGATGACATAGTATGGGATGACATGGCATGGAATGTATGGGATGACATAGTATGGGATGACATGGCATGGAATGTATGGGATGACATAGTATGGAATGACATGGCATGGAATGGAATGTATTGGAGACATAGTATGGGAGGACATGGCATGGAATGTATGGGATGACATGGCATGGAATGTATGGGATGACATAGTATGGAATGACATGGCATGGAATGAAATGTATGGGATGACAGTATGGAATGACATGGCATGGAATGTATTGGAGACATAGTATGGGAGGACATGGCATGGAATGTATGGGATGACATAGTATGGGATGACATGGCATGGAATTTATGGGATGACATAGTATGGGATGACATGGCATGGAATGTATGGGATGACATAGTATGGGATGACATGGCATGGAATGTATGGGATGACATGGCATGGAATGTATGGGATGACATAGTATGGAATAACATGGCATGGAATGTATTGGAGACATAGTATGGGAGGACATGGCATGGAATGTATGGGATGACATAGTATGGGATGACATGGCATGGGATGACATTGCATGGAATGTATGGGATGAAATAGTTTGGGATGACATGGCATGGAATGTATGGGATGATATCGCATGGAATGTATGGGATGACATAGTATGGGATGACATGGCATGGAATGTATGGGATGACATAGTATGGGATGACATGGCATGGGATGACATTGCATGGAATGTATGGGATGAAATAGTTTGGGATGACATGGCATGGAATGTATGGGATGATATCGCATGGAATGTATGGGATGACATAGTATGGGATGACATGGCATGGAATGTATGGGATGACATAGTATGGGATGACATGGCATGGAATGTATGGGATGACATGGCATGGAATGTATGGGATGACATGGCATGGAATGTATGGGATGACATAGTATGGAATGACATGGCATGGAATGTATTGGAGACATAGTATGGGAGGACATGGCACGGAATGTGTGGGAGGACATGGTATGGAATGTATGGGATGGCATGGAATGTATGGGATGACATGGCACTGAATATATGGGATGACATGGCACTGAATATATGGGATGACATGGCACTGAATATATGGGATGACATTACATGGAATGTATGGGATGGCATGGCATGAATAAAATAATATGGAATAGAATGTGTGGGCTTGCATGGTATGGGATGACATGACATGCCATGAATTGTAGGAATGGCATGGGATGTATAAAATGGTATAGAATGGAATGTATGAATTTGTCTCGAATGGAATGTATGGCACAAATGGCATAGCATGGAACTTATAGGATAGGATGGGATTGCATGGTACGGAAGGAATAAAATGGTATGGCATGGGATAACAAGAAATGTGTGGGATGACATGACATGGAATAATAAAATGGTATGGCATGGCATAGCATGAAATGTGTGGGATGGCATGACATAGCATGATATGTGTGGGATGGCATGGCATAGCATGAAATGTGTGGAATGGCATGTCATAGCATGAAATATGTGGGATGGCATGGCATAGCATGAAATATGTGGGATGGCATGGCATAGCATGAAATGTGTGGGATGGCATGGCATAGCATTAAATGTGTGGGATGGTATGGAATGATAATATGGGATGACATGGTATAGCAAGAAATGTGTGGGATGGCATGGAATGGAATGATACAATTGAATGGCATAGCATGAAATGTGTTGGATGGCATGGAATGATAAAATGGGATGACATGGCATAGCAAGAACTGTGTGGGATGGCATGGAATGGAATGATACAATGGAATGGCATAGCATGAAATGTGTGGGATGATGTGGTATAGCATGGAATGTGTGGGATGGCATGGAATGATAAAATGGAATGACATGGCATAGCAAGAACTGTGTGGGATGGCATGGAATGGAATGATAAAATGGAATAGCATGAAATGTGTGGGATAGCATGGCGTGGAATGATAAAATGGTATGGAATGAAATGTATGGGATGACATTGCATAGCATAAAATGTATGTGATGGAATGGCATGGAACATATAAAACGTTATAGAATGGGATAACATGGCATGGTATGAATGGGATAATATGGCATGGAGCATATAGGATGGGATGGTATGGAATACAAAATGGTGTGGAATGAAATGTATGGCATGAAATGGGAGGTGTCAAATAGTATGGAATGGTATATATGGGATAGCATGGCTTGGCATATATGGGGTGGCATGGCATGGCATGTTTGGTATGGTATGGAATGGAATGTATTAAATAGCATGGCATATATAGAAGAGGATGGCAGGGAATAAATGGGATGACATGGCATGGAATGTATAAAATAGTATGGAATGTATGGGATGGGATGGAACTTATGGGATGACATAGCATGGCACATTTGGGATGGTATGGCATGGATCATATGGACAGCATGGCATGGAATGTATGGGATGGCATGGTATGAAAACTATAGATTGACATTATATGGAATGTATGGGATGATATTATGGCTTAGCAATGTTCAAAGTGACAAGAGGATGCTATGCAAAGTGAAATCTGTCTACTAACTCAGTCCCCAGAACTGTATAGTGGTCCAGTCAAGTCGTTGTGAAATTCCCCAAGTCTTCTCGCAGTATTCACGCCTCATGTCCTGCGTCCATGGCAACACAGGAAACATATCAGTCACATTGTTGGTGCCATCAGGTAGGCGGACTTCTGTACATGCCTTTAAAAACAGAAAATATGTTTTAAATATATATATATATACAGTCAAACTTCGATAACTCTACCTTTGATCTTTTGAAAATTTCGATCTCTCGACCTTATAAGTGACGATCCCGGCTGACTTACTATACAAACTACATGTAGTCATCAAACTTCCAACACTCGATAGACTCGATCTCTCTACCCAATTTTTTGGTCCTGCCATAAAGATTTAATAGATCATGTACCTCCAAAACTCGATTGATCAAACTGTCATTGCCGATAATATTTTAAAGACACATGAATTGTCAATCAGGTCAATCAAACGAAGCGCGTCTGTCTCGGGTGATCTTGGGTGTTGAGGATTACGGTGATAATTACAAAATAATAGATTGCAAACTAAGCAGAACGAACTGATCCTGATTGTTTGTTGTTTATACATGGTGGAGAGTCTTGCTACGTAATACATAATTACAGACACAGTCTGGTTAACTTCAAAGAGTACTTGTAATAATTGTTAGTGCTGTTTCCTTTTTATAATTAGTGTTTTTTAATGATTTTTTAAATTTAAAATAATTAAAATAATTTTGTGAAAACAAATGTACTGAGTGTTATTCAGCATTCACTGTTTTATTTGTTAGTTATGTTCCACCATATTTTGACATCTGCAAAATACATTATTGTTCATTATATCATTTACTTCCTTCATCTGGGTTATCTTTTCTGTTTTGTTATTTACTTACTTTTATAATATACGCAAAATAAATGTATCACAGACATCAGAAGATGCCAACAAAAGGGGTGGGGTGACAGTTATATATCAATTTGCCTTTCAACTGGGGATACATAGTTTAGAGGTAGGCAGTGAAGTGCATGCTTTTTACAATATTAAGCAAAATCATCCAGCTGTAATGCAGTTTTAAATTTGAACTCTTATATATTAATTTTGAAAACCTGACCTCCCTGAAACTCGACCCATTTCCTCGTCCCCTTCAAGATCGAGTTAGACTGTATACATGTGTCATTTAGTGACTTTTCAAAATGATATAGCTATCCAAAAGAAATGTTAATTGGACACCTTTTAATGAATATTAGATAAATATGAATAAAACATTTTGAAATATGGATTACAGTACATCTTCACATAGTTAACTGAATTTTAAGGTAATGTATCTTTACTCCTAATTATCTAAACACATTATAGTATTTATGTTATTCAATGAAACAAAACACTTAAATAAAATCAATAATGTGGTACCTTTCACGTACCAATATTTTTCCTATAATTAAACTAGAATTCAATAATTTTACAGTGTGGTGAATAACTGGGACCTAATTCACTAAACTCTCGCAACTTTGCGATCTCGCAGTTCAATGCTAAAAGACTTGTAAAGAGGATGCTTTGTTGTCTAGCAGAGCCTAAGATATCTTTGTGAATTAGACCCCTGTTCTGTAATATTAGATTGTGTGCTATGACATAGGTTAAAGGAATCAGTTCTATGCCCAGTCGCACGACAAGCGACAAGCAAGCACTCTTGTCACCATAAAGCTATGTACCTCAAACAAAGTAAAACTGATTTGAACCTGATAATCGTATGCCTTGGCATTAGGGCCAAGACCACAGCCTGTTGGGTCAGCACACTGCACATATTCCTTGTAGATGTCAAAACAGGGCAGGGTCCCGTGAGTCCCGTTGTAGTAGAGACCAGCAGCAGATGCTAGACCAGCTATAACACTGGGAGCCATCAGAACCAACTTGCACACAACCTGCATGGGAAGAAAAAAACATGAACTGTTGTATTTCACAACATACAGTGAAACCTCTCAAAACCGGACCCTCTGTAAACTGGAATTCCCTCAAAAATGGACATTTTTCACGGCCCCTTTTTCAATATCAGTATTATGTATAGAAGGGATTAATCTATCTAAACCGAATACCTCTTAAAACAGGACTTTTTACCTGATCCCGAGGGTGACCGGTTTAGGGGAGTTTCATTGTATAATCAAGACACAAACTTAAACAAAACTTGTTACCTAATTAGGGGATAATTAACTGTGTTGTATCTGGACCATTTGTGAATGTTAATGCTGGTTTTACCATTGCAAACTGACTTTTACTGGCGACGATAACCACAGTAAAATGGATATTTGTGACAGTTAAGAAAGCCAGTTGAATCTAAGAAATAAAGGTTTTCAACTGACATCAAGCCTGAAATACAGACATTACTGCGTGTATCAGTATAGGTACGGTGTATCATAATAACTATCATTTTCATTTGAACTTATTTTCGTGCTTATATCCAAATAAAGTTCAAGCACACTGTCCTGGGCACACACCTCAGCTATCTGGGCTGTCTGTCCTGGACAGTGGGTTAGTTGTTAGTGGAAAAGAGGGTGTAGTGGTTTTACACCTACCCATTGAGTCATTAAAAACTCGTTCTGGGTGGGAGCCGGTACCAGCGAACCCTGTACCTACCAGCCTTATGTCCAATGGTGTAACCATGACACCACCGAGGTCGGTAAATAAGTATCATTTATTCTTTGACAAGCCCATAGAACAGGGGGTATAAGTGTACAAGACAGGGTTGGAGGCGGGGGTGGTCTGGAGGAAATCCTCAAATTCAGGCAAAAATTATAGAGATATTGCTGTAACCTGAGACCTTTTTAAGATGTATTTCCATCAAACTACCTGAAAATTTAGTTGTAACCTATGTAAAAATGTGTAGTGATTCGTTTGCAATCCTATATATACATGTAGCTGTTTGGCAGTAATGCTAATATGAATAAATGTTGTTAACCTGATTCAGGCGTTCTTGTTTAATTAGGGCAAAAACCAGTCTGCACCCCCCCCCCCCCTTTACAAAAATGGAAGCCCATACACCTGTGATGAGGGCGTTGTGGAGGGGAGGGGTGGCGGGGCCTGTTCCCTAATCAAGGATGAAAATGTATGTTTGTTTGTTCTATTCTATATCAATAAAGATAAAAATCAGGCTTGTGTCCCATGATTAGAGACTGTGTCCCCTCCACTAAAGATTGTGCACCCCACCCCACTCAACTCAATATATTGTTCCTACTGGTCTGTTTGAATTACAATATACCATGCATCCTTAGTATTTTTAGGCTAACATTGATTGATTGAAAACATATTTTATTGCATAAACAACGAAAGGATTGGGTACAAGGTTGCCAACTTAAAAGGCCTTCTCCTATATACATACAATATAATAGTAATGGTCACAATTACATATTAATTACTGTAAACCGTGAAAAAAATGTGTGCGTATAAATTTCGCGTCGTTCGCGTCCAACCTTATGTCGCGAAATTAATACACACGCACTATTTTCCAGTTTGAAGTGTGCTTAAAGTAATTTGTTTTGTTTTGAAATATTTTATTGAGAATAAAATTCACAAAAAGATTCACTCAACAGGCACAGCCTATACACGAGCTCTCCTTGATGGCGACTAATCGTTGATTTTTTTATGTAACTTCAATCGATGGCGACTAATCGTTTATTGTTTTATCTGTCAAAGGGTGTTAACAGTTAACAACTGAAGCTGTGAGTTGTGATTCTAATACAGGTGAGGTGGGTAGGGTCTAATCCCCTCTATAGACTCTGTACCAGGCACAATTGCTTGATGTAGGATAACAGAATATTAATTTACAGACAGTAACTTTATAACAATTACAGTGAGCTGTCTTTATCCATTTTTTTTTTTTTGAGCTGTCAACGGTCGTTCGCGAAATTTACACGTCGCGAACATGCGCTAAGGTATACATTCGCGAAAAAAACACGTCGCAATCTTAATACGGTTTACAGTATAATATTATACTGTTGAATCCCGCTGGCTCGAAGCACGTCGGTGCTCGAGAAAGTGTTCGACCCATCAGGCAATTCGACCTAACCATTCGGTTAGTAACGTGTAAGTTTAACTCAGGACTTCGTTTTTGGTTCGAGCGTTGCGGTGTATTCGATCCTTCCGAGTTCGATCTAATGAGATTCTACTGTAATAGTAATCTATACATATATAGGTAAATAGGCTTACATTAAGTGGGTTGGCCGGCAAGTTGAACAAGGGAACTGCGTACGGGTAGTTAAACATGGCCATGTTGGCAAAGCTGTTGCGAATCCACCCCTGTAGATGTTTGTAGCTTGGCAGATTGGTGACCGGCTTACACAGATTAAACAGTCTCGAAATCTCTTCCAAGCCTATACAAGATAAAGCAATAATTTTATTTTATATATTATCAATAAACATGACAAATACAAGAACTCTGCAGTATTTAAATGTTCATGTTTTACTACATGTATGTTTCTCACAAACTATAATCCCTGAAACTTGGTTTATAGTTGCACCTTTGGATGTTCATCACAGTGCTCTGAAAAGGTTTAAGGTAGGCAAGACATTTAATATTGCAGAACCAGCCTTGGTGGCGTCATGGTTAAGCCATTGAACACAAGGCTGGAAGGTACAGGGTTCGCAGCTCGGTACCGGCTCCCACCCAGAGCGAGATTTACCAACTCGATGGGTAGGTGTAAGACCACTCTCTCTCACTAACCACTAACAATTAACAACTAACCCACTGTCCTGGACAGACAGCCCAGATAGCTGAGGTGTGTGCCCAGGACAGTGTGCTTGAACCTTAATTGTATATAAGCATGAAAATAAGATGAAATGAAATGAGTGACCCAGCTTTCATGGATTACATTCTTTCTACATAACTCATAAATGGTTTAACAAAATTTTCAATTATTATAAAGGCCTGGGCCCAGATTTTTGAAGCTATCTTAGCACTTCGATATCATAGAACTGTCATAGGTTATGGCATGCGTCGTTGTGATGTCGGAGCTTATAACAGTTTTACAATATTGTAGCACTAAGATAGCTTCGAAAATTTATAGCCTGGACATCTAATAACAACCTGATTAGACAACGTGCTGAGATGTTGTTAAGCAAATATTCCTTACTCTCTGGGGTTTGTTGTTGTTTTATTCTTCTATAATTTTCACCAATCTACTGCACTATTTACCTCTAGTCCCTTCAGATGCAAGATCGTTCATTTTTTGGAAGGCTGCCCGTATTTTTGATTCACAAACAGGGCTCACATCTCTGACGTCCTGCAAGATTTTTAGTAATTAATCAATAGAGGTTTTTACCAGTGTCTTACAGTAAGTGTTAATATTAACATAGAATATGAATACTGGTAATAACCTGCTATGTGAAGGATGAAATTAAACAAACCCTTTTAGTAATTAATCAATAGAGGTTATAACCAGAGTGTGTTACAGTAAGTGTTAATATTATAAAGTAAAGTACTTTTACAAAAACACACTTACAATAAACTACCTGTTAGAACAAACAGATTGTAAAGTCCCGATTTCCCCCTTACATAGTATTAATAAAAGGCCAACTTCCTGAATGAAAACGGCTAACTTCAGTAAATGTTTACAACGAACTACTGTTATAACGAACCAATGTTCCTGGTCCCTTGCAGTTTGTTGTAAGAGTACTTTACTGTAATACAATATGAACACTCTGGTAATAACCTGCTATGTGAATGATAAAATTAAACAAACCCTACAAACTACTGTAGAACTGTAGAGAAGTAATCACATAATATGCGATTTATCCACACACACAAAAATTTCTACCCAGCAATTAAGTACCCTATTTTAGCTGCACAGCCGTCATTTTATATAATTTATCAAACAACCAAACATTGACAGCCCAGTATATAATTGCCAGATTGTAGATGCACAACAAGCCTAGGTCCACCTCTTCTTACTCAATTTAAATTATGTGGTAATTTAAACAACCAGCTGTTAACATTGTAAAGAAACAATAGCAAATTTACCTGAGTGACAGTTTTGAAGAAAAAGCTCCGATCAAAGTCTGGAACCCACATGAAGAGGGGAGCACTAGCTGCAATACCACCGTCGATGATGTTCGGGTACTTGAATCTCATGAAGGCAGTCAGCATCCCTCCATAACTGAACAAACATGTATACAGTAAGCTCAGTTAAAGTATCTCCATCACAGCTGCATTATGTAAATTAACTCATTTTAAAATTTGGGGTGAGGTGGGGTTAAAATCACAAACCCCACAACGCTTCTAGAATTTTTATAAAATCCACTAGCCATGGGATTAGTGATTTAAAAAATATAATTAAAATTCATTAGCCCTACTTTAAGTTAATATAATTTTACTAAATACTAGTAATAATCAGATATGTCACCTAAAGGGAGATACTAGAGCTTAAAAAAACTCTCACATTTGGGGGCAGGATATTTCATATATTTACAAAATAGACTTAACTGCAACGTTTGACAAAAAATCACTAGCTGTCGGGCATGGCAATAATAGTTATTTACTAGCCCAACATTGAATATCACTAGTCATAGGAGTGGGGTTACCATGATCTAGAAGCCCTGCCCAAGTTTCAACAAATGAACATGGACGCTAAGTTTGGTTAATTTAGAAACCTTAAGACAGGGCTTGAACTTAAGAATTTGTAACCCACAGCAATTTTGTAAAGAATTACTATGGGTGAAACAGCCCTCCGACGGCAATTTTGTAAAGAACTGCTATGGGTGAAACAGCCCTCCGACGGCAATTTTGTAAAGAACTGCTATGGGTGAAACAGCCCTCCGACAGCAATTTTGTAAAGAACTGCTATGGGTGAAACAGCCCTCCGACGGCAATTTTGTAAAGAACTGCTATGGGTGAAACAGCCCTCCGACGGCAATTTTGTAAAGAACTGCTATGGGTGAAACAGCCCTCCGACGGCAATTTTGTAAAGAATTACTATGGGTGAAACAGCCCTCCGACGGCAATTTTGAGCCTGCATATGGCAATTATTTGCATCAAATAAACATTACTGAAATGTTATTTTGCTGTATGCAGACATATTTCAAACATACAAATGTTCAATACTGGCAGATAATGTACACACTAGGTGTATACATTTTGTCATTGGTGAGGAGCTTTACCAAAGGCACAAAAGTGCCATCGGTGATGATCTCTACTCTACCAATGCCAATTTATATCGGTGCAGTCATTAAGTTAGAGCCCTATAGCTGTTATCATATTTGGATAAAGTTACAACAGGATAAAACAGGAAATACACTTTTTTTCTAGATTAGAGCTCATCTCCATATCTGTTACTTCTCAGAGATACATGTATTTTTAAAAATAAGAAAAATGCATTTATTGCTATCACAAACACCAGGATGACCAGAAACACTTTGGATGCATGGAAATGAATAATCTAAACAATAAAATAGAAGTTGATTAAAGTCACTTTTTCACCCTTGTTTTGGCTTTGTAAATAATATAACATCCAACAATAATTTTTTATATGAATGATATTCTTGACAAATGGCACGTTTTATCTTTTTCATCTTTTAAAACTTAAACTTAATATTTTATCTAAAATTATGAAGGAAAAAACCCCATACCAACCTTTAAATGGAACCAGGGTTTCTGCCAGAGGGTAAAACAGGTGCAGTGCAATACCCACATTTTTTTGCAGATTTTTGTTTTTAAGTTAAAAATTAAGTTAACCTTTTCACAAAATGAATTGCTCTTATCATACTGTATGATTTTCTTAAACCTAACCCTAAACTTAACCCATTTTCTTAGTGGGGGTGGCCCCCCATACCCCCTATTGACTGTGGTAGCATTTAATTCCATAGCACCATACACAAAAATTTCTTTCTGACAGAAACACTGGGTACTGTGTTGACATGAGTCAAAGTATGTAGACTGGTTTTTATTCAATGTGGTTAGGCATTGTAATAATATACATGTAGCTAATTTTGAATTTGAATGAAATCAGTATTTTAAGTATGTACTTTAGCATCTCTTTACAATGACAATAAACTGGGTGCACTAAATGCAAAATTGCTCTTGAAAATGTTTGGTTTCAAAATTACTAATGCACCTGACTGCATTTGTTTGAAGAAAATATTATAATTAAAAAAAATTGTACTATTTATGAAACATGGATCTGAGGTGAAATTACGGTAAGATTATGTTATATTTATTGTGTATGAAGCCAAAACAAGGGTGTGAAGAGTTATTTTAAGTAATATTTGATTTCACTTCAAAGAACATGCATGTATTTTTAACTATAAATTATGAACAAAAACTGCAATACAAGAAAGATATCTCAACCATACTAAAGTATATATAAAATTATAGAAATATTGTAAACATGTACATTACTAGTCACAACATTTCAATTCAACTTATTTTCGTGCTTATATCCAATTAAGGTTCAAACACACTGTCCTGGGCACACACCTTAGCTATCTGCGCTTATCTGTCCAGGACAGAGGGTTAGTTGTTAGTTGTTATAGTGAGAGAAGAGGGTGTAGTGGTTTTACACCTACCCATTGAGTCATTAAAACTTACTCTGGGTGGGAGCCAGAACCGGGCTGCGAACCCGGTACCTACCAGCCTTATGTCCGATGGCTTAACCACAACACCACTGAGGCCAGTAGTCACAATAACTAGTAGTCAAAGTCAAGATTTAAAAGGGACATAACTCTTGTTATACTGTTACTACATGATGAAGAATATCTGGGAAGAGTACCAGTACTCATAATTCATATTTACTGCACATTGTTATTTTGTGTGCAGCATTGTGGCATTTTTTCATTTTCATTTATTGTGGGGTTTATATCCCCTTACACCTCAAGCAGGCTGTTCAACGCTGTATGTCAAGGTCAGCATTTAATGGCTAGTTCAGTAGTTGTTAGTGCCAGAAACGTCTGTGTAATGGTTTTACATCTTCCATGGATTTATTAAGGTACCTGTAGTACTAAACCAAATAACTCCGGCTGTGTCAAAGTTTGAAGTGCATCAAACTTTTGACAGAGCATTTAATACCACAAGTCCTGTGATTGGTGATAAATGTGAGTGTGTTGGTTGCAAAAAACAATTAGTTTCATCTGGGCAAAAAAATGTATGCAATTTTATTGATCTAGTACCACTGTGTTAAGTAGCCTTTTGTTTGAAACATATATTCAAAGTACTAAACATTTTTGCAGAACTATGGTAGTCATAGTTAAAGTTTGTTTTGTTTAACAACACCACTAGAGCATATTGATTTATTAATCATCAGCTATTGGATGTCAAACATATGGTCATTTTGACAGTCATAGAGAGGAAACCCGCTATATTTTTCCATTAGTAGAAAGGGATCTTTTATATGCACCATCCCACAGACAGGACAGCATATACCACAGCCTTTGATATACCAGTCGTGGTGCACTGGCTGGAACGAGAAATAGCCCACCAACGGGGATTAATCTCAAACCTACCGCACATCAAGCAAGCGCTTTAGGGTAGTCATAGATGCTACCCGTTATCTCCAAAATGAGCAGCTTGACCCCCAATTAAGAGTGAGAAGTGGCAGTATGTATATATGTCGATTAATATGCTGCAGGTAGGAGTTTTATCCACATATGTTACTATTGTTGTCTATGGAATTTGATTTGGTGGTATACACCCTTAACTGAGCCATTATACCTCATTGTAGGTGGGAGCCAGTACTGGGATAAGAACCTAACACCTACATGTACCTGTGTGTTAAAGTGGAAGGCATGAAAATTGTGCCATTACTTAGGCATGTTAAGATGTCCTCTCACAAACCTTGGGGGTTTAGTCGTTAAGTCATCTTAAGACTTAAGGTTCCCACCCAGAGCAGATTTGTTTAGTAACACCACTAGACACATTGATTTATTAATCTTCAGTTACTGGATGTCAAACGTTTAATTATTCTGACCTACAGTTTTAGAGAAAACCAGCTATACTTTTTATTAGCAAGAAGGGATATTTGATATGCATTTCCCAGACACTTAGTTCTAGCCAGTGCACCACGACTGGTGTATAAAATGCAGTGGTATGTGCTATCCTGTCTGTGGGATGGTGCATATAAAAGATCCCTTGTTACTAATTCGAAAAATGTAGCAGGTTTTCTAAGACTATACTATATGTCAAAATTACCAAATGTCTGACATCTAATAGCCAATGATTAATAGCTCAATGTGCTCTAGTGGTGTCACTAAACAAAATAAACTTTTTTCCCCCAGACAAGTCATCACATACATGCACCATATTTTTTTAATATACCAGTCATGGAGCACTGGTTGGGAGGGGAGGGGGAATAATCGGGGAATGGACTCACCAAATGGGTTTGATTCTGTGACCAAACACCTCAGGTTAGTATTCTGCTGATTAAGATAGATCCCACTCCCCCCCCCCCCCCCCACACCTTTAACAATGAGGATGATGAGATGTAAGGCCACTAAACTGAATTCTCTCTCACTAACCAATGACAATTAACCATAATTAACCCACTGTCCTGCATTATGCATAGACAAACAGCCTAGAAAGTCACGGTTCATTTAAATCTTAATTGGATATAAGCACACACAAAAAAAGGAGAAAAAAGTTAAAATCAGTTGAATGAATGACTTAAGACACTAAATGTAATGAATAAAATGAATGAATGAATGAATGAATGAAAAAATTAATGAATGTCTGTGTTTGGCCATGAGCAACATCAAGGTGCGCTGAAGATCTCTCTTCTGAAGTAAAAGAAAGAAATGTTTTATTTAACGATGCACTCAACACATTTTTTTTTATTTACAGTTATATGGCGTCAGACATATGGTTAAGGACCACACAGATTTTAAGAGGAAACCCGCTGTCGCCATTTCATGGGCTACTCTTTCCGATTAGCAGCAAGGTATCTTTTATTTGCACTTCCCACAGGCAGGATAGCACAAACCATAGCCTCTGTTGAATCAGTTATGGATCACTGGTCGGTGCAAGTGGTTTACACCTACCCACTGAGCCTTGCAGAGCACTCACTCAGGGTTTGGAGTCGGTATCTAGATTAAGAATCCCATGCCTCGACTGGGATCCAAACCCAGTACCTACCAGCCTGTTGACTGATGGCCTAACCATGACGCCACCGAGGCCGGTCCTTCTGAAGTGATGCAGGCAAACAATCACGTTTCAAATAAAATGTATTACAAATTTATTTTTGTTGCAAGACGATCAATTTTTAGCTCTACTAAAACTTTCCAGGTGAGTGTGAGTGGTCACTCACCTTTCCTGGCAAAGACTGAATGTGCTCACCTTCCTCCAAAAGCAATGACAGGAGATCCTTTGGCATTGAGTTGTGTCTTGAGTCGAGTGAGAAGCACAGCGAAGTCAGCCAGTGCCTGTTCAATGGTCAACAGACCGATGTACGGAGCCTTGAAACTGTCACCTCCTGCTGGAAGGGACTTCCCATAGAACCGCTGAAATAGAAAAGAATGTCAGTCAGTCAGTCAGTCAGTGAAATCAGTCAGTGGATGAAATGTCCAAAACCCATCAAATCATTTGGCCAAATGACTCATCCAACTTGAGGTGAAGGATCTAATGTATTTCAGTTGAAGAGCTTTGCTTGAATTAGTTTTGTTGACAATCCCAACAAGTGTTACATGTCTGGTACATCAAAGACTGACCTGTGAGAAAGTGCATATAAAAGATCCCTTGCAGAATGGGTTCTTTATGGTTATATGGTTATTATATGGCACTTGTCATAATCTCCATTCTAAATGATAAGATAAGAAAACTGTAGCTATCACAGAGGCTACTCCAAATGGCATGTATTTTCCATAGCCAAGACAGAACATATACCTGAACCTCCTGTCTTTGATATACCAGTTGTAATGCACTGCTTGGCACAAGGAAAAGAAATGGTTCACTGAACCCATGACCCGTCAAGGGGCGGGACGTAGCCCAGTGGTAAAGCATTCGCTTGATGCGTGGTCGGTCTGGGATCAATCCCCGTCAGTGGGCCCTATGGGCTATTTCTCGCTCCAGACAGTGGCGACAGCAGGTTTCCTCTCTCAATATATCTGTGTGGTCCTTAACCATATGTCCGATGCCATATAACCATAAATAAAATGTGTTCAGTGCATTGTTAAATAAAACATTTCCTTCCATGACCCGTGAAGTTTTATGCTTAATGGACAACACCCCAGCACATTTGCTTAATCAACAGTTACATATTAGATGAAACAAATTAAAGAAGAAATGACCGGGGGCAGTGGTTAAGCCATCGGACTACAGGCTGGTAGGTATAGGGTTAGCAGCCTGGTACCGACTCCAACCCAAAACGAGTTCTTAAGGGTTCAATGGGTAGGTGTAGGGCCACTATACCCTCCTCTTTCACTAACCAACTAACCAACTAACAACTATATTATAACCCACTGTCCTGGACATATCTGAGGTGTGTGCCCAGGACAGCGTGTTTGAACCTTAATTGGATATAAGAATGAAAATAAGTTGAAATGAAATGAAAGAAAAAATCAACCACCACCATATTATGTCACTGAGTAACCTTTCAAGGAGAAAATTCAGCTTCTTCATGGGGTGTGGCACATTGGGCCATTTCTTGTTCCAGCCAGTGCTCCACAATGGGTATACCAAAGGCATTGGTATGTACTATCCTCTCTGTGGGATGATGAATATAAAATCAAATGTCGGAATTTAACGTGCTTATATCAAATTAATGTTCAAACATGCTCACTGGGGGCCCAGACTGACTTCCACCAGAAAATGTGTCCCAAATGAGAAAAGGGGGTAGGGGTAAAAGAAAGCAACTGAAATTTGGAATTTTTTTTATTAATGGATACATATTTTATAAAATTAATAGCCAAAAACTAAATTTGTTTGCGTATATCCAAATGTTTTATTTTTATTTGTTTAAATTAGTACGCAATTTACTATGAAGACTATAAAATATGAATATAAAAGATCCCTTGCTGCTAATCAAAAAGATTAGCCCACAGTGTAGTGGCAGCAATTTTTCTCTCTGTGTGGTGGCCAAGACGTAACCCAGTGGTAAAGTGCTCACTCAATGCACAGTCAGTCTGAGATCGATTCCAGTCGGTGGGCCCATTGGGCTATTTCTCGTCCCAGCCAATGCACCATGACTGCCATATGAAAGGCTGTGGTATGTACTACCCTGTCTGTTTGATGGTGCATATAAAAGATCCCTTGCTGTTAATCAAAAAGAGTAGCCCATGAAGTGGCGACAGCAGGTTTCCTCTCTCAATATCTGTGTGGTTCTTAACTATATGTCTGATGCCATATAACCGTAAATAAAATGTGCTGAGTACATTGTTAAATAAAACATTTCCTTCCTTTCTTCCTCTGTGTGGTCTTTAACCATATGTAAATTAGTTAAGAGTGTCATTAAATACAACCTTTCTAGCGAGGCAGCTAGTCCAACTCAGAAAAACACTGGCAGAGATGTCATTGGAAATAGTTGAAAGTAACATGAACCATATAATGACCTTAAAAAGCAATTGGTGTGTGATCATCTCTTACTCAGTTGTAAATTTTGCATGTCTTTTGATTTTGATTCTTTTGTTATTGGTTTGTTTGTTTTCTATCAATGAAGCACTTTTGATTTGGCTCATACTTTTGTTGTTTAAAAATTAATATATACACCTACATGTACATAATACAGTGTTCTACCATAGAATACCTGATCAACAGAGATAATCAATATTCTCTTTTCAGTTCTGTTCACACCACTAAACTAACTGTCTATTATTAGCGCTCTTGCTTTGGCTTAGAGCTTGAAGGGTGCTATGACCAACCAAATCACATACATGTACACTCATTTTCTCACCACCACCTTTTATAGTTACATGTTGTCCCATAATGTGTAAAAGCAGTGTGGATGCCACCCCACCCACCACTCCCACCCACATAAGATCCTGATTACTGTGTATACTAATGATCGAGCACTAGTTAGAGAAACATACCCTCAAAATTCCCTCTGGATCCACCAATTTTCCAATCATTACATGGGGGAATTATTAAAATACAATGTACAGTACTTACATGCATGTACAACACAGCACAAACCGTGACATTTAATATTGTGGGGGGGTTTTGTGGGTTCGTTTTTAAATGGTGTTTCATTTTTTTTTATATATATATATATATATAAACTTTATGTTCAACATACTATTAAATGTTTAAAAACCTATAGCCTCTTATTTAAATTTAAACCAACTTAGTTGTGTGCATAAGCATTCCTTTCTTTCTTTTTTCCTTACCAGGAGGAAATCACAAGCAAAAGATGAAGAATGCATATAGAATCCTTGGGCATAGCCAAGTCATTTGTTATCTTTTCTGTTAATATATATATACACAAGTACCTATTTCTGGCCAGCAAAAAGGTTACGACCGGCACTGTTTGTGAATACCGTGACGGCAATAAAGGACAGGTGCATGCCAGTATGCCGTCTGACATTTGTGTGCATGTGCTAGCAATTTGTGGCTAGGATCATTGGCACTACGTGTATAAGATAGGGGAAATATCAGCTCCTGGCAAAATGACAAATCCTAATGCAGTGTGATAGGTAATGACTAAGAGAATGTGATCATATGGTCTAGTCATTGTATAAGAAGAACGGTATGTTATACGCTTTAACATTAAACAGTATATTATTGTATTGTATTAAATTAGTGGTTGGGGTCAATTTTAAAAGCTGAAATCTTGAGTATATTATTTAATTTTCTTCCATTTGATTCATCAATATCTTTTAGTTGCAAATGCTATTTTAGGTTACATAAAAATGTACTATTCACAATTTCAAAATTTTAAATACAGGAGTTTTGGGTTTTTTATAGTGCAATTAATGTATATATTTGTTTAATGTATATATGTATGAATCAAGGCGTCTTAATATTTTAAAGGGACATACCCTAGTTTTTAAACACTAGCTGAGGTATATCTTTGACTATTATAGCAATTTTCGATAACTGAGATCATACTTTACTTAGATTTTATGGTTTAGATTATCAATTTCCGTACATTTGCAGTGTTTTTGGTCATCCTGGTGTTTTTAATATCACAAAATGCACTTCTCATATTTTTAAAAACGCACGTGCGTCTGAGAATTTAAATAACAGTTATAGTCAAGTTTTAGTCTATTTTTAGAGGTTATTTCACCATTTCAAAGTCACAGACTCATGTTTCACTCAATTGTAACTTTATCCAAATGTGTTACAGGTTTGTAGATTAACTAAACTTAGTGTTGAATTTCACGGGTTGAAACTAGGGTCTGTCCCTTTAATATACAGTAGAATCTCGAGGGCTTGATTGCAGAATGGTGGAACAAGAACAAAGTCTCAAATGTTAGTTTTTTTAATAAATCCTTTTATTCTGGTTTAATTTTGAAGGGTTGAACAACACAAAGATCGAACAATGGCCTTCTCTTGCACAATAATAAGTCATTGCCATCAAAGGGAAGGAAGTTGCTGTAATTAACACTGTTTCCCTTGAACCACGCTATCTGTTAAATCTGAAGCAGCAACAATACACTCTTCAGCGTTGCCTATAACATACAGATACATGTAGGTGCAATAAACTACAGCCGTAACAAATTGGCAGTTATTAGGTGTATATAGTGTCAGTTCACTCCCTTCACAACTGAACAATCACCAATCATCATTACCTTAGAACCAAGACAAATCATTGCTTTACATTGTTTAAAAAGCCAATTACCACATCTGATATTGCTGCAAGTAGTAATAACAGATACCAAAACAAAGCCATTTACCACATCTGATATTGCTGCAAGTAGTAATAACAGATACCAAAACAAAGCCATTTACCACATCTGATATTGCTGCAAGTAGTAATAACAAATACCAAAACAAAGCCATTTACAACACCTGATGTTGCTGCAAGTAGGAATAACAGATAGGAATGTTCCTAGTGCAATGTTTGGATAAGAGAAGCCAACAATTTTCATCTGTTCCAAATTATATAATTAATTTGATAAACTGAAAACATGATATCTAATGTTATACATGTATTTATCCTATAACTTACCCATGATATCCATGTCATAAACCATGTGTTAATTTAATTTATTAACCCGGTTAATAATGGTATGCAAATATGCAAGGTCTCTAGGTCATGTGTTGCCATGGATGGGTCATTTGCTTACAAGCCAACATGACCCGTATACCTGAGCGTAATGTTTTCAAAGATTTGTTTAAAATGTGTGACATCAAACTAATCTGTGCTAATCATGATGACGTCATATTATAGATGGCGGTGACTTTAGTATTGTGATTTACTAAACAATTAATTAAAATGTTATTTTAGAAGTGTTATAGGATAAATAGAATTCGCTACTCATGTTTTTTAATATGTAAAATATCAACCTCGTCTAGTTAATCGGTATTTGTCTAGGCAGAGCCTCGACAAATACCAATTAACATAGACTCAGTTGATATTTTCCATATTAAAAAATACTCATGACGAATCCTCTATGTATATATATATATACAGTCATAATCCACTATAACAACATAAACAGGGGATGGGATGTAGCCCAGTGGTAAAGTGCCTGCCTGATGCACGGTCAGTCTAGGATCGATCTCCGCTGGGCTATTTTTTCTATCCTGGCGAATGCACCACAACTGCTATCCTGTCTTTGGGATGGTGCGTAAAAAAGATCCTTTGCTACTAATGGAAAACTGTAGCAGGTTTCCTCTCTAAGACTATATGTCAAAACTACCAAATGTTTCACATCCAAAAGCCAATGATTAACAAATGAATGTTTTCTAGTGGTGTCGTTAAACAAAACAAACTTTTAACATAAACAGAAATGATTTACCAATCCACACAAGTCAAGATGGAGGAGCTTTCTGCCACTGAGCTACATATACATGTTGACCCTTATAAATTTTAACAGTCTTGGAAAGTAAACTGTCAAATGGCATTTCACCAGTATGTAGACAACAAAGATAGGATTTCAAATACTGACAATCAGAACTGGTTACATTCACAACCATTGTTTTAGACAAAAACCAACAACAAAATCTTACATATTTTAAAGTTTGAAAACTTCAACAACAACAAAACCTAACACAAATTATAAATCTCCTGTTACATGTATATGACCCCAAAGAAACTACTTTGAAAACTAAAACCGAAATAAAAAAGTGAAATAATGGACTATAAGTCTCATTTGGCCAGCTGTGGATATCACCAGTTCTGGTTGTCCTCGATGTATTCCCAAGGTGTGAAGTCGATCAGGATGTGTCTGCAATTTGCTATACAGCTGCTGCACAAATGCCACATCCTGGTATATTAACCTGAAAACATCTAATGTCAAACAATAATTTTCCAAATATAATCGCAAACCAACAAAACCTGACCCTCAATAAACCGGAATTCCCTCAAAACCAGACTTTTTTTTCACAGTCCCATTTTAAGTACACATATCAGTACACAAAACAACCTCTCTAAACAGGTTCCCTTTTAAAACCAGACTTTTTTCTTAGTTTTGTGGGTGTCCTTTTTAGAGGAGTTTTACTGTACATGATACTTGATATATAGAGTCAGTCAGACTACAGGGCACCACTGCATGGACATTACCATTAAATTAAGCCTAGTAATCTGAAATTATTGTGTTCTAATGGATTTATAGGTTTCCTAATTGCTAAACAGAATGGATAAATGATAAGAATAAAAATCAATATGTAAAAATGTTTAGTGTGTTAAAAAATAAATGTTGCATAGTCTCCCCTTGTGAAATTTGGCTTATCAGCACTGAAAAACAAAAACGAGCAATCTAAAAACCAAATATACTTCCATCTAAATACATGTACTATGTAACTACCATGACTTGTACCCCATTAGGAGTGGGACATAGCCCAGTGGTAAAGCGATCACTTGATGTGCAGTCGGTTTGGGATCAATTCCCCACGATGGGCCTAGTGGGCTATTTTTTTTTCACAGCCAGTGCAGCATAACTGGTATATCAAAGGTTGTAGTATGTACTATCCTGTCTGTGAGATGATGCATATGATAGATTCCTTGCTACTAATGGAAAAAGGTAGCAAATTTCCTCACTAAGACTATATGTCAAAATTCCCAAATAATTGGCATGCAATAACTGATGATTAATAAATCAATGTGCTCTAGTGGTGTCGTTAAATATTTCAGAAAAAGCACTGATCCATGAACAACCGAATATTTTTTTTACAAATATCAATAAGATAAAAAGAAAATAAATTTTGTTCTTTTAGTTTTACGCAAATAATCAATTACGGTTCAGGCATGCTGCCCTGGGCACACACATCAGCTGTCATGGATGTATACATATATATTGCTAAAAAAACACATTTATAACAATTTTCTTATATTCTTTTATTTTTATACCTATAATATCATTTACAGTTCAAGCATGCTGTCCTGATACCTCAGCTGTCATGGACATATACAGTGAAACCTGTCTAAACCGGACCCTGAACAAACCAGAATCCTATCAAAACCAGACAGATTTGTTGGCCCTGCAATTTCTAAATTCTAAAACCCAATCCTCTAAACACCGGATCCTGTCTAAATCAGGGGGCAGGATTTAGCTCAGTGGGTTGAGTGCTCACTTGAGGTGCTTGTGTCACAGGATCGAACCACCTCAGTGGATCCATTCAGCTGATTCGGTTTTTTCTTGTTCTAACCAGTGCACCACAACTGGACAAAGGCTGTGGTATGTGCTTTTCTGTCGGTGGGAAAGTGCATATAAAAGATCCCTTGCTGCATTAGAAAAAATGTAGCAGGTTTCCTCTAATGACGAGTCAAAATTACCAAATGTTTGACATCCAATAGCCGATGATTAATTAATCAATGTGCTGCAGTGGTGTCGTTAAACAAAACAAACAAACTTCATCTGTCAAAATCAGATAAATATTAGGTCCCCCAGCAAGATCCAGTTTAGTCAGGTTTCACTGTATATGTAGAGATATTGTTTAAGTAAAAAAATCAGACTCACTGAACTTAAACTAAAAAAGAAACAAAGAAAAACTATGAGTAAAAAAAAAAGAAGCTATCTCGTATGTTTCATCATCACTGAGACAGAACAATGAAGTCATGTTGGTGATAAGCCAATGCCAAACACAAGACAACAGGTGCAAGACCAATTCAGCAGAAATCCCTCCAACATCAACAAACAACAGGTGTTGCTTTACCTGCCTGTTTACATGAAACACCATCATCCCAGCATTAAACATGATGTGCAACCTTCAGAATGAGATGTACCTACTCTATGTTCCAGCAAAAATAAGCCACCCGGCTGCAGGTATATATATATATTAACGCTCTACACCTCACATAAAAAAAACAGATCAGAGAAAACCAGAAAACAGAAATACGGCCACATTTACAAAGTCGGTTTATGTCTCACACACATGTAACTACATACATTTACAAAGCTTATAAGCACCTGTGTTTAAGAAAAACAGGCTTCATAAATTTGGCTTATAGTCATTTATCACAAATTTATCTGCTTTAAAAGCTAGTATTAACAAATACATGATCACCTGTGCATTCACAAGTAACTGCATAAGATAGGAGCAAAATTACTTGTTATTTATGAAGGAAATATTTTATTTAACGATGCACTCAACACATTTTATTTATGGTTATATGGCGTCAGACATATGGTTAAGGACCACGCAGATATTGAGAGAGGAAACCCACTGTCACCACTTCATGGGCTACTCTTTTCAATTAGCAGCAAGGGATCTTTTATATGCACCATCCCAGACAGGATAGTACATACCACAGCCTTTGTTAAACCAGTTGTGGAGCACTGGCTGGAACGAGAAATAGCCCAATGAGCCCACTGACGGGAATTGATCCTAGATCGATCGCGCATCAGGTGAGCGCTGTACCACTGAGCTACGTCCCGCTTCTATAGACTTAGAGAGGAAACCTGCTACATTTTTCCTTTAGTAGCAAGGGATCTTTTATATGCACAAAATGGCATATAAAGTAATTGCATCCACAATTATGCCTTTTTTAACTATATATAATGCCAGGTAATCTAGCTCAGTCAGTAGGGAACTCACCTGAGGATCTTGGGTCGTAGGATTGGGGGTTTTTCTGTCCTAACCAGTATATCAAAAAGGTTGTGGTATGTGCTGTCATGTCTGTGGGCAAGTGCATATAAAAAAATCCCTTGCTATTAATGGAAAGGTGCAACTGGTTTTCTTTGAAGACTATATACCGTGTCATAATTATCAAAAGTTTGACATCCAATTGTCGATGATTCATTAATCAATGTGCTCTGGTTCTTGTTAAAAACAAAACAAACTTTGTGTTATGCATTCCAATTACTATAGTAACAATTCAGTTGTAACTGCCAACCATGGCTGTTCCAGCAATTTGTCTTCACACTTTTATTAAAAATTATATTTATCTTAAATGGACATCCCTGAGTTGGCTGCATTGTAAGATGTTTCAGACTAGACTAATAAAATATTTCTTCAATTCAACTTACACATTAAATATATTTTCTTTTTTAGAATATCAGTGTCTGTACATTCAATGTGTTTCTGGTCATCTTAATATTTGTAAGAAGCCCAAACTGTATTTTGTCTTCAAATAATTTTGTACATACGAAAAAACTATATTTTAGGAAATAAAATGAAATTTAACCTAGTATAAATATTAGAACAATCAGAAACACATTTAATATACATTAAAATTTTATGCAGAAAAATATATTTAATATGTAATTACAATCGTTAAAAAGTCTCTGTTACCCCCGGTAGTCGATGACATCTTAAAAATTGCAGCAAACTCAGGAATGTCCCTTTAACAATTTGATGGTTATTTGTGAAGAAACTTTATTAACATCAAAAATGTTTTTGTAAAAAAAATGCTTTGCGAGTTGCTATCTGTATATGAGTTTAAGCATTATTCATTACAGAATTACCGGTATAGGGCAATTCCACCGTGACTGACGTTACATTCAGAGAGGCTGGAGGTCATATCCAGTGGTGTGGCTATTAAACCTCTACCTCCTAGTTCTTTATATTTTGCATCATCATACTGGGGTCCATGTCTACTTGGTGACATTAACATTTTTTTCATATTCTTTTGTATCGCTGAATGGGGATGAAAAATATTTGTGTGACTGACGTTACACAAAAAAACAGATAAAAAATTAAGTCAACTTTATTTTAAATTTATCTTCAAACCGTGAAATGTTAACAAATGTTTCTGTCCTAGGTAACATGGCAACATGAAACTACATTTCTAGAAACCATTACTAAATTGGAAAACCACAACATTAAAAGAATGATTACATAATTGTGCGTGACTGACGTTACAGTTTGTCCAGAACACTTCAATGTTTTATAATTGGATTTGTACTAATATAATGAGGTGAAATGCCCACCATTTCAATTACATACATCTTTTACAACAAGTTAGAGGTAATAAGTAGGTTTGTCTTGTTTGTGGTAGCTGCAAGTTTCATTACAGATGCACAACTAATGGTGGTGTGAAAATTTCAAAAAAAAACTTCACTTAAAACATGGTACACATTAGTTTTCATCCTGGGGAACAAGACAACTTAACACTGAAAGTTAAACATGACAAAAAAGTTGAAAACACAAGTGCAATAATTAGGATAATTACAGAATAGTCACTTGACAGTGTGTTACTGACGTTACTGTGACTGACGTTACAGTTGAATATTAATTCAGTAACTGGAAAAGTGTTACCAATTTCGATATATGTATTTCACAGTTCATTCATAACAGAGGCATGCCATTAGACATATTAGAGTCTTGCATTAGTTCCAATGTTAAGTTAAAACTATATTGAAAACATTTTCAAAGTTACATTGCTCACTAGCGAATGATATGTACCACTGCCATCCGCCAATTAATCAAAATTAAGGAAAGTGGCACCCCTATGATTTCTGGCATTGATCATGACTGGAGGTTGCAGCTTCTTCATTTGATACTTGTGATAGAAAATTTGATCCTCCTTGGATGGCCATTGCCATGGGGCACCAACTTTTTTCATAACAGAGACCTCAAAGTTATTGTTCTGAATATTCTTGACTACTCCAGGGAAGAGTACACCATCGTATTCCACAGACCACCAATCATCTATTGCAATTGGTGCCTCCATCGCTTCAGCATGTTGAGCAGGCATTTTGATCACATCTGTCTTGTTGGAAGAATCGTCAACATCTGTCTTGTCGGAAGAATTGGCAACATCATTAGTCAAGAGTGAATGTCTCAACCTTGCCCTGTTTAACACGGAGGTGGTGGAACCGAGCTATACCTTTGATGGCCCGGGCATCAGCAAACACCTCATTCAACTTGAGGGAATTATTATGCCATTCAATGTCTGCAGTTCTGTAACTATTACGCTTGGCATATCCTTTGCTGCCTCGACGAAGGAAGGAACATTAGTTTCTTTGCTTCAATTGCTGATATCAGAAAGTACTGTGCATTGTGGGAGAAAAACCATGAACATTCATGTATAAGGAAAGTTTTACCTTATTTAGAATACAATAGGCCTCCTATGGGGGGGGGGGGGGGGGGGGGGTCAATCTATTGCCCAATAGTTTAGCCTAACTGGAGAAGAAGAAACAGTGTGAATGGCGACTTTTGGTGGCTATCTTTGCTGAAGTGTTTTACTATTTCAGTTTGTTTACTCGTTGTTTGAACCAATAGTGTATGCTTTTTATTAAGTTTAAGTTAAAATGTGAGGAAATCTAGGGAAAGGGTTAAAGATATGTAGAAAGAATTCAGTAAGACCTAGTTATAGCTCACTGGTTGAAAAGTGACTGACGTTACAGCTCCTGTTTTCCCGTGACTGACGTTACATGTGACTGACGTTACCAATTTTATTCCACTCTCATGCTACATTCATATAATATCAAGGACTGATGGGATGTTTTTAAGGTTTGCCTTGGCAAGTAGCAAGAAAATTATAAATGACATGTTGGAATACCCTCAGATTTTTTTTTCTACACAATTTTTTTTACTTTTTTGTGACTGACGTTACAGTGGCAAAACATTTTTCTATGAATTATATTTCAGTCTCTAAGTTTTTTTTGGACTGTTTAATTCTAACTATTTGGTGTTTGAGAGTCAGGGTAGTGACATTACAAATCTAATGAAATATGCAGAATATTGCTTTACATTCAGGGAATATAGACAGGGCTAATTTACCCATATTTTTGTCAACTTTTAACCTTAAAATATGAAATGTTTGCCAGTGGTGTGAAGTACAAAAAGAAAACTTGTTTTAGAAAAAACTATTGTTGTTAGTTAAAATGGGTAATTAATCTATAGATTTCAATCATTTATTTCATTAAATTATGAAGATTATTTTTTGGCATCAAGTCCTCTCCAATATGGAATTGCCCTATACGGTATACCAGTTCATGGGTTAATAGCCTATAATATATCTGTATATGAGTTTAAGCATTATTCATTACAGAACTACCGGTATACGGTATACCAGTTCATGGGTTAATAGCCTATGATATATCTGTATACGAGTTTAAGCATTATTCATTACAGAACTACCGGTATGCGGTATGCCAGTTCATGGGTTAATAGCCTATGATATATCTGTATACGAGTTTAAGCATTATTCATTACAGAACTACCGGTATACGGTATACCAGTTCATGGGTTAATAGCCTATGATATATCTGTATAGGAGTTTAAGCATTATTCATTACAGAATTACCAGTATGCGGTATGCCAGTTCATGGGTTAATAGCCTATGATATATCTGTATATGAGTTTAAGCATTATTCATTACAGAACTACCGGTAAGCGGTATGCCAGTTCATGGGTTAATAGCCTATGATATATCTGTATACGAGTTTAAGCATTATTCATTACAGAACTACCGGTAAGCGGTATGCCAGTTCATGGGTTAATAGCCTATGATATATCTGTATACGAGTTTAAGCATTATTCATTACAGAACTACCGGTAAGCGGTATGCCAGTTCATGGGTTAATAGCCTATGATATATCTGTATACGAGTTTAAGCATTATTCATTACAGAACTACCGGTATGCGGTATGCCAGTTCATGGGTTAATAGCCTATGATATATCTGTATACGAGTTTAAGCATTATTCATTACAGAACTACCGGTATGCGGTATGCCAGTTCATGGGTTAATAGCCTATGATATATCTGTATACGAGTTTAAGCATTATTCATTACAGAACTACCAGTATGCGGTATGCCAGTTCATGGGTTAATATCCTATGATATATCTGTATACGAGTTTAAGCATTATTCATTACAGAACTACCGGTATGCGGTATGCCAGTTCATGGGTTAATAGTTTATGATATATCTGTATACGAGTTTAAGCATTATTCATTACAGAACTACCGGTATGCGGTATGCCAGTTCATGGGTTAATAGCCTATGATATATCTGTATACGAGTTTAAGCATTATTCATTACAGAACTACCGGTATGCGGTATGCCAGTTCATGGGTTAATAGCCTATGATATATCTGTATACGAGTTTAAGCATTATTCATTACAGAACTACCGGTATGCAGTATGCCAGTTCATGGGTTAATAGCCTATGATATATCTGTATACGAGTTTAAGCATTATTCATTACAGAACTACCGGTATGCGGTATGCCAGTTCATGGGTTAATAGCCTATGATATATCTGTATACGAGTTTAAGCATTATTCATTACAGAACTACCGGTATGCGGTATGCCAGTTCATGGGTTTCCTTTTGATGCAGGGGTGGGACATAGCCCAGTGGTAAAACGTCTGCTTGATGCACGGTCGGTCTAGGATTGATCCCCGTCAGTGGACCCATTGGGCTATTTCTCATTTCAGCCAGTGCTCCACAACCGGTATAACAAAAGTCGTGGTATATACTATCCTGTCTGTGGAATGGTGCATATAAAAGATCCCTTGCTACTAATCAAAAAGAGTAGTCCATGAAGTGGCAACAGCAGGTTTCCTCTCTCAATATCTGTGTGGTCTTTAACCATATGTCTGATGCCATATAACCATAAATAAAATGTGTTGAGTGTGTCGTTAAATAAAACATGTCCTTCCTTCCTTCCTTTTGATGCAAACAGTAGTAAAAGTCAGCAAAGTAACTGTTCAAATCTTTGGTCTATAGACTTCAGTGCATGGGCTACTCTTTTTGATTAGCAACAAGTGATCTTTTATATGCACTATCCCATAGACAGGATAGCACATACCATGGCCTTTGATGTACCAGTCGTGGTGCACTGGCTGGAGCGAGAAATAGCCCAATGGGCCCACTGACGGGGTTCAATCCCAGACCAACCGTGCATCAAGCGAGCACTTTACCACTGGGCTACGTCTCGCCCCTCATTAGTGTTAGATGAACAAAAAGAAAATAGCTTGATTGATTCAGTGGGTTTTTTCCCATTACTGGTATATCAAAGACTACAGTATGTGTCATCCTATCTGTGAAAATGCACATATAAAAGATCCCTTGCTGCAATAACGGTATGCTAGACACGAATGAGAGTCAATCTATACAGCTTGGTGTCTCATTTCTTTATTTTCTTGATGGGCTTACTACAGCCACACAAGATCTGACAGAATGCTGCATATTGATTTTGCATAATCTTGGGACATTTTGCCAGACAATCACAATTAAGTACCAAATACTGGCAGAAAGGTCCATAAGAACCATGACATAATATGCCACGTTTATTCTCCAACTTCTTCTGCATCTTACCAGAAAACTTGGCAGCTATTGATTGAAAGAGCTTTAAAAAATGAGATTTGGTGAATAAAGAAATAATATGTGATATAACATGTAACATTCAAGATTAATGTAAAAAATATATAACAATAATAAATAATAATAAATATTTAATACATACATATAAAATATTCTTAAGAAAACAAACAAAAAACACTAAAATTTAAAAATATATACAGGGGTTTATCCAGACAATCTTTGGATCTGAACACTAAGGCTCTTTCCCAAAGGATCGAAGTGGCACTAAACATTTCTAATTTCTATGCTAAACATTCCCAATATATATATATATATATATATATATATATATATATATATATATATATATATATATATATATATATATATATATATATATATATATATACATACATACATGTACATACATACATACATATTAATTAGGTATATCTGTTTTAATAAATTAATTTAACAGTGGTGAACTGCATCATTCAATGACCTGAAAAATATCTCAGGTATGATTTTTCCCAATCCCATCACACATGGGACACTGGCAAAAAATTATCTATAAATCCTTGATATATATTTCTTAATTTTAACAAATTAACACAGCTGCCATCAGAAAGGTAATATATAGATCTCACCTTTTCACTTTGTCATGGTAAGCCTAAATTAATTTCACTGAAAGAGCAAATTAAGTAGCTTGAGTGTTCTCTAGATGGGATCATGTCTCTCTTCCCTCAGCTCTAGGTTACCTCAGCTAACCTTAACCCTAACCCTGGTGGAACATAGAACTGAGGAACCCTAACCTTAACCCTGGGGGAACATAGAGCTGAGGAACCCTAACCCTAACCCTAGGGGAACATCGAGCTGAGGAATCCTAACCCTAACCCTGGGGGAACATCGAGCTGAGGAATCCTAACCCAAACCCTGGGGGAACATCGAGCTGAGGAACCCTAACCCAAACCCTGGGGGAACATCGAGCTGAGGAACCCTAAACCTAACCCTAGGGGAACATCGAGCTGAGGAATCCTAACCCTAACCCTGGGGGAACATCGAGCTGAGGAATCCTAACCCAAACCCTGGGGGAACATCGAGCTGAGGAATCCTAACCCTAACCCTGGGGGAACATCGAGCTGAGGAATCCTAACCCAAACCCTGGGGGAACATCGAGCTGAGGAACCCTAACCCAAACCCTGGGGGAACATAGAGCTGAGGAACCCTAACCCTAACCCTGGGGGAACATAGAGCTGAGGAACCCTAACCCTAACCCTGGGGGAACATCGAGCTGAGGAACCCTAACCCAAACCCTGGGGGAACATAGAGCTGAGGAACCCTAACCCTAACCCTGGGGGAACATCGAGCTGAGGAACCCTAACCCTAACCCTAGGGGAACATAGAGCTGAGGAATCCTAACCCTAACCCTAGGGGAACATCGAGCTGAGGAATCCTAACCCTAACCCTGGTGGAACATAGAACTGAGGAACCCTAACCTTAACCCTGGGGGAACATAGAGCTGAGGAATCCTAACCCTAACCCTAGGGGAACATCGAGCTGAGGAATCCTAACCCTAACCCTGGGGGAACATCGAGCTGAGGAACCCTAACCCTAACCCTGGGGGAACATCGAGCTGAGGAACCCTAACCCTAACCCTGGGGGAACATCGAGCTGAGGAACCCTAACCCAAACCCTAGGGGAACATCGAGCTGAGGAATCCTAACCCTAACCCTGGGGGAACATAGAGCTGACGAACCCTAACTCTAACCCTAACACTGGGGAACATCGAGCTGAGGAACCCTAACCCTAACCATAGAGCTGAGGTAACATAGAGCTGATCCCTCTAAATCCCCCCACCCCGCATTTATATTATGGTTCAGTGTCAACCTTTCAAATGACAGCAGGGGTGCATATCCCTCAGGATCTGTGACTGCCAATATTCTCCTCACACCACAACCATATCATAAAAACTTGTACAAAACAATCTGCAAAACTATTTTGCAAGTTTTATATACATTAGCACACTCATATGAAACATTACATAAAAAGACAACAAACTAGTTTATATTTTATATTAATCAACTGTTTAATCACAAATAGCATTAATATTTAAATTTCATCAAACAACATATCTAGACTGCTATTGATTATTTGTTAAGAGATATTATTCTGGCCCTGTGCTTATCAAACTGCTTAGAATCAAGCGTCTAGTTCAGACTCAGAGTTTAGACTTTAATGACATCATAAAACCATCATCAAAGAATTCTGTTTAATTATCAGACTCAGGTTGATTTTAATAGGACACTAAAAATTGTAGACTTCATTGAAAATAGCTCACACAACGGGCATCAAAATCATTAGAGGACAATCAATCAGGTTACCACGTACATGCCAAAAGAGAACAGAACTACGCGGTGTACCGTATATACCATTCAGTATCGATATCACAGTCGCATAGGAAGGTGCCAAAAAGTGGGGGGCACACTTTTATATTTACACACTTTTACACCATTATAAAGCAGATATAAAGCAAAATATCTGAAAAGTGGGGGAGCACATGCCCCCCTTGCCCCCCACCCACTTCCTACGCCAGTGTATCATGTCAATACCAAGTTACCATACCAAGCAAATCTCAAAATACAGAAATTTAAAAATGTTTCCCACCATTTAGTTAAGCATTAACAATATATCTGACAAATGCAAAATGGCTGAAAAGAAGAAAGAGATGAGGGCCTTGTGTATGGAATTTTATTTTATTTTAGATGAAATTAGCGAGTAAGCTTTAACTCGAGCATGCATCATGTCAATACCGAATACCATACCAATACAGAGGAAAATCACCAAAAAAATACTCATACTGATACCGAACCTGAAATTTCAATACCGTGCCCAGCTCTAGTTGAAAATGGTACTTTTTTCCCACAGTCTTAATTATTAAGCAAAAGCACTACCACCTTGGCGTTGATAAATTGAGTTATTTAAATATAAGATATGCATTATATTGTGACATACAAGTATCAGTACAGTGAGATTCTTGGCATGAGTTTGACCTGTTACCCCCCACCCCATCCCACCCCCATTTCAATGGTTAGGGTTAAGGTTAGTCTTAGAGCCTTTGATATAGAGGGGTAACAAAGTAACGGTGTATATCTATGATGGTATATTTTATGGTAATGATAATAAAATAGTCATATATGTATTTTGTGGTAACCTGTGGTAAAATGTAGCAGGTTTCCTCTCTAAGACTATATGTCAGAATAACCACATGTTTGACATCCAATAGCCGATGATTAGTAAATCATGTGCTCCAGTGGTGTCGTTAAACAAAACAAAACATATTTTGATGCCTACACAATGCTTGTACAAGTACCACTAGGCTGTCTATAGAAGCTGAAAAAAACTAAAATAGAATAAATCAAGACTGCATGGATGAAATATAAATAATGTTTGTCTATTCAAAATCAATCAAACTATACAACCAGTTATCTCAAAACAATAAACTTCCCATCCATTTCTGATTTGTCTGTTATACGAGGGTTGTAGAGTTTGGCTCATTTGAAAGAACAACATGACTGCAAATGAAACTAGAATTAATATTATGGTTCACTATAATTATCATGAAGGAAGGAAGGAAATTTTTTATTTAACGACGCACTCAAAACATTTTATTTAAGGTTACATGGCATCCGACATACAGTTAATGATCACACAGACGTTGAGAGAGGAAACCCGCTGTCGCCACTTCATGGGCTACTCTTTTCAATTAGCAGCAAGGGATCTTTTATATGCACCATCCCACAGACAGGCTAATACATACCACGGCCTTTGATATACCAGTCGTGGTGCACTGGCTGGAGCAAGAAATAGCCCAATGGGCCCACCGATGGGGATCGATCCCAGACCGACCGCCGCATCGAGTGAACGTTTTACCACTAGGCTACATCTCACCTCTATAATTATCAAACTGATTAGACCGGCCTCGGTGGCGTCGTGGTTAGGCCATCGGTCTACAGGCTGGTAGGTACTGGGTTTGGATCCCAGTCGAGGCATGGGATTTTTAATCCAGATACCGACTCCAAACCCTGAGTGAGTGCTCCGCAAGGCTCAATGGGTAGGTGTAAACCACTTGCACCGACCAGTGATCCATAACTGGTTCAACAAAGGCCATGGTTTGTGCTATCCTGCCTGTGGGAAGCGCAAATAAAAGATCCCTTGCTGCTAATCGGAAAGAGTAGCCCATGTAGTGGCGACAGCGGGTTTCCTCTCAAAAACTCTGTGTGGTCCTTAACCATATGTCTGACGCCATATAACCATAAATAAAATGTGTTGAGTGTGTCGTTAAATAAAACATTTCTTTCTTTCTTTCCAAATTGATTAGCAAATGAATCTATCTGTACTTTAATCTAAAAAATCCCCGACCTACTCAATTTTAAAGAAATAACCTACTCAATTTTAACAGCTGTGAGAAATCCACCCAAGATGTGTCTACATCATCTTCATCAGTCTTCATCTTAAAAATATTACTCAAATTGGGCTTTAACAGTCTACATTCAAACCAATTTATTATTTGTATGACATTAAAATCTAAACTTTAAAATTAATGTTGTTTGGAGTCTGACTCTAAATCATTTTATAAGTACAGATGACATTAAAGTCTAAACTTTAAATATTATTTTGAGTCTGACTCTAAATCATTTTGTTAGTACAGAGTGGAATGGCATACAATATTTTGTCACTACCTGTAGCAATAATTTCAAAGTAGATAAAAAGTATACATTTTGCACAATTATATATGGATAAAAGAATTCTATTATTTCTAAATATATGTATACACAAATACACAATATACCTAATTTGCCAGCAATGTACAGAATGAATCTACTTATAAGAAAATGTACAACCATATATTTTACTCTGTGGAACTGCTTTATAATATGTGCATTTGAAGAATAAATTGAAAATATGATGAATGATATTCAAAGTGTACAGGTCAAAGTCATCAGAAAGGTTTTGACCTTGCTTAATAATGTGTTATTAAATGTCATGTACACAAATAATAAAGTTACCCATTAAAAGATAACGTGTTTCATAAAAAGCATTTTGAAAAAAACTCACAATATGCCAAATGAAACCTGATGTATCATCAAAAAGTAAAAACCAATACTAATACTAATACAAGCAGTTTTAGTGTAATGAAAACAAAACGTAGCTATTAAAAGGGTCATCCATAAAGTGTACCCATTGGGCTAATACTCACTCCAGCAGTGCACCATGACTGGTACATCAAAGGCCATGGTATGTGCTATCCTGTCTATAGGATAGTGCATATAAAAGATCACTTGCTGCTAATCGAAAAGAGCATACCATGAAGTGGTGACAGCAGGTTTCCTCCCTCAATATCTCTGTGGTCCTTAACCATGTCCGATGCCATGTAACCGATGCCATATATATATATATATATATATATATATATATATATATATAATATCTTACATTTTCAGTGCAATCAAAGTATGTGATACTTTTCAGATCACATACTTTAAGAATTTGATAACTTTGCAAATTAGATGTAAATTAGTCGAGGTCTCGGCACTAGGTTTATTGACATTTAAGCAAATGTACTTGGGTGACACTCCATAATTGACATATGCATTCAGTCATCAAATAAAAACATTTCAATGGCAATTTGACACTGAAAGCTGTCCAGCGTTCAAAAAACAAAAAATGTTAAGCCCTAGTTTGTTTTGATGTAAGGACATCCAAAATGACGTCATTTGAGTTTGATGTCATTTCCATTCAAAAATACACCGCGCCACATATTCTTACGTTATTTGAATATCTAGTAATGGCGGACTGGAATATTAAAGTTGCGTGTACAGTTTACAAAAACATGTTGTATTAAGCTTGAGATTATATGATAAAGAGATTATTACCCTCGTGTATTTCGGTATCGTCAATATCATATATTAGGAATAAAAAATAATGTATTATGCTCGCCAGAGGCCCGCATAATACAATTTTTATTCCTAATATATGATATTGATGATACCGAAAAACACTCTGGTAATAACCTCTCTCTCTATATATATATATATATATATATATATATATATATATATATATATATATATATATATATAATATCTTACATTTTTAATGCAATCAAAGTATGTGATCTTTTTCAGATCACATACTTTAAGAATTTAATAAATCAAGGTCATGGCACTAGGTTTATTGACATTTAAGCAAACGTACTATAGGGTGACACTCCATAATTGATGTATGCATTCATAGTCATCAAATAAAAACATTTCAACAGCAATTTTACACTGGAAGCTGTCCAGCATTTAGAAAACAAAAAATGTTATGCACTAGTTTATTTTGATGTAAGGACATCCCAAATGACGTCATTCGAGTTTGACATTTTCCATTTAAAAAGACACCACGCCAAATATTCTTACATCATTTGAATATCTACATGTAGTAATGGCGGACTGGAATTAAAGTTGTGTATACACTTTACAAAAGTATGTTGTATTAAGCTTGACATTATATGATAAAGAGATTATTACCTTCGTGTGTTTTGGTATCGTCAATATCATATATTAGGAATAAAAATAATGTATTATGCTCACCAGAGGCTCATATAATAATTTTTTTACTCCTAATATATATGATATTGACGATACCGAAAAACATATAAATCATACACAAAAGGGTATATATTAATCTCATACATGTAAGTATTATGGTTTATACATTAAATAAAATGTAAACTACAATACCTGGTACATGAAAATCAGATTTGTGTATTTACCTGCCTACCACCCCCCCCCCCCCCACCCCCTTCCCCCCCAAAACAAAAAACACCCCACAAAACCTCTCATTACTGTAGTATATATTGCATTATTGGAAGACGAATATACATATGTACATTTAAATGTGTTGCAATAGATGGCTAATAGATGTATGGCTAATTATATTTGTGCTGGATTTAATGTTAAACAATCATTATATAACCAAAATATACAACTGTAATTACATACATGTATATGTATATATATATATATAGGCCTACCATATATACAAGATAAATAATAAATGGGTGCGCAGGGCTGGGTTATATATCCCTCATGCACTGTAAGCACTATGAGTACTGGGCCAATGAAAATTAAGGCTAAAGATGAGGATACACAGATCTACAAAATTTAATGAAATAATTACCTGTACATACACATATGTATATTACATCATATTTATACTAAACATGCATAAATTAAAAGCAAAGAAGCAGAAACTGGATTAAAGGGACAGATCACCTTAATTTCAGCCCATGAAAATTAACACTAATTTTAATTAATCTACAAACCTGTAACACATTTGGATAAAGTTACAATTGAGTGAAACATGAGTCTGTGACTATGAAATGGTGAAATACCCTCTAAAATTTGACTCCATAACTGTTACTTCTCAGGCGCACGTGCGTTTTTTAAAAATATGAGAAATGCATTTTGTGATATATTAAAAACACCTGAGGATGACCAAAATCACTTCGAATGTACGGAAATGGATAATATAAACAATAAAATCTAAGTAAAGTATGATTTCAATTATCAAAAATGGTTCCAATAGTAAAAAATATGCCTTAGTGTTTAAAAACTAGGGTATGTCCCTTTAAAATAAAATCTGGAAACAAACCTCACCATGAAAATAATTGAGAGAAGTGATACTATATAAATTCATGTGCTATGTAGTCTCAGGGGAACCGGCCTCAGTGGTGTCGTGGTTAAGCCATCAGACATAAGGCTGGTAGGTACAGGGTTCGCAGCCCAGTACCAGCTCCCATACAGAGAGTTTTAACGATTCAGTGGGTAGGTGTAAGACCACTATACCCTCTTCTTTCTCATTAACCACTAACAACTAACCCATTGCCCTGGACAGACAACCGGGATAACTGAGGTATGTGCCCATGATAACATACTTGAACCGTAATTGGATATATCCTGGAATAATCAATAGTCACACACCTAAGAACAAACAGTAAAGTAAACATGTGTAACCGAAAATATATAAAACAAATATTATTTACTTAAATAGTTAGTCGGGTGTGGGATGTAACCCAGTGGTAAAGCGTTCGCTTGATGAGCAGCCGGTCTAAGATTAATCCCTGTCAGTGGACCCATTGGGCTATTTCTTGTTCCAGCCAGTGCTCTACAACTGGTGTAACAGGCCATGGTATGTATTATCCTGTCTGTGGGATGGTACATATAAAAGATTCCTTGTTGGCAATAGAAAAGAGTAGCACATGAAGTGGCAACAGTGGGTTTCCTCTCTCAATATCTGCGTGGTCCTTAACCATATGTATGACATTATATAACAGTAAATAAAATGTGTTGAGTGTGTCGTTAAATAAAACATCTGCTTCCTTTAAATAGTTAGTCCTTTGCTATATATATAACATACTATTTGTTATTAATATTTGCTGCCGAATTCCTTTGTCAAAGCAAGTTTTTAAATAGAACACATGTTTGGCGTGCTACGTAAAATGTAACAAATAGTCACACACTCCATTCTATTTACATGTTCGGTAACTTCAGTCTCTGGACCCTTATATTGATATTAGACTATTGATTACTCTACGATAAGCATGAAAAGAAATTGAAATGAAATGAAAAAGTCTCAGGGGAGTGATGAGGAAAGAGAGTGATATATATAGGCTATCATTTAAATATTAAGTGTCTTTACAATAAATACTGACATACCATTATTTACTTATTTTTGGTTTACAATAGTCTGTCTGAATTTATATATATGTGTATGAGTATGTGTATATGTATATGTATATGTATATAAATGTGTATGTGTATGTGTATGTGTATGTGTATGTGTATGTGTATGTGTATGTGTATATGTATGTGTATATGTATATAAATATATATATATATATATATATATATATATATATATATATATATATATTATATATATTGCCTGCATGTTTCTAGCTCTAAGAAAGAAAAACAGTCAGACAGCCCAAACAGTCAGGTAGTCTGCAGGGGAGTATTTTGAGGTATTTTAAAATGTATAGCCCACTAGCAATACACAGGAAATTATGGTACCAGTACCACATTTCACTATTTTTATATCTATTTGTGATAAATAACTACAAATTAATTGATCTCGCAAATAAGGTTTGCATAAGTAACTCGGGGAAATATCAAAATTGTAATCTGCACGAATACTGTGTTAAGTCATTTTCAGTACAACCAGATTCCTGATTTATCATACCATAACAAATCTTATGAAATCAGTGAATTAATAATATCTGGCAAGTTGACTGGATGCAGCTAAATAGGGGGCGGGGTGTTGCCCAGTGGTACAGCACTCGCTTGATGCATGGTCGGTCTAGGATCAATCCCCATCGGTAGTCCCATTGCGCTATTTCTTGTTCCAGCCAGTGCACCACAACTGGTATATCAAAGGCCATGGTATGTGCTATACTGTCTGTGGGATGGTGCATATAAATGATCCCTTGCTGCAAGTGGGAAAAATGTATCAGGTTTCCTCTCTAAAACTATGTCAGAATTACCAAATGTTTGACATCCAGTAGCTGATGATTAATAAATCAATATGCTCTAGTGGTGTTGTTTTAAAAAAAAAAGAAAAAAAAAGTATGCAGCTAAATAGGGCAATCAGAAAAAGATGAGTTGCACAAAGATAGCAAACTTGTCAGCAATACAACAATGTATCTATTTGGCATAGTATTATAAAATGATTGCCTTGACCAAAAGTACCCAATTCCATCTGTACTAGCTCCTCTAAAGATTCTCCATTATATATTTTTAATACTAGTAAATCAAGTACAGTCGACCTTCGATAACTCAAACTTCGATCTTTCGTAAACGTCGATCTCTCGAAGTGAAACGGCGGTCCCGGCCGAACTGCTATACAAACTAGTAATAACAGACTTCGAACACTCAAACTTCGAACATTCGAAAAACTCTATCTCTCGAAGTAATTTTGTGGTCCCACCATAAAAAAAAAAAAGGGATATTGGACTTCCAAAACTCAAAGTTTGTGGAGTGACTGAGCCTTTTAACTGTACCGGTAATACTTTAAAGAAAAATGAATTGTCACCCATGCCAAGCGTGAGTGCCCCGACTGGTCTCGGCTATCGATGATACACGCGGTAATTACAGAATAATAGATCGCCGACTATGCGGAACGAAATGATCCTACATGCCTGCATTGGGTTGTCGGTGTTTGTACACGGCAGTGGGCCTCATTACACAAAGTACGGATAGTCTTGTAATCTTCAAAGAACTGTTGTAATAACAATTAATGCTGTTTGTTTGCAGAACCGTGAACATTCGGAAGAAATGCTGCTCAATCTGTGCAAGATTACAGACACAGTAATGAAAGACAATTTTTTAAGCAAGTGTGCCAAACAATCTCTAATTACAAAAAATTTCGGATAGTTCTGCTCTTTGTACTTTGTGATTTGAGAGCTATAAATTATTTTGTACTGTTGTGAATGTTTTATATCTAAAAAAAAGAGTACATAACCTAGTGCTATTTGGCTGTATGATTTGTTATGTTATGTCTCGCTATGTTAGTGAGGGTTTTTAAAATGATTTTTGTGATTTACAATAATTTTGCTATTTATATTGTGTATTTTTTATTTGATAAACAAACGTACTTAGTGCTAATCGACATTCAGTATTTTAATTTATTACAACGTTATGTTCCGCCTTGTTTTGACATTTGAAAAATACATCAACTTTAATTTATCGCTTACTTCCAGTTATATGTAAGTACGTGCTTTCAGTTTTCGTTTTTTTTTTTTACTTTACTGTCAATTAATACAATAAAAGTACATAGAGATGTACGTCAAATGGATCGGATTTATCTCGTTTCTGTTAATATTTACTTAGTTTTATCATATACACAGAAGAAATGTGCTAACATCCGATATCAACGAAATGATAATACTGCAATGCAGTTTCACTCTGAGGTCTGCTGTACAAATTTCGAACACTCGAACTCCCTGAAACTGGAACTATTTCGTATTCCCCTTCAACTTCGAGTTAACGAAGTTTGACTGTATTTGGTTGTAATTTTGTATACGCATATACATTGTAGTTGAAGATGAAATATTTATACATGTATTTCAAAGGAAAAGTTAATAAATAATTTTGGAGGGAAGCTTCCATTATGCAACTTTGAGACTACCTTTAAAGCACATCAAAGAAAAAATACACCTGCAGTTAAATATGTATGTACCTGGCACAATTAAGAACCATTCAATGTGATAACAACACAAATGCTCATCTTTGGCGTAGTGCTTGCAATGTTCAGTATGTCATAGCAACAATAAATAATATAGACCTGATTCAATCATGCAGGGATAAAAATACATTCAAAACAATTAGGTTGTTTAATTATGCAGACAGGCTTTTTGGTATATATATATACATGTAACTCAATCTGCTTGTAAATGTATCGAGTTGAAACGAAATTTGAGAACATTTGTGGAATGAAAATAGAGTCAGTGAAGAGAAAATGGGATTAGTTAGGCAATATGGTAGGTATTTTTAGATATGGTATGGTACATAGTAAAATCAAGAATACAACAACATAATTAGAAAGATACAATACATAATTACAAACATTGCACTTATTTGCCACTTTTCTTGTAACAGTTTTGATATATACTGATGTACACATGTATATGCTCCAACAAGATATAATGTCTCTCAATCAGTAACTACTTAACAATGAATAATATACAAATATACAGGTACATGTAGCATATACTAGTACATTCACACATTCTGCAAGGGTTCCTTACTTTTCATATAATCCATTTTAGAATTGGTGATGTGATTAATATTCACATTGCTGCTGGAGCTCGCACAACCTGAGCACGAACAGTCTAAACTGCCGGCGTTGAAAACCTCGTAGAGCCCGTCCCTAAACTCCCGGCTCATGATCAGGTATATGAAGAACTTGATGAAAGAGTTACTGATGCCGAGCCAGAAGAAGTAGAAGTGCAGCAGGGTTGGCGTGTACACCTGGTAGTTGTGTGCGACCTCGTAGAGCCGCAGCACGCAGAACGGCGTCCACGTGGCAGTATATACGACCGACACGACCATGCTGATGTGGTAGTTCCAGGGCCGGGTCGCGCGGTCTGTGAACACACGCTGGTATATGTTTAAACGCGTCTGGTATGACTTTGTGAACAGATACACATTGGTGAAAACAAGTGTCAAGACACATGGAATCGTGACGAGCGAACCTGCCGTCAAGAAATAGTACCTCTGCGGTTTGGCGTCGATCACGCAAATGAATGCTTCGGCATAGTATCTCGCTTTTTTCAGGGAGAATAAAGGAGGGCAGGAAAAACAGATTGCTGCAATCCAAGCGAAAATAACCCAGCAGGCTGATCTCGGAGCGGACATAACAACTTTGTAGCGTTCCGGTTTCCGAATGGCAACATAATGATCCACGTTCATCCACGTCAGAGAATAGAGACCAGATATTAGAAAAATGGCTGTCAGATAACCTTCAATGTAACAGAAGGCGTTGCTGTTAAAAATCCACTTGTTGTACAGCGAGTTGAAGATGGAGAATGGAGTGACGAATATGCCCATGAACAGATCGGATGCAATCATGGAGAAGAGGAAGCATCGGTTGACGTTCCTGAAGGAATGCGTCCAGCAGGCCACCATCAGAATCAGGCAGTTCAGAGTGATGATCAGAAGGGAGATCACGATAGTCAGGAACGTTTCAAATGTGAACACCACTTCAGCCATCTTGGAAAAGAAACCTCAACTTTACACTATCATTTATTATTTTACTTTTTTAAACATACAATATTTCCTTATATCTGTTCTCACATTATGTCAGCCATCTTGAAAAAAACAACTTTACACTGTCATGAAATTGTTTTTTAAAATATACAAAATGTTCTTATATCGGCCATCTTGACAAATCCTCAAGTTTACCCTGTCATATGTTTGTTTTTTTGTTTTTTTGAACATACAAAATTTCCTTATATCTGCTTTGACATCCTATCTACCGTCTTGAAATAAAAACACTTTACATTGTTATGATTTCTGTTTTTCTTTTACATACAGGAATTCCTTGCAGTTTGGTAACATTTCCGTCATGTTTTTGGCACAGCTTTTATCAGATAATTTACTCCACCTCAATTGTGTGTTTTCCAAATCCAGTGCATTTGTTGAGTATTCTGCACTTCATGTATCTTACTTCATTAAAATAGAATTAACAGTCCTTGAAATGTTTTTCTCCTATGACTGCTTGGTGTTTGTAACAGAAGATAACAACAACATGATTGCTATAAAGTCTGTTCTCTCAATAAGCATTCACAATTTAAGGCATTTGTCAGTACCTCCTGCTGTTTTCCCTCATGAAAAAGCAATCAAATTAAATACACAGTACACCATCCCAAGCTCTTGCATTCACTTGTACAGATAAACAGCAAGGAGGATAGTCAACATCAGTAATATTTTCAAATAATAATAATCCTTCTGTATTCATGTGGAAAAACAACCCACCACCAGTTCTGTAACTTAGACTTTCATCTTGTCTTGTCTAATTGCCTTGACTCACTTGTTTCAATTACATGTGTTGCTGGAAGCTTAATGGAAGACTCCCATCGCTCATGAAAATTGGCTCCACTCACAGAAATATGACAGATAATGGACCCAGGACATCTATCAACACAACACTGTTTCACACACGAAGATCTGTCTGCTTGTGATTAAAATATCTATCACAATAGGAATGTGCACGCAAAACCGTAACTTCTTGTTGTGCTTAACTGCATGTCAGGTCATAACTGACTGCACCGAGTTTGCAGGCGAGCAGGACACGAAAAAACAATATCAGTGGTTATAGCCGCACAGATATAATTAACAGTAAGCCAGTTAGTCTGCTGGCAATGAACCTCAACTGTACAGACTGGTTCTCTCACATGAGCAGTGATCTCTGGTCAATATATCGACTCCAGTCAATTTTCCCCATCACAAAACTTCATCAATAGGACATCTCACTGAAAAACAAAACACATTATTTGATATAATATTATGTATTATTCATATTATTAAAGGCTGGTATATAATTTATTAATAGCCTATTATTAGCCCATTGCTATTAATTTTAAAACTTTTAATTTTTATTATGAATAAACCACACTCTCCCTAATTCTCAGTACCGCTATAAGTCTGGGGTTTTGTTTAGACTATTCCTAAAACTATAAGTTCAATTTTTCCTTTTTAATTTTTTGGGGGTAGGTATGGGGTGGGTGTTTAACTCAATAAAAACATATTTTAAAATAACATTTTAATACACATTTAATGCTGAAAATAGACCTTTAAATGCGAACTCTCTTCAAATTACTGTATGCCTCATTCATGTAGTAAATTATGCAATGTTATTTTGCATGTTTGCCAAATGTGATTTGTACTGGCAAGGTCAATGGTTATATAGCATATAAGCACCAAATCACCCATTAACATGACATTTACCACCACTGGGTAATATTTTCTCATTTGGGTTATGTGGGTTTTCAATCTACAAACAAACAACTCTCCATTTTACCTGATCAACACATTCCATTAAGCTTCATTGATGTATGGATTAGGAGATAAATTCTAAAACTGTAACAAAGCTTACACTGACTGGTTGGAATAACATTCTGTGTTAGATTACTTCAGAATGTCAAAGCACTCTAGAGTACAGTGAACTACATTGAAAAATCTATTTATGTCTTCGTCAATATCATTGGTCAATAAACATGTAATAATCGTTGATACAACATATACAGTCATGGTGAACAACCTCATAATGACTTTGTTAATCAATAACAAAAGACTATATAGTATATAATTAGAGACAATTTAACAATAGAGCTACGATATTGAGAACAAATGAAGAGTTCAGGCGCAAAATGCGATATAAACCATTTTCTTTCTTTTTTTAGTTAAAGCCATTATTGTATGTTAGTAAGGGCTAATCGTAGGCTCGCTGATTTGCCGCAAAATCCAATTGATCCTTATGAAATTGTATTGGGTAAATCCAGTTTTTTTTCATCAAAACACGATATACACCAATTAAAAAAGTCATTCTTACTGAAAATGAAAAATGGATATATCGCGTTTTGCGCCTAAACTCTTCAAATGTAGGGCTTTGAACTCAGGAATTTGTTACCTACAGCAATTATTAAATATTTTTTTCCCATATGTAAAATGCTCACCTACAACACTTTTAAGCCTGCCTAAAGCAATTTTAAACCAGTAACTTTTGAAAAAATAAAAATAAATAATAATCCCTCCAACCAACAGCAAAATTTGTTTGGCTACAGTAGTTCATATCCCAATTTAACCACAGCAATTGCCATATTTGTTGCAAAAGTTGCTGGTTTAAAATTACTGTAGGTTGGCTCAAAATTGCCAAATACATGTAGGTAACAAATCCTTTACTTCAAGTAGTCAGAAAAAGATATAGTGTATGTATGAGTGTGTGTGTGTGTCTGTGTGTGTGTGTGTGTGTGTGTGTCTGTCTGTGTGTGTGTGTGTGTGTGTGTGTGCGTGCGTGCGTGCGTGTGTGTGTGTGTGTGTGTGTGTGTGTCTGTGTGTATATTGTGTACCCAGTCAAACTTTGATATTTCAAACTTCAATATCTCAAAAACTTTTATCTCTCAAACTGAAGCCATGGTCCAGGCTGAACTGCAATACCAACTAGTAATAACAGACTTCGAAAACTTGAAAACCTTGATTTCTCAAACTACATTTTTGGTCCCATCATAGAGATTTAACAGATCTTACACTTCCAAATCTTGAAGTGTGTGGATTGATCAAGCTATCATTGCCAGCAGTATTTTAAAGAAGAATGAATTGTCAGCCAAGCTGGGAAGCATGCACAGGTGTCTCAGGTATTATTGGCTGTCTAGGATTCATGTGTTAATTACAGAATATAATAGATCACCAACTAAATGGAAACGAAGGCTATGGTTTTGTTGTTGGGACTCGTTACTTAATACATAATTATAGACAGTCTGGTTACTGACAAAGAACAGTATAGTTCTAATTGTTAACAGTTTATTTTTGCTCTCAAACGAGTGGATTGTCTCAAGCTATTTTGTGAATTTTTTTATCCATAAATTTGTTATTCGGCATTCAGTATTTAATTTTTGTATGTTCTACTTACAGGTATATCTGCATGTACATGACTTCTGGTTTGGTGTTTAAGTACTTTTTTCTGTCAATAAATACAATACATGTATTATTTCCAATTCATCTGAGTTACATTGTGTAGGTCTTTTCTTTTGCCATATATATTTACTTAGTTATAAAACATACATAAAACAAATGTACCATAGGCATCACAACATGGCAGCAGCTGGGGTGGGGTGAACTGCTAATTATATGTTAATCTGACTTTCACCTGGAAAAGACAAATTTTCAGAGTTCGGGGGGCGGGGGGGGGGGGGGCTGTGGAGCATACGTTGTTTAAAAATATCAAACAAAATTATCCATCTGCAATACAGTTTGAGGTGTGCTATACAAATTTTGAAAAAGCAAAGCTTTGCAGCCTTCACCATTATATAACCTTCACAGGGTAAAGCTGATATCTTGAGACAGCAACCATGTAGTTATATTCTTTATATAAATATCCTTGCAATTCAGTTTCCTCTCCTATATTCTAGACCAATTAGTGCCAAAAACAATCACATGTTAGACACCAAACAGCCAAAATTTGAAATATATTGAGCTATAGGCATTGATAAACTAATATTCTTTTCTTTATATTCCAGATCAAAAGACTCTGTGACTTAAGTAATATAAACTTTTCTACTACTGACTACTAAAATTCACTTGAACTTGGAGCATATATAGCATTAAAAAAAAAAAAAAAAAGGTTTTTAATTAGTAACTGAAGTTATATCAAATTTTTCACTACTCGGTACTAAATGCTAAAATTTACTTAACTTAAAAAAGACAGAAGTTGCTGTGTGCATTAATGTTCTCAATTGATAACCAGTCTTTGAAATTCATTTAAATCTTGTAATGGCAACTGAATTTTAGTAGATATAATAAAAACAAAATAGCAGATGGGGTAATGATAAAAATACTTTTGCACATATGTTTTGTGCAGCAGCACCGCTAATTTCCATTGCAAATATTGAGGGCTGAATAATAATTAGTTTTATATGGCCATGGCTGTGTTCATTTTGCTTAATATAATTTTTCTCTCTTTTTTCTGGTACATGCAAATAATACAGATATTTGAACTTCAGAGAACTATTTCAAAATGGTGAAAATTTATTGTAATTGTGTTGAAGGTCAGTACAAACATTTGATTGCAAAAACATGCATTTTCATTTTTGCTACAATTGTGATTTAAGATAAAGATTTGATGAAGTAATCAGAACAGGTTGTTTTGAAACACACACATTGTGGGCACAGATTATGGCCTGCATCAGTGAATTTGTCCAAGACAGAGTGCTGCAGTTGTCTTTGTCTTTTGAATTAAATAAAATATATCAAATGTGAACAGGTGAATACCAATTATTGTATAAAAATATGCCATGATCTTATAAAGTCTTCACTACATGTAACAATGATAAACTCCCTGTCTAGAAATCAAAGTAGAACAAAAAAAACATAACCAAGAGTTAAATTTAGCAAATATTGCATGAAACAAGAATCACTGCAATCTCTTGGGTTGCCATAGTTACATATATAAACATACAGACATGCAGTTAATGTATGATACATGTGTATAATCCAGGCTAAACCATGCATGCACACATGTTAGCTCTATTTATCTAATGATCAGAGTGGTAAACTCCACAAGGATTATACCAGTATTGTATACACATCATATCAGCACTTTATTAATCAAGTATTGATTTAAACATTTAGTATATATACATTAAATGTACACAATACAGGTATCATCACTTAAATAATATAGAGTATTATATACTATCAGCACTTAAATTCCACCAAGTACTAATATACTATTAACATCATTATCAGTGCTCACTTCTATTCCACCAAGTGGTGTACTATTAACATCATTATCAGTGCTCACTTAAATTCTACCAAGTACTAATATACTATTAACATCATTATCAGTGCTCACTTAAATTCCACCAAGTACTAATATACTATTAACATCATTATCAGTGCTCACTTAAATTCTACCAAGTGGTGTACTATTAACATCATTATCAGTGCTCACTTAAATTCTACCAAGTGCTGTACTATTAACATCATTATCAGTGCTCACTTAAATTCTATCAAGTGTTGTACTATTAACATCATTATCAATGCTCACTTAAATTCTACCATGTGTTGTACTATTAACATCATTATTAGTGCTCACTTAAATTCTACCAAGTGTTGTATAATTATCATCATTATCAGTGCTCACTTATATTCCACCAACATCATTATCAGTGCTCGCTTAAATTCCACCAAGTGTTGTATTATTAACATCATTATCAGTGCTCGCTTAAATTCTACCAAGTGTTGTACTATTAACATCGTCAGTGTTCACTTAAATTCTACCAAGTGTTGTACTATTAACATCATTATCAGTGCTTGCTTAAATTCCACCAAGTGTTGTACTATTAACATCATCAGTGCTCACTTAAATTCCACCAAGTGTTGTACTATTAACATCATTATCAGTGCTCACTTAACTTCCACCAAGTGTTGTACTATTAACATCATTATCAGTGCTCACTTAAATTCTGCCAAGTGTTGTACTATTCACATCATTATTAGCGCTCACTTAAATTCCACCAAATGTTGTACTATTAACATCATTATCAGTGCTCACTTAAATTCCACCAAGTGTTGTACTAATAACATCATTATCAGTGCTCACTTCTATTCCAACAAGTGTTGTACTATTAACATCATTATTACTGCTCACTGACATTCCACCAAGTGTTGTACTATTAACATCATTATCAGTGCTCACTTAAATTCTACCAAGTGTTGTACTATAAATATGCATGTATTAGATGTAAGCCGTGCTACACATGGAGAACTTTAGATTGTGGGGGTGGAGGGTGGCCTTATAATGGGCCCCCTCCCAAAAAACCTAAATATGACCATCATGTAGATAGCCAGCACTTCTGCATTAAATAACAAATATGGTGACCTCCATTACAGTTGTATTAATTGAATTCATCTTTGTAAGAAATATTTAGCAAAAAGTGTGTACATTAGTCGACTGTGCCTGAGCACAAAAAGATCCTTACTAAATGTGTTATCGGTTAAGTACAAAGAAGGTGGTCGGCAGTACAAATGAAAAGAAGAGAAGCAGAACGATTGGAAACTGTTAAAATTGCCTTTCCATAATTAATATATTATAGATTATCAGCACTTAAATTGTACTAAGTGTTGTACTATTAACATTATTTTCGGCACTTAAATTCTACCAAGTGTTGTACTATTAGCATTATTTTCGGCACTTAAATTCTACCAAGTGCTGAATTATAATCATTATTACCAGCACATACATACAAATTATACCAAGAGTTGTATTATAAACATATTATTATCAGCATTTAAATTCTATCTTGTGTTGAAAAGATGTACTATACCCATCTTAGCTGCAGTATGTTTACCGTAAAATTTACCAAATGTTATTTATACTTATTATATAACAGTAATTAGATTATATACCCATAAGGATTTATTTACACTTGGTGCACATGGTGTGTGTGTGCGTGTGTGAGATCTGGCTGTTACATCTGTTGCATGCAGGCTAATACCAAATAACAGCAAGAGCATTCATACCAGCTTTGTTACTGCCTCACAATTTAATAAACTCACCACAATGCATTTTTATACTATAAACATATTAAAAGTAGGGCTATGTTTTGAACTCAACATGTTTATTATTGCTACATGTATGTACCAATATATTATTTCTATAAAAGATTTAAAAAGCAAGTAAATTATTACTTTGATAAATTGATCATTATGGTTAACTTAATATAAATGTTAACTACAGCTATGCAATGATTTAAAATATATATATTTAATGTATGTTTATGTTAATGGTGAAATATCAAAGTTACACTTGATGATTTCTTTGCAAATTATGTACATGTAATTAAATAACATTAATTTAATATATCACAGACTTAAGCAGTCAGTACATGTAATTTCAATGTGACTGGCCATAAGCATTTAAAAAAATGCATGCATCTAAAGGAAACAATATATTTAAAACATTTGTAGCCATACCTTGCACAACACACCCAGTTTAAATGAGGCTTAACTTTCCATTTTGCTTTTATACCTTCTACATTCTTCTATATATTCAGACCAACCTCAATCTATTTTACTTTCTTACCGTATATATATTCAGTTCAGGCTCAAACTTTAGATACAAAACATTTAAAATGCTACAAATATGAAACACCAACCATCTAGACATCATGGTCTCTATCTTTAGATGCTATTTCCAGACTTCTTCTCAAATATTTGATGACAATACATGTAAACTGAAACCGTATTCCTATACATGCACAAGTAAGCATTTCCCTTGAAGCCAACAAAGCTCTCTGAACTGAATATAAATACACATCTTTAAGAAAGCCAAGACAAATTATTGTTCTTTTTCTGCATGATCGCGACATAAAATCAATACGTATTGAAAACCAAGTGTTGCAGAAGATCACTGTGGCCATAACAAGACTAAATTACCATGAATCCAATACATGTGTCCCAAGATAACTCAACATTTACTCATTTCTGTACAGGAATAAAAATGTTTTTAAAGCTGTCATCACCAATAGATATACAAAATAAAACAATGGGTATTGGTTATTAGATGGTAGAACAAACATCTATGACCTTATATTTCAATACATATATTTTTCTTTGCTGTATATCCAATTTAAAATCTTTAAAAAAATAAATAATGGTTAGAGGCAATTCCACGGTTACTCGCGTTACATTTTTACCATACTAATTCTTTTGATTTGATCTGGATTAATAATTATACATTCAACACTTTTTTTTTTATTACATTTTATTAGTTAAATAATCAATGTATATTATAAAAAAAAGATAAAGGAAATATGATGATTAGTTTTCATACTGTGAATGCGTAAACATCGGTTACTCGCGTTACAAAAAAAGGACATGACAAAAAATGAACACACTTAAAATCCAAAGTCTCCTCATACTGTAACAATTATGATAAAAGTGGATATATTGGTGTATAGCTATGGTATTTAGGTATCTTTATATGATAAAAGTTTTGAAATTGTACAATTAATACATTTTTTGTTATCAAAATAGTCGCTTACTCGCGTTACAATTTGTCCACTATTTGGTAATGACTAAATAAAATTATTTTAAAGAAACGTAATAGTTTTTAAATGTCAACTTTTATTGAAAGAAACATCAGAAAGCCACATAAATCAACTGAGTAAATATTACCAACAAATTAAAACTTACAACAAGTTAAGCTATGAATACATTAACCATTTTCGGGACTTAACATCAATTTTTAGGAAATTGAAATTTGAATTAAACAACACTCTAAAAAGAAGTAGAAAATTTGAAACGTCCACGACTTTTGGCAATATCAGGTTTGTCTAGAGCCTTAATCATTTTATTCCTCATGTAGTAAATGCTGTCTCTCTTGTGTGGCCATTTCCAGTAACATCCTGCTGGTTCCATCACTGATACCAGATAGTCATTTTCCTGCAAGCTGATGTAAATCACTTCTCCTGGGAATAATGTCCTGTCATATTCAACAACATACCAGTCACCAACCATGATTTCAGAATCTTGTAAATTTGGTACTGCATTGGGACTATTCCACTCTGTACTGTCCTTTGAAAGGGTGAATGGCATACTCGTTCAAAAGTGCTACTGCAGTCCCTGGAATTCGACGTGTGCACCACATGAAAACAACCAATTCCAAATCAGTGTCATTCACTCTTTCAAAGGACAGTACAAAGTAGAATGATATTGCCAACAGTCGTGGACATTTCAAATTTTATACTTCTTTTTAGAGTTTTGTTTTAATTCAAATTTCATTTTTCTAAATATTTACGTTAATTCCCAAAAATGGTTAATTTATTCACTGTTTAACTTATTGTAAGGTTAATTTGTTGGTAATATTTACCCATTTGATTTGTGTGGCTTTCTGATGTTTCTTTCAATAAAAGTTTGACATTTAAAAACTGTTATTTTTCTTTATAATCTATTTTTTTAGCCATTATCAAATAGCGGACTATTTTAATAACCAAAATTTTTATTAATTGTACAATTTTAAAACTCTTATCATATAAAGATACCTAAACACCATAGCTATACACCAATATATCCACTTTTATCACAGCTGTACAGTATGAGGAGACTGGATTTTAAGTGTGTTCATTTTTTGTCATGTCCTTTTTTTGTAATGCAAGTAACTGATGTTTATACATTCACAGTATGAAAACTGATCATCATATTTCCTTTTACTATTTTTTATAATATATATTGATTATTTAACTAATAAAATGTAATAAAAAAAAGAAAGTGTTGAATGTATAATTATTAATCCTGAGCAAACCAAAAGAATTAGTATGGTAAAAATGTAAAGCGAGTAACCCTGGAATTGCACATATATATTTAGGCTTATCAGACAGTAAATGGCAGCAAATACTAACTTGGTGTTAGTGAGAAATATGTTGGCATAATTATTCATACACTGGTATTGTTCTATTAAAATAAAATGTTGGTAACTCACGTTACATATTTTTTGGTTACTCGCATTACAGTTTTTGATGTATCCGTGTCATGTTTCATGTCACCATTGTGAAAAATGTGTGGTTTCATTACCTGTAGTATGTATTAGTGTAGGAAAATATCAAGTGTCGTTTGTTAGAAACAAGAAATAAATGATAGAGAGGAAAAAATTGCTATTTCGGTTACTTGCGTTACATTGTGCCAGGTGGTCTATTTGACCAAGAATTACAAACATAACATATCATATTATGTAACTGTAGTGGGTGTAACATGTAGGTATTAGATATGCTATTACATATATGCAACCTGTATTTGATTGTATAAAGCATAATTTATGTATTATGACCTTAACAAATATGCTTTTATTGTATTTATTTGTCAAAATAATAGGTAACTATTCAGCATGTGATATCTTTTTGGCAACAACCTCAATGACAATTTGGTTTTTTTTATCCAAGAACTTCAGCATATTGTTGATCACAAAACACAAATTATTAAAATAATTAATATTTAAATTTTAAGTCTTGTCTGCTTCGTCATGGAATTGCCCTTAGATGTTTATTCTACCATAGAATTATGCACACACTCATATCTGGTATTTAAATTATACTATAGATCGATCTATACAAGTCTATTCTAAAACTGATTAGTTTTTGTCGAACAAGTATTTTTATGTAATGGAAATGTTTGTTTAAACAGATGATGAACTTGCTAAAAGCTTTAGGGTCATTTTTTTAATGTGCATGGTTACAGGTATGGTTGGGAAGCAGAATGCAAAAACTTACACATCAAAACAATCAATTTTATGGTTGTCAACAGTAGTGATATATATGTGACAGCATGGGGTTTTTGGAGGGGTTTGTCACTGCACCTATGAGGCATAAAAAAAAACATGCAAATAGAAAATGACCCTATAAGGAGGAAATTGATGTTTAACAACACCTCATCACATATTTTGAACTAAGGCTATTAGTCTGACATATGATTTCAACACTTGGTTTAGAAAATACGAGAGGAAACCTGCTGCTGTCACATAAGCTAGAACCAAGTAACAGCAAGAGATACATGTATTTTGTATGTACGGTAGGTGCTTTTCATTCCCAAGAACAGAACTAAATAAGTAGTTACTATTAAAAAGAAATAACAAGTACATCCTTCAATAAATTGGATGACCCCCAAAATATTACTGAATATGGAATTATAAAAAAAAAAGTAAGGGCAGGATTTTTGCAAGAAAATAATTTGATAGTACCTAATAAAAACAAAACAGACCATAAATGTCACTACTAGGTGGTTATGGGTTTGAAATCTTTTGAAACTGGACACTGCATTTCATGTACTTTGACAAACTTTAAACAACAGTTGTCTTACTATAATCTTTCTAAAATTATTATTAAAATGTATCCATTTATTTCCAAAATTGAAGGGGAAACATTATGTAATGTGAAATTTTGCATATGCTTTTTTATTGGATGGTATGGTTGTGGTGACCAGGTCATCACCTAGGAACAGCCAATCATATGTCTTTAAACTGATATGACACGCATAGGTGTGATTAGTGTGTGTTATCATAAATATCAAATGTTCTCATCAATGGATGTGTATGAAAAATGTATTATCAATACTGATAATAATTAAACGCATGCCTGGAAGCCAATTACCTGGTCAGGCATCACTGGAACAATCTATTAATTTGAAAATCAGTGATACAACCAGTCATGCACTCAATGCACATACATCATCAAATACATATTACACGGTTCCAGACTGTGATCACTATGGCAACACACTAGCTACAAGCACAATCACTTAGATGGACAAGCTCGTCAAATTAATTTGCCGGAGCAATAAGGTAATGAACATGTCACTGATATTTTCCACATAATTACTTATGTGTTTGACAGACCTTTTCGGAAATTAATTTTTCACTTCATTTCCAGAACATGTACTGTTATACATCACTCGTGGGAACATTTGTTATGAAACAATGCACAATGTAATGGCAAGTGCAATGTATTGGTAAGTCCATTGTAACAATAGCACTGAAAAAATATCAGATACAAAATTATATTTGATTAAGACTATGGGGGTAAGTACACTATTTTAATAGCAGCAATGTGCTGTCAAACTGGATATGTAGCTCAATTCTGTCCCGGACCACTCCTGCTGGCTATCCAGAGGATGGGCCCGTGACAGACATGCTTGAAACCTTAGTGGTATATGAGCATGTAAATAAATATTGGAATGGAATGTAGCTCAATGACAAGAGTACACGTCTAGGGTGAGATGGGTTGATGGGATCAATTGCCCTTGGTGGAAACGTGAAAACCAATTACAGATCTTACTGGGTTGGCTCGTCCACTCGCAAAATTCAAGAACCAAAGACCCAATTATATTTTATTTTGACAAAACTATTTCATGTAATGACTGACATTTGGTTGGGAAAAAAAAAATTAATTTAGCAAAAAAACTACTTAATTATATTTCAAAAACCAAAAAAATCTTAGTTTTTTTTAGGTTTTATAAATACCCTGGTAATTTAACAGTATTTTTTTTATCGTCCTCAGCTAACTCTGCCTTGATACACATGAGTGCATAGTACATATGTATTCTATTTCTTGCACATCCTCAAACAACAGGATTAAATGAAATTTAAATGACTTTTCCAAATAAAATTTATTTAATAGCGAGCTTGTACTTTCAGTTAACTTATATATCACTGAGATGGGGAAACAAACAATCAGAGAATGGGTCCACTGACTTAGTTTATAATCCTACGAAGAAAACACCTCAGGATTGCACTCTACTGACTGAGCTAGATCCCACCCCACAATACATGGAAAGTTTGTTTTGTTTAACAACACCACTAGAGAACACTAATTTATTAATCATCGGCTACTGGATGTCAAACATTTGGTAATTCTGATATAGTCTTAGAGATGATGCCCGCTACATTTTTTTTATTTGTAGCAAGGGATCTTTGATATGCACTATCCTATAGACAGGGTAGCACATACCACAGCCTTTGATACACTAGTCGTGGTACATTGGCTGGAACAAGAAATGGGTCACCAACATGGATCAACCCCCAAACTGACTGTGCATCAATAGGCTACGTCCTGCCCCAACAATACATGGAGACCAGCCAATTCAAATGTGAAGAAATGGGTCTTACAAGTCTTCTTATGTAGGTGTCAGTGTCAGAAACAATCAAGTACAGGTAAATACTCTTAACAGATGTTCATGCCACACAAGACTAATGATCTCAGACAGGTACCAGTACATGTAACAACAAATAAAGACAGGAAAAAAGCTTCTCTCTCTCCACACAAACACGTGGTGAAATAACTCACATGGTGTTCAAATAACTCGGCTAAGTAACTAGGTCAAAATGGAACTGAGAAAAATTACTTGCAAATACTCTAGTCTCAATAAATCACCAAATTAGGCTTAGTTTTTCCATCCATCCATCTGTCCATCCATCCACCAACCACGGACCCATCCATCCACCCGACCCATCCATCCATCCATCTATCCATCCATCCACTACCCACTCATCCATCCACCACCACCGACCTATCCATCCATCACTGACCTATCCATCCATACACCCACTACTGACCCATCCATCCACCACGGACCCATCCATCCGTCCATCTATCTATCTATTTATCTACCACTGATCCATCCATCCATTTATCAATCTATCCACCTACCCACCACCAATCTATACATCCATCTATTCACCCACCACCGACCCATACATACATCTGTCTCAACCACCCATGTAATCTTCCATCCATCCACACACCTACCATCGATCCACACACCACTGATCCATTCATCCACACACCACTGACCTACACATCCACACACCACTGACCCATCCATCCACACACCACTGACCTATGCATCCACACACCACTGACCCATCCATCTGCACACCACTGACCTATGCATCCACACACCACTGACCATTCCATCCACACACCACTGACCCATCCATCCACACACCCCTGACCTATGCATCCATCTATCCATTCACTATCGACCCATCCATCCATCCACACACTATCAACCCATCCATTGTATTATAATGTAATAACCTTTAAAGCCACACTCTCACATTCCTGTTATGTAACATCCTTTCTTAATGCAAAACACAAACACAACTATAGTTTTAATAAACTCAAGTCTGTCTGTTATCAACCAGACTTGTCAACTGTGTTGACAGAAAATACAAGTCTCATTCCCATTTTAGTAATAATTAAACAATCCAAAAGCAAGATGCTATACTTTAATAATGGCTAACCGTTTATTTTTATGACACAGTTTGGAAACTACAGCAAATATAAAAGAATGGCAATTCAGGGAAATCAATATAAACTGAGCAATTTACTCTAAATACCTTAATTATTATTTTTTTAAACTTTGAGAATGCAACTTTAAATTATCTGTTATCTATTTTAGACAGGTTTCTAGATTAAATTTTCCATTGAGTAAACTTATACATATGCTGGGGTTCTAAATTCTTTTAAAATTTCACTTGCACCGGGAAAATGTTGCATGATCACATATGAACTTGACCTGCATATTTTCTTATTTAATCTTTAATAATATATTTTTAAAGCAATTTATTTGCTTTTGTTTGTTAAAACTCCAAATAAACAGTGCTTTACATATATCAACTCTTCTAAAACAAATGTTGATGGATATCTTCAGTATCAAGAGTTATAAAATAATACACAGGCATATGTCACAGGCATAGGGCTATGAAAATTCTGAATCCCTGATAGTGATATACTAAACATAAAGCACAGAAAACGTTAAAGAAAATATAAATAGGTCTCACCTGTTAACAACCCAGCTTTGGTATATAACTCCAGTTGATCTTCTGCACTTGCTGATTAATCCAAAAAAAGAGATCCATCTCATCTTGTCATCCAGTGTTCAATACTGGTAAATATTACACTGCTGCATTAATATTATGCTGGTTTTGTACAAAATGCCTTTCTGCTGGCAAAACTTTCCACCATTATTCCATGTGTGTGTGTGTGTATAAAGCTTGATGAAGGTAAGTTTGTCTGCCTACAGAATAAACCAGTTGAATCACCTGTGTGCCATACAGCAGAGAACTGTTATGGAAACAGTACTGATTAGTATCACATGCTGTTATGTACAAGGGTGGGGTACTCCTGGTGTCCTGTTACAGATTCCAGCTCTGTTGGAGAAGGCAAGCAGGCAGACTGGCAGACACACATGCAGTCTCTGTCCTATAGGTTACAAATTAAACATCAACTGTCCGGTGGAATGAAAGCACTCTCCCACCATCAACTATCAGTTATCTGTGGCATCTGCATGAAGTCTAATTTTTCATCAGCAAAACAAATCTGGAAAGTCTTGGCAAAACAGCAACATGTAGAAGAAAAAGAGGTCGGCCTCTCCAGACTTTCTAAGAGTGATTACTTACACTGTATCATGCAACAGACTGGGCAAAAGGCCAAACATGGAGTCAGTCTTTGTAGCAGTTTTTTGCTTTCAGCTAATTAAAGGACAAAGTTACAATGAATTAATCTGAGACCCAATTCACAATACTCTCGCAACTTTGTGATCTCACAGGACAATGCAAAATGGCATGCACGGACGATGTGATGTTGTTTAAGAGAGACTAAGCCTTAGAGAGTTTTGTGAATAAGGCCCCTGGTCAGTTTACATTTAGCAGGACAACACAAGACAAGACGTTTTCATCTGTTTCATTTTAACTTTGCAGAAACGTTATTTAAATTTCAAAATCATAAACTGTTGCTAATCAAAATCTAGAAAACAAAATGTTCCCTGCAGCTAGTTGGTATAGTCATTACAAGGTTTAAGTCTAGACAGTGAAAAACGGAAACCATCTACTACTATATAGGCTACTTCTACTAGTTAATTTTTTTAACAGCAAGGGATCTTTTGTGTACAGTTTCCCAACAGACGACATGTAGCAAGTAATAGTCTACGATATAAGAGTCATGGTGCATTGGCTGTAGAATGAGAAGTAGAATAATGTAGCATACCTATATTAGAAATTATTCAACAATAAAAACATACACAAGATTGCAGGTTAACAGTGACATTAATAAACGAGCTTTCAGTCTGCAGACATTTGTCTAACAATACACTACATCACACAAATGGAACGGATTCTCATGTACAAATTAAGGTTTTTTCTGTTTAATGACACCACTAGAGCACATTGATTTCTTAATCACTGGATGTCAAACATTTGGTAATTTTGACCTACAGTCTTAGAGAGGAAAACCAATACATTTTTCTCCCATTAATAGCAAGGGATCTTTAATATGCACCATCCCACAGACAGGATAGCACATACCATGGCTGAAACAAAAAATAGCCTAATGGCCCTACTGACAGGGATCATTGCAGACCGACTGTGCATCAAGCGACCACTTTTCCTCTGGGCTACATCACACCCGTCATGTATAATGTACATACATGTATACTTGATATACAGAAGTTATTACCAGAATGTCACGGTATCATCAATATGATATATCTGGAATAAAAAATATTATGCAAGCCTCTGGCAAATGCATCTATCAATTCTGGTGTGCATATATGCTCACATGTCAATAAAGGTAGTTCTGTGCCTTGATTAATTTACATCTAAATTTGCAAAGTTATCGAACTGCTAAACGTTTTGTGATCTGAAAAATATTACATATTATGTTATGTTATTGGATATATATGCTACATAGTACATGATATAATAAATGTAGATATATACTCACATGTTCAGCAAAGAGGACTAATGCTCCAAACTGAGGGGCGATATCCATTACAAAACCACTGGCTTCCCAGAATCCATTAATATCACCTTCATTGCCAGTATAAAAGAAAATCGGTCCATCGTGTTCCTTGTCCCACCATTTATCTGTAAGAGATATCATATGCATGAAGACATTCGTTACATGTAGGGGTTTTTAATACGGAAAATATCAACCAAGTCTCTGTCAATTCAGTGTTCAAAGTTTAACATGCAGCATTGACAGCATGAAGAAGAAGTTTGTTTTGTTTAATGACACCACTAGAGCACATTAATTTATTAATCGGCTATTGGATGTCAACCCTTTGGTAATTTTGACATATAGTCTTAGAGAGAAAACCTGCTACATTTTTCCATTAGTAGCAAGGGAAATAGCCCAAACTGACTGTGCATCAGGCAAGTGCTTTACCACTTGGCTACGTCCTGCTCCTGACTACATGAAGTGATGTGGTTGCCTTCCTTACTTGTCTACCTATATATTTCATGTGGTATATGTATCCTTATAGTTGCTAAAAATAATACATTTGTGAAAGAACTGCCGATTTGGCGAAACAATTTGTGAAAGTTTTTTCTCTTGATTGTTTCATAACTAAATATGCTTACAGCCAGTTTTGTCTTGGTGCCTCTCCACCTTGCATTGGTGACCTAATTTTTGTTATTGCCATACACTCTGAAAACATTACTCCCACAAAGTGGGGGGCACATGCCCCTCTTGCCCCCCCCCCCCCCCCCAACTTCCTACACCAGTGAATTTATCTTAAAATGAGTTGTTTTACTGCTAGTTCGATATGTGTTTAAATGAGTTGTAGGCCTATATATGTCTAATGACAGGGCTCAAACTTAACGGAGGCACCGACAGCAATTGCCATCACTGAAATATAAATTGCCGTAGGTAGAGAGCATCACTGATGGCACTTTTGTGCCGTCGATAAAGCTCCTCAATAATGGCGAAATGTATAAACCTGGTGTACATTATCTGTCAATATTTAACATTTGCACATTTGTCCACAAAGAACAAGATAGCCTTTCAGTCAGGTTTATTTTCTGCAAATGTCACTTTTAAAACAATTGTCATAGACAGGCTCAGGGGACAATATTTCAAAATCTTAGGTAACCGGAAATTAGTTCACGTGAATTTTACTTAGGTAACCAATTGTTTGCTTACGTGAATATAGTTCTTGTAACCTAATTCTAAAGCACTTGAACTACAGTTCTGTGCTACATTGGTGGTTCAAATGTATTTAAAAACATAAACTGATTTTCACTTATAAATTTAGAATGTAATTGTTCACCACCACGTAACCGATTGGCAGTTTTTGTGATTTTAAAGTTACGTAACCTACACGCGAACAGAACAATGATTCTCGTGAAATATTGTGCCCTGCAGGCTCAAAATTGCCATCAGTGGACTGTTTCACCCTTTGCAATTCTTTTTAAAATTTCCGTGGGAGACAAATTCTTAAGTTCGAGCCCTGTAATAAACACGGATGTAGTATTCTTCTTTTTACATATACTCAAAACACAGGTATAAAATAAATTTAAATGTCTTTTCCTACTAAAACCTATTTACAATAACACTTGCACTTGTAGTTAATGTATGCATTACTAACAAATCAATTTCAGATTAACTTATATGTCACAGAACAATCAATTTTGATTATGCTTTTTTCTTCTTGGTTGATTGGTATAGGAATTGTAACCTGGTCATCAGCCAATCATATGTATTTAAATTGTTATCACATGTATATATATATATATATATATATATATATATATATATATATGTGTGTGTTATTATTGTAATATGTGTTATAAAATATAATGATGTTCTCACCAAAGGGCATGTAAGAAACTAAAATATCAAATGGTTTTATGACATGGATATCATGGCTAAGTAATAGGATAAATGACAATGTTTTAAAATGTAGGGATTCGTCTTGTATACTATAGTGTATGTATGTACAGTACTATAGTCCGTCTTACAGGGAATGACTTTTTTCATACTATGGAAGTTACTACAAGTTATTTTTTTCTGAGCCAGTTGTTTTCTAATTACACACAAATATAGTGGATTTTTTTTTTTTTTTTCCAAAACAGTTTTCTTCTTACATGAAATCAAACTGAAATTATTTAAAAACTTTTGTAGGAGGATGGTATGGACTATAGTCACTAACATGCACTTAGGTTTAAGGTCAACAGTGAATTCTGTCAATTTTAGTCACATTATTTCGGCAACCTTCAGACCATTGGAAATTAAATCATAAATTAAAAAATAATAATAAATAAATAAAACTAGTCTGTTCCATCCTCCTAGTAGGAGTCCTACAAAAATGTAGTTGTTTTTCTTTTTACATTTCAGTTTGGTTTGTCGTAAAAAGAAGTGTTTAGGAAATAACAAAAATATACTATTTTTGTGTGCAATTTAGAAAACAATAATTCGGCTGAAAAATAAATAATTTGTAGTAAATTCCATAATATGAAAAAAGGTGTTCCCTGTGGGACAGACTGTAGTAGTAAATTCCATAGTATGAAAAAAGTCGTTCCCCGTGGGATGGACTATAAATAAATAATTAAAACGATTCCCTCCCCCATGTTTCGTTTCCTATACCTTGAAAAAGATATCTCTGTTTAAAAGTCTTGTTTCCAAAGCTAGCAAAATTAAAATGATCCAAGTACTGCTCAATATATTTTTCGTGATAAGGAACTACTTGACAAACTGAAAAAGTACTGTAAAACATGACAAGGAAAACAATTGCAATTGCTGCCATTTTGTCCGTACAGTCACATGAATCAGTCACATGATTTTTGGTATGACCTGCATTCGTAATACTTCGTAGTCTTTCGGAATATCTCGGACGATTTCGTTCTTGAAGGCGCCGATTCAGAGGGGTGAGGCGAATTATGTTTTGATGCGATAGGAAGGAAATGTTTTATTTAACGACGCGCTCAACACATTGTATGTACGGTTATATGGCGTCAGACATATGGTTAAGGACAACACATATATTGAGAGAGGAAACCCGCTGTCAAGCATCAAGCGTGCGTTTTACCACTGGGCTACGTCCCGCCTCATGATGCGATAGGAATAACATTTTATCATAAGCTTATGGTTGAAGGATGCTAGCATTTCGTTTAGGTTTTTTTTTGCCCTAGTAGGCCTAGGCCTACTCTGCTAGACGGATTTCTGCCAACCACAGAGTAGGCCAAGATTCCCGCTCAAATACTGGGGCCACGGACGTTTGTGTGTGTGTGTGTGGGGGGGGGGGGGGGGGCTGCATTCGCCCCTCCTATTTTCACTGTTATTGTGATAAAATAAAACTATATGTATTTCCAAAACCACCCACCCCAACCACAATGCGCCTAATAGGGGGCACACTGAAAATTTCAGGTATACTCTTTTTTTAAGAAGACCAATGTTAATTGGCATTTTTTAAATCACTGAACAAAAAAAATATATAAAGCACATTAATCATCGATCGGCTGTTGAATGTCAAACAATGTGGTAATTTTGACAGTCTTAGAGAGGAAACCCGCTATATTTTCCCGTTAGTAGCAAGGGATCTTTTATACGCACCATCCCAAAGACAGGATAGCACATACCACGGCCTTTGATATAGGCCTACCAGTCGTGGTGTACTGATTGAGACGAGAAATAGCCCAGTCGGTCAACCATAGGGGATCGATCCGAGACCGACCGCGTAGCAAGCGAGCGTTTTACCACTGGGCTACATTTTTGTTTTAAATCAGTATTAATTACGGCTAGCTGTATATGAGTTTCAAAAAGTTAAAATTTTTGTTGCAAACAGCCGTTTTATACAGCCGCCAATTTGAATTTCAAAATGTCAGCCTTATGAATGTTAATGTTAAGTTTTGTTTAACGACACCACTAGAGCACCCTTATAAATGTATTTTCATCAATATTTTGCGACAGTTATATTTTATTTTTATTTGTTCTTCTTTTTTTTACTTTGAAAAATCCAAGAAATCACTTCGTGAACGTTTGTGCCCCCACCCCACTCCACCCCAATAAAAAAAAATAAAAAAAAAATAAAAGATTCCGGACGTTAACTTTCTATTATTTATTATATTTAACTTTAAGTGGTTTTGTATTCAAAATTGGGGTGGCATGGCCCCAGATTATAAAATGTTTTAGGGAGAGAGAGAGAGAGAGAGAGAGAGAGAGAGAGAGAGAGAGAGAGAGAGAGAGAGAGAGAGAGAGAGAGAGAGAGAGAGAGAGAGAGAGATACAGAGAGGGGGGAGGGGGGGGAGGGGGGAGGGAAAGAGAGAGATATAGAAAGTGTCTCTGTGTGTGTGTGTGTCTCTCTCTCTCTCTCTCTCTCTCTCTCTCTCTCTCTCTCTCTCTCTCTCTCTCTCTCTCTCTCTCTCTCTCTCTCTCTCTCTCTCTCTCTCTCTCTCTCTCTGTCTCTGTGTGTGTGTGTTGATTGAATGGGTGAATGGGGACTCTGGCTACAATAGTGGATCTAGCGCCCTAAAATATCTCTTGAACCTTTAGATTCCAATATTAACTATTCTTTTACAAACAACTCCACCTCTTCAAACTTCTAAACGGATCGTTCGCCTTTTCCTTCTGGGTTTTTTTCTTCTGGACAGCGTTTAATTATGCTAAATTATCATTATGCTATTTATATATTTGTACTGTTTGTAAAATATTAAAGGAGCTCAATCACGGATTTAGTGGGCCTTGTTTCTCTAAATATGCATTATAAATGAAACTTACATTCATTTGGAATACCAAACCTAGTTATTGTATGATCCAAAATATTTTAATTGAACAACGATCGAGGGAATTCCATGATACGCTTCTTTTTTTTAAATTTGGAACTCTTCTTGTGATGAGACATGAAAAATACGGAAAAACAGACTCGTAGTGATGAGGCTATATATATATGACAACCATATAATGTATTTTTGGATTTTATATAAATGATCGTCGTGTATAGAGACTTGGCAAATGAGGGCCGGCTATATACATGGCAAATAATAAAAAATATATTATTTCATGACGAAAATAACCGCGAATACGCTGAAATAAAATAATAAACAGTCGGAACATGAACTCACCATTTATTATTATTATTATTATTATTATTATTAGGCGCGTGTGCAAATTATTTTGACTGGTTCGCACAGTGGTATTTCGGTTTTAATGTATCGCGTACAAAAACAGTGTACTGTTGCATGTTTTGTCGTCCAAAGGTTGGCTAATTATTACTTAACCCAGTTGAATCCAGTTCTACGTGCAGGGACAAGTTCAGCCTGCCGTTTGTGCGTGTGTGCACGCACGTTAATCTTGCATTTTTATAGCCAAAAATCCTCCAGATAAAACACCGCCCCTCCACCCCCAAAAGGTAGTAGTAGGATAATAATGATGATAATACAGGGCCGTAACTAGCAGGGGGGCAAGGAGGCAGTCCCCCCCCCCCCCGAAAAAATTCGGAAAGCATTATAGAAACTTAAAGAAAAGGAGTTTTAGACCATTAACTACTCAGTTGCCCCCCCCCCCCAACAAAAAATCCTAGCTACGGCCCTGTAATAGTAATAGTAGTAGTAGTAGTAGTAGTAGTAGTAGTAGTAGTAGTAGTAGTAGTAGTAGTAGTAGTAGTAGTAGTAGTAGTACTAGTAATAGGAATAATAATTGTGTATTATTATTTATTTATTTATTGATTATAATTAATTTTTTGTTAGTACTGTAGGGACAATATGACGCTATTCATATAGGCCCTATCTATAGAAAACGTACACAAATTTTAAGGGTCCGCTAAATTCATATACTCCCCCACCCCCTCCCCTGTTCAGAAAATGCACTATTTGTACAGTACTTAGTATGTATTCCTCGTGTTCCAGATGGTTCGGTAATATGGATAAATCAAATACATATACTTATTTGCCGCCTATATACATTTTTGCTCTGAATATAGCCAGCCCTCGTTAGTGGAGGCTATAGACACGGCCTTCGTAGCCTATATATATATATATATATATATATATATATATATAGTCACATCGTATACAAACACCGTCTAGTTCAGAGTATTCTTTAAAAATGTAACAATTCCTATCCCAAGTCAGCTGCTATGGCATATTTTGTATAATAATGAATTTGACAAGGTGGCAATCTAATTAAAATTAGCTCCACTATTACATGTGGATTTAACAGCAGCCCGTTGGAGTTTATGTCCAGTTGACCTTTCATTCGACCAATCAAAACCTTACTTGCAAAATCATGCCAGTGATTTAAAAATAATTTGAAAACATTCGGGATTATGCCGTGGGTATACGAAATGATTCGGGTGAATTACGAAGTATGCCGGAAACTAATTTCAATATAAAATTCGTTCCAAGCTAACTTGCGATGAGGACAGACGTCTCGCCGTGTACTCTCGAGTTACTCCCCCCCCCCCCCCCCCACACACACACACACACACTAGGGGGACTCTTACTGAGTTACGGGAAGCTACTTGAGTATCGCGTCACATACACCACGTCGACGCCGCCCCCAGCCCAGCCTGAGTCGAGGAAACCAGCTACGCCGGAACCGTCGACCACCGAGAGGGAGAGACTCAACATCACGGTGTGTGAGACGCCCCGTAAAGACCCTCCATCGCCGACCACTACGTGGCCCAGACATAACTGGCCGGTATCCTCCGTACTGCCAGTCGTTAAGCCATCGGCCCGATCAGCCGCCGTTGGAAAGAGGAAGGCTGTCGCTCAGCCGAGCGACCAACCTGACAAGGCCCGGCCTCCTCCTACACCCGCACCGTCCCCCTCCGACTCGGAAGCCGTCTGGAAAGTTCAGATCGGGAAAATCAGGTCCGGCTTCCTGAAGTTCGTGCAGGGGAACACCTCGGATCCGGCATCACTGATGGGCGGACTAGTGAAACCAGAGCTAAAACAACTGCCTGATGAAAGCGCTTACAAGCTACACACCATCAAGTCTACAGCCGGCAAGACGGGGTTGGTACTAACTCAGCGCCGAGAAGGAGTCTACCGACAAGCGGTCCTGGTTAGAGAGATGGATAGCCACACCATCCACAGGATCGTCATGGCCCTTTTCGGCAACGACTACTGGAGTGTCATAACCACCCTCGCCGACCAGAGATGGAAGCACTTCATCCCCGCCTTTGCCGGTTCTCCGCTCATTGGTTCGCCGTAGGCCAACCTCTACACCCTAACGGCCTTAACGAGGCCACTCACGTGGACATATAGATCGGATTTTAAACATTTAGACCTTCGTTCAAAATTTTATGTCGAACTTACTTCTTTTTTTAATATTATTAAATAGTCCGATTCTCTCTTCTTTCTCTTACTTATTTTTGGACTGTAATTCTCCAAATTATATAAATATTCGGCCGAGCAGTCAATTCTTTTTAATTTTGGATTGTAATTTGTTTTAATTTTTTTAATTTATTCTATTAACCTTTTTACAAAAATTCTGCCCATTTTCAATACTAACCCCCCCCCCCCCCCCCCCCCCGCCCACACACATCCCGAGTCAGGCCACCGATCTTATCGGGACTCGGGATGGGCGTGTTCGAAACCCTAGTGGTATATGGGCACGTTAAACTAGTTATCATCCTCATCATCAAGACGAGAAAAAAAACCGTGATGGTATAACCATAAAATCTGTTTATACTAGTATACAATCCAGTGTTTATTACTGCATCCCCCCCCCCCCCCCCCGTTTTTTTTAATGCTGAAATAGAGCAACAAGTTCGCCTATTAGCCTACATAAATAGTCTCGCCCGATATTTTTAGAATTTGTATGCTCCCGAATAATGCTATAAACGGCGAAGTGTAATTGGTCGATATTTGAATTGTTATTTATAGATGAAATGTCACCTGGACATGGGAGTCCACGCAGTGCTGTTAGATCTACCAAGGTAGACCCAGTAGAGCTAATTTTAATCAGATTGACAAGGTGGAAAAAAACGCCTGAACACCGCACCAGCCCTTAAGGCTAACCTAGTTCGTATATGTCGGTACGTTTAGGCTTACATTTTAAAAATCCGACACCCTTTAAATTTTTGGCCGAACCGTCTAAATTTGCGTTCAATCACCAGCAATATTTCGGACATAACGCAACAAATTACTTCAACTTTTTGGCTTAATTCTCCTTCTGAGAAATTTCAAAATTATTACCGCCGCCTCTTCCGCCTCTGCCGGTCTTCGGTCCTCCTTGTGCCAAGTCGTAAGCGAGAAGAGAACCACCCCCTCCCCCACCCCCTCCCTGTCTTGGACGGAAGAGCTTGCTTCGCAAGCACTTGCGCCCACGACAGGCGTGCGCTACAACAGCTTGTTCTGAATGTGCACGTTAAACCCTATGACCTGACCTGACCTAGTCCGGATTGTCGACTTTTAACATGCTTCTGTTACTAAAATAAATTAATGTATAAGCTTATTATCATTCAGTACATGTTTTTATTATTTTTTAATAACTTAGTTTCATTGGGGTTTTTTTCTTTCTATTTACCCTACGTCGCAGAGGACGGTCAAGCGTTCTCGTTACACGAGCTTGGTAAATCGTTTTGGTACTGCGGTTATTCGGGGAATGCCTGTCACGTGACTCAGAATAATACGTCACACCTCTGCTCTCCAAATAGCCGTTATTTTTCTCAGAATAATGGACCGTACCCATAATTCAATTGTTTTTATAAAATATCAATAATAAGTGTGATATGGTGGTTATGTAGATGATTCAATAAAGTACTTTTAGGTACAAATCAAATGTATATATTGTCATATAATACCTTGTTGGGTCAATAATTAGGTCAACCATCTGTGAGAGAGCGCGTTTAAATGATATATACATTTAACAGTCTAACACTATATAAGTACGACCTCCCATTGGTGTAGGGAGCGAGGGTAGGGGACGAGGGCAAGGCTAACCTTTTGCACGAATTTAACGAAAATGCCCGAATCTGGATAACAACATGTATTCATATTATAATTACTACCAAGCAGCTATATAAGGTTGCAAATAAATCACTGCACATTTCAATGTGGATTACAACTAACATTGTGGGTAAAATGATGGAAATGCATGGGGATCAAAAGTTTCAGGCTTGGTCTCCCTGGTTTTTGTTGTTGGGTTTTTTTTTTTTTGCGGGGGAAGGGCGAGAGTTACCACCACCCCCCCCCCCCCACCCCCTCCCCACCCCGTCTCAAACGCTTGTAGATGTTAGTAGACTAGTATATTATACAGATAAAAAATAAAAAAACCCTCCCCAAAAACAACGTAGGTGAAGACGAAATCTTATCAAGATATATTACAACCTATATTAACGCTTTGCGCGACAGTGAATGTACAGTGTGAATGAAGTTTTATCTCGGGGTTGTTCGTGTCGGGTTTGGATCATAAACGATTGTACGCTGATGTTAGCAACATGCACAGTGTAATTTTAGCTCCTTGTGTCTGAATAATATAATTATTATTCAGTGTTTGCAGAATGGACGATCCTAGCTTACATTTAGTCGATTCCACACGTGAAGGTGATGTGTTCAGTACTCGACTTGCACGTGCAGAACGTGTGTCCTATTTTCATGCCCTCAAGCGAAAGTCTTCAGATTCTGTTTGGCCAGGATCTCGTAAACATCACTGGATCATCTTTCTCGTCCATCAATGACATTTTGAAAATGGTGCCGCGGATTTTCATTGTATTATGCCTGGCGCTGATTACGTCTGCTTTTGATATTAGTCACTTGTTTGGGATAGGTAAGTCAATACCCATTTTTATTGGTTGATTCGATGTCCGTCTCATGGCTGTACTCTCCACGGATCGGGTATAAAAAATTATTGTTTATCCTATGTTGGCTACAAGACCCAAAATGTTTCATTATTTTCTTAATCGGTGGTCCGGGATATTTCACATTTAAGATTTAAAAAAAAAAATCCACTACAATGGTATTGAATTTTTAAGGGAAATAGTCGACACGAGTTCACCAGCAAGCATGCATCGTGGGCCTGAAGTTGGCAGATGGGTGTGACATGAGTATAATGACATACTGGCTTAGTTTAATAGAATGTCTAGTATAACCAACTGTGGAGACTATAAGGGCAGAATTATGTAGACGCAGATACACGATTGATCAATGTAGGGGTGGTGATGTGCATCTCTAGAACCAGCAGGGCCCGTGCTTACAAAACCATAGTCCAGACTCGATCTCTAATGAGGTCACACCCATACAATTTGTATTGCATTGTCATGACATTAGTGTCAAGACTCCAGAAGTTTTATAAGCACCAGACCTGGCTAACGTACTTAAGTCAATGTATGATACCTAAATAGATACTTAAAGTACATAAATAAGTATCATACATTGACTTAAGTACATTTATGAATATGGACCCTGGGCTCCATTCCACGAAGCAATATTAACACTAAGATCACCTTAAGTGCATGACTACACCATGCACTTAAGATGATCATAGTGCTAAGATTGCTTCGTGGAACGGGGCCCTGGTCTAAATATTAGACATTACCTGCTAGGACCTTCCTTTGGCACGATCACATATAACGCACATTATAAATACATATCATAAATAGGGTTAGGGTTAGTGACAGTGCCAAAGTAAAGTCCTTCCAGATGTAGAAAGTATTGTTCTTCCTACGTCCTGATCTTGTTACATACCCTATATATAGCCTGTATTCAAAACATGTGACACCATGTTTCAACCGTTTCTCAACCCAAGTAGTGCAACAAATGGACACATAAACCAAAAATGTATAACCTAACGTACTCACAAAATCCTGATTGAAGTATTTGCATCATTATTAACAAAATAAATCTTAAACGACAACCTTAAAAAATATCCCTGCCATTTTAAATTGGCGAAAAGAGTTCGACCTGTACCCCTTATATCAAAGGCTCTAAAGACTATCCCTAACCCTATCCCTAAAACTACCCTAACGATTGAAAGGAGGGTACGGGTCAAACACATGCCAAATTTGCAAAGTAGAGGGAAGCAACTTTCCCTGCACATTAAGAAAAATATTGACTTAATGTGTCCCGTGCACTAGGGTAGGGGAGGTAGCCATAGGGTAGGGGAGGTAGCCATATTTTTATTTCTATTTAGACATTTGTTCATAAGTAGGTGGGAACATCTCCCCCCACCCCCACCCATTCCTATGGCCTTGAATAACTAAACCTTCAACATGTTAAATATACCAGCTATGACCACATTTTTAAAATTTATATTAAAAATTCATTTGTCTTGTATTACATGGGCTGTCTGCTTTGCAGTTCCCATTAGAAATGCATTTGCAAAGTTTTCAGAGTTCTGTTTTTGTTTTTAAATATGATGTTTGCCATAGAAAGTGCAAAAAGAGAAAGTGTTCTACCCCTACCCCTCTATATCAAAGGCTCTCAAGACTAACCTTAACCCTATCCCTATCCCTATAACTACCCAAACGATAGAGGGGGGGGGGGGTATGGGTCGAACTCATGCTGCAAAAAGACTATTATGATAATTATTAATGCAATAAATATTGTGATTATCCCAGGAGACATGCTATTTGATAATTTATCCATTTAAACGAGGATCAGTGTATAAAAGTTTAATTTAATGGTGTAAAGCTGTAATTAATATTCAGCTATATTTATATATTACCATATATCCAAGATCAGTCCCTTTTAAACAACAAAAAGTAAATAAATAAATTATAGTAGATGACATTTAATTTTCTGGTCATTAAATGAAAATTTGGTCTCTAAACGCACAATGACCCAAGTCTTGTTAAAACTGCTATTGATTTCAAGTGGCTACTTTTGACACTCGGTCAAGTATTACATAGGTGAAAATGTTTATTGATAACATCATATTTGCTGATAACTATCACAGAGGAACCAATGAAAATGATTGTGTTGATGTATCGGAGCTCTCGAGACCGATGAACAATATCAGTATATCAGTACTTAATGACTATTCATACAGTAAACTGAATGGGATGCTACTGTTTTTATCAGCTGGACTGTCGAGTTGAGACAACTTGACCTGTCAACCTAAATAAATTTGTGAAGGTCAAGACAAAAATCATTATAGGCAACACTTTAGTTAATCAAGCAAAAGCAGGGGACATTATTTCTAAATCTGAGGTAACCGGAAATCGGTTCACGTAGTTTTTACCTAGGTAACCAATTGTTCGGTTACGTGAATTATATTTGCGTAATCCATGGGTAACGTGATCGGTTACCTCCAAGTTACATTGAAATTACATTTCAAACGCATAATTTTTAACTCGAACATAAAGTTAAAACAAAATACAAAATAAAACATTTTATAAAACCGTTTCTTTAATGCTTGCAAAGGTTAACACCACTGTAAACGGACTAAGTATCAGCCCCAGTACTGAAACACAATAGATACACTGGAAATGGGAGGAATTCCTTTTTTCGTTTTGCGGTGGCCATGCTACTTTCACATTATCGATGGCGCTTCTATACTACAGTTACGTTCCAAATGTTTTTTTGTGTTTTTTTAAAGCTCATTATGCGAAGTTAGTATTTTTCAACATTTGTGACACTTTTGGATTCCTGTTTATGTTGAAACTGTTTTCAACATTGTAAAATTATAGGCAATCCAACATTATGTCTATAATATTCCTTTAGAAATAAAATAGCAGCAGATAATTTAATCAGATTGCAGATAATTTAGCCGTCCCCGGCGATCCGTGCACATTTTTAAAAATAAAATTTTGGCTCGACTATATACCGAGGATTTATAGTCAGTCCCACAGGGAACACTTTTTTCATACTATGAAATTTACTACAGACTTATTTACTTCTAAGCCGATTGATTTGTGAATTGCACACAAAAATTAGTATTTTTTTTAATTTCCAAAACACTTTTACTTTTCTTTTTAGTCAAACCAAACTGAAATTATTTACTTTACAAGAAATATGTTTGCAGGTAATGGAACGGACTATAGTTTAGAATGGTCGCAAGTTACACCAGTTGCAGTATAAGGTTGTCTATTGGTTTGTTGCTCATTAAGTATCTAAAAATCAGCCTAAAACATTTGCCAGAATACTAGTAGTATGTCTGCGTGAAAAACTGCCAGTAATCGTGAAGTGTGCAAGTTTTAATTTCTGAATATCTACAGGTTACGACGTAACCAATTTGTGGTTCCCATAAATTTAATTTTGCGTAACCGACACGCGAACAGAACGGCGGTTCGCGTGAAATATTGTGCCCTGAAAAGGATAATGAATAAAAATGTGTAAAATGTGCTGTTTGTTTCAAGTGGAAATTGTTTAATTTTAATTGAAATCTGACATGAGCTAATATCATTTTCTGTTAAGTTGACCTTTCGTGTGCGTGCGTGCGTGTGTGCGTGTGTGTGTGCGTGTGTGTGTGATGGAAGGCGAGTACAGCAATAATCGCCACTTTTTATCTTTGGGCGAGTATCAGGTGAGCTCAGCCAACTGCTTCCCTCAAGGAGAGGCCTACTCTATAGTGTTTCATAAGGCATCCCATGATGACCTTGTCATGAATGGATCTAAGAGGGCGAGGCTATAATGTAAATGGGGTGAGGCCATTGCTAGCTATCAGACTTGAGGCCAGTACATGAATAGCAAATTAATTATCCATTACTCTCCAGATGGGTCATTAAATCAGGACTCGAACTTAAGACTTTGATTCCCACAGCAATTTAAAAACAGCTCACCGCCAGCAATTTAAAGCCTGCCCATGGCAACTGAAAGAAAACAGAAGACTTTGCAGCAAATAAATAAGACTGAACGGTTATTTTGCTGTCGACATATTTTAAATGTACTAATGTTATATACTGGCAGCTAATGTCCACCAGGTGTAAACATTTTACCAGTTAAGGAGCTACGGCCATATATATCTCAACGATGGCATGTGTCATCGGTGCCGTTGTTTAGTTCGAGCCCTGTTAAATAAAACAAAGCTACAGATGATGCTGTCTTCAAGGAATAATTTGTTACAAATTGCTCTTCAGATTGTGCTGGTTGCTACTTAACATAAACATGAAAAGCAAAATAATGCATTCCGATTTGGGTTTTTTTGCCTTCTCAGAATAACATTTCCATGTACAAGTATTATATGGTGGCACCTTTTTGTATTGTTGACAGGAGGAGGCAGTGAGCCATGTGAAGATGGTGAATTCCAGTGTAACAACAAAGTCTGTATTCCTGCCACTCAGAGGTGCAATGGTCACCGAGACTGCAGTCATGGGGAGGATGAGGATAAACACCAGTGTCGTATGTTCTTGTTTTATAATCCTGTCTATTTAATACAGTGTCATACCATGAGGATAAACAGCAGTGTCGTATGTACTTGTTTTATAATCCTGTCTATTTAATACAGGGCCATACCATGACGATAACAGCAGTGTCGTATTTACTTGTTTTATTGTCCTGTCTATTTAATACAGGGCCATACCATGAGGATAAACACCATTGTCGTATGTACTTGTTTTATTGTCCTGTCTATTTAATACAGGGCCACACCATGAGGATAAACACCAGTGTCGTATGTACTTGTTTTATTGTCCTGTCTATTTAATACAGGGTCACACCATGAGGATAAACACCATTGTCGTATGTACTTGTTTTATTGTCCTGTCTATTTAATACAGGGCCACACCATGAGGATAAACACCAATGTTGTATGTTCTTGTTTTATAATCCTGCCCATTGCTGTAGCAAGTGGTCCGATTTTAGCTGGATCAATATTTTGACTCAGAGAGAATTACTATTATATTATAACATGTATAACTCCAAGTCTTTCACCTTCATATTCCGGCTGGACCAGACTTAACCAACAATTGAAGATCCTGGCAGGGGTAGAATTTTAATTTATTAACCGAAATTAGGACACCAAAGTGAGTTGGAGGGGGCACCAAGTCAACTTACTTTCTATCAAGTTATTTCAGAAAAAAATTATGTGGATGCTTATTATCATATTACCAATCATAATTTCACTATCTTACATTCAACTTTCAACATTGAATGTATAGGAAGGACATGGTGGCTAACCAGATAGGGCACCATTGCATTTCTTTTGTTATTGAAAACGTCCAATTTTCTGTGCACAGTGGCAAGTAAGGAGAGCATCCAAGGCATTTGCCGTCATTGCAATGGTAAAATTTGAACTCTATCCTGGCTGAGGGGCGGGACGTAGCTCAGTGGTAAAGCGTTCACATGATGCACGGCCTGGGATCGATCCCCATCGGTGGGCCCATTGGGCTATTTTTCGCTTCAGCCAGTGAACCACAACTGGTATATCAAAGGCCGTGGTATGTATTACCCTGTCTGTGGGATGGTGCATATAAAAGATCCCTTGCTGTTAATCGAAAAGAGTAGTCCATGAAGTGGCGACAGCAGGTTTTCTGTTATTATCTGTGTGGTCCTTAACCATATGTCCGACACCATATAACTGTAAATAAAATGTGTTGTTACAGGGTATTTCATGCTTCATGCAGTCAGTTTAGGATCAATCCATCATTTCTTGTTCAGCAGTAAGGGATCTTTTATATACTCAAGGCCAAAAGAAACTTTACAAGTAATATTTTTGAATTTGTGGGGTAACGGCAAATAATAAGAATAACTTTATTTGTGATATTATTTAATAGTTCAATACCAAATGTAAATCATCAACAAAAGCAACGTGACTGCAGGTAACAATTACGTGACTGCAGGTAACAATTACGTCATAATGTGAAAGTTACATGTGGGGTCAAAAACCAAATTTACACTGAAATGTCACCCAATGAAGTCAAGCAAAGTGAGGTATTTCAGACTCGATAATGTCACTAATAACGTGTGTGTACCCCGTGAGCTCGGATACATGCATGCACACGTCTTTGCATAGATTACATCATTCGGGATGCGTCGCCATTCCTCAACTAGGGATTGTTGCAGTTGTTGTCTGTTGAGTGGGGGCTGTTGTCTTTGTCGAATCTGGTGATCAAGGTAGTCCCAAAGATGTTCTATAGGTGACATGTCTCGAGAGCATGCAGGCCATGGCAAGACGTTAACGTTGTTCTGATAGAGGAAGTCCTGCACAATGCGAGCAACGTGAGGTCTCGCATTATCCTGCTGGAACATGATCCCTTGAGGCTGTTGCTGTAGGAATGGCAACTGGTCTTAGCACTTCATCCCTGTAACGTTGAGCATTCAGATGGCCATCAATGATGACAAGTTCAGTGGTCTGATCACCACAGATGCCTCCCCACACCATCACACTACCACCTCCGAAAGGTTCGACTTCATTAATGCAACAACAGACTGTACGTTCTCCTCTACATCGATACACTCTTATTCTCCCATCCCCACGGAACAGGCAGAACCTAATCTCATCAGAAAAGAGAACCCTTCGCCAATCACGAATCAGCCAACGCCTCATATGCCTGGCCCATCGTAATCTGAGCCGACGGTGTTGGTCTGTCAATGTGGTCCCACGGTAGGGTCTATAGGCTTTGATACCAGCAGCACGTAATCTTCTTGACACAGTGTGTCTACTCACATGGTGGCCGAATGCCGTTGCCGCTGATGATGTCACCATCAGAAAACGATTACATAGGTGTAATGTTTGTAGGTATCGGTCATCCCGTTGAGTTGTGGCACGTGGTCTACCTGTTCTTGGCCTGTCCGATGTCCAACCTGTCTGTTGGTATCGATTTATCAGGTTACCAACAGCAACTCTGGAACATCCAAATGTCCTTGCGACATGAGCGTTAGATGCCCCCATTTGTATCATGCCTATGACCCACTCGCGTTGTTCTACAGTAAGTCGTGGCATTCTTTTGGTGGTTTTCTATCAAATGCATACCCTACCAGTATCCTGTCTCATTTTAATACCATTATTGCACGGGTGAATTTCGTAGGTCCTGGAAAAAGTGATTTCGATATTTTTTTTGCTGGGCATGAAAAGCATGCAACGTTATGTTTCAAATATACTGTAGAAAATTGGTTTTGTTTGGGTGATTATTTATGCAATTGGTTACGTTAGGATATATGGATGTTTTCAGAGACTAAATTTTGTTTTAATTTGTAAAGTTTCTTTTGGCCGTGAGTATATATATATTATCCCACAGACAGAATAGTACATGGTGTTCGTTACATCAGTTGTTGATGAACACTGGCAGGAATGAAAAATAGTCCCAATACGGGACCACCAACAGGCATCAATCCTACACCAACTGCAGAGCAGGCGAGTGCTTTACCACTGAGCTACGTCCTGCTCCTGAACATTCAGAAATTGATTCCATTTTTTTCCAGTTTATACACTCAATACTGGTATTAAGAAGCATAAACTATGACTTTATTTTTTTTAATTATTATTATTTTTTAAAAGATATATATGTACTTCTTTGCAAAGATATTTTATGATGCTAATAACCATCATTTTTATTACAGTCAATGGAATTCACTGCTTGGACAATGTGAACTGGTTTCAGTGTTCCAACAAACGCTGTATTGATATCCATTACAAGTGTAATGGAGTGGATGACTGCAATGACTTTTCTGATGAATTGGTTTGTGGTAAGTGTGTGATCTGAAGAAAATAGATGTTTTACTTTGAGGGTAAAGTGTATTTCACAATATTTATTCATTCAGTATAGCCTACTAGAGCACTATAGAGTGCAGATCTAAGATTTTAATGGGGCCTTCACCTTTAATATAACCAAACATAGGGGTGCCTTTACGCCCCCTCTTTAAGTTGGCACTTGTACTTAACAAAATTACCACACAAATAGCTTTGGATTACTCTTTTGAAATATATAGCCATGGTGCTTTAAATGTATGTGTTATGGCTGAGTATTAAACAGGTTAACAGAATAAGAAGTGTTAAAAATAAGTTTGGTTATCCTTACTGCAAAACAATTCATATATAAAATTTGAAAATTAGATTTTTTGAATGCCAGTATATTTAATAACTAAGTCATGTAACAAATGATACACTTTTCTTTTTTTTTTTCAGAACTCTAAAAAGTTGTAGGATCAAAACTTTCATTTTATCTGTGGGGTCCTTAATCATATGTCTGATGCCATATAACTGTAAATAAAATGTGTTGGTTGCGTTGTTAAATAAAACATTTCCTTCCTTGTACAAGTAGGCCTATATTAGCTTTTCTTCACCACATAGAGAATGAAGCTTTTTTTTTCCTTGCAGTAAATTCCACCACTAATTACATGTGTAAATCCCCAAGAGTCTACTGTCCCAGCCCTGTGTCATGTTTGTCCGAGGAGGTGTTCTGCGACAACAAGATAGACTGTGATGACCACTCGGATGAAGCAAACTGTGAGTACCAGTCTAACCTCAGTATGCCATTAGGTTTGCAGGGTCGTACCCTGATCAAAATCCTAGGGGGAGGCGGGCACTACTTTTTATAAACAAATGAAACACGATACAAATTAAACCCTGAGATGTGTATGCTATATGGTGGTGGCAAGTTTAATATCATATTTATTACCCATAATTGATCTTGATTTATATCACTTGACTTGATTGGTTGGCATCCATGGAAGGTCGTAGTAAGATAATCGATGTTATGTTGCAAGATATTTTTTAAACCATATGTGTAATAATAAATATTTCCATTTTGTGTCTCTAAAACAGCTGGCTAATCGTTTGAACAACTGGTCCCAAAATGTATCAATATACGAGTTCTTGTATATATGGGCTTATTGCCTATTCATGTACAATAAAATAATTGAACTGAAAGTTAACCTTTAATTAACTGGGGTGGAAGTATAAATGGAATCATAGTGCAGGTTGAGGTTAAATTATTGTGGGTGAAGTCTACTGCTGCCCAATGTCATAGGCTTATAGCCAATACTGAGTTGTTTATTTTGGAATGATCTCGCCCATAATATGGTTTACCACCTTTTGGTGCAGTCTTGACAAAAGAAACATCTAATACAAAGAGCAGAGTTTTGTATGCTTTGTTTTCATAAGGGCCATTTCCCAACTGTTCCAACCCACCCCCACCATTGATAAACATGAATTGTATTAGTCCACTACTGGTCCATGTATAGGTTTCATCTCCATCCTGTCTGTCTGTCCCACATAGTTTCCAGATGTTTTTATCACAATGCAGATCGAAATATTGAGCTGAAATTTTGTGTATAGCTTAATCACACACTGTTACAGAACAAATTTGTCTTTCATCGCGATTTTTCCATTTTGGGCAGTTATGGTCCTTGAACTTACGAGATAAGAAAATTAGTTTTTCGGGACTTATTATAATTTTTTTAGTAATGCCACAAGATATTGATCAAACATTTTGTGTATAACTATCACATTCTAGCTGTTACAGAACAAGTTTGACTATGACAATTTACCCATTTTTCACCGAGTATAAACTTATATGGCCCTTGAACTTGGAAAATACAGAACTTTGTTGGGGCCCAGAAGGGGACATGTATTGCTTTAGCAGTACTCTCAGAATGCTTGTCTAAATGCATTTTTATAACAACTTTCAGGCACGTTTGGTTGCCCTGATGGTCAGTTCCTGTGTTCCAACTCGTCTTTCTGCATTGATAACATTTACCGCTGTGATGGGAAAATAGACTGTGAATTTGAAGATGATGAAGATGGTTGTGGTAAGATTTTAAAATGTTGTTGAGCATCATTACCAGTTCATTTCATTTCAACTTATTTTCGTGCTTATATCTAATTAACGTTCAAGCACACTGTCCTGGGTACACACCTGAGCTATCTGGACTGTCTGTCCAGGACAGTGGTTTAGTTATTAGTTGGTTAGTGGTTAGTGAGAGAGAAGAGGGTGTAGTGGCCTTACACCTACCCTTTGAGCTCTTAAGACTCGCTCAAGAGTTGGAGCGTGTAACGGGTTGTGAACCCTGTACCTACCAGCCTGAAGTCCAATGGCTGAACCACTGCGCCACCGAGGCCAGTATTATTACCAGTAAGTTTCTGTCGTTGTATCTTTCAAAGCCCCGTTTTAAATATTAGAACAGAATGGAACCCCTCTAAATTTGATAACTCTTAAAGGGACGGACAAACCTGTAACACATTTGGATAACATTACAATTGAGTAAAACATGAGTCTGTGACTTTAAAATGGTGAAATACCCTCTAAAAATAGACTAACACTCGACTCCATAACTGTTACTTCTCAGACGCACAATCATTTTTAAAAATATGAGAAATGCATTTTATGATATTAAAACACCAGGATGACCAAAAACACTTCAAATGTACAGAAATTGATAATCTAAACCATAAAATCTAAGTAAAGTATGATTTCAGTTGTCAAAAAACGGCTGCAATAGTAAAAAATATGCCTTAGTGTTTAAAAACTAGGGTATGTCCCTTTAAAACTGGACTTTTTACCTGGTCCCATGGGTGATTGGTTTAGAGGGGTTTCATTGTACATGGTTAGATGGGACATTTCTTATAACCGACCTAGGTGAGATCAAACAATATTTTAATGTTTTCTTTTTTAACTTTACAGAAGCTGCTGAATACTGCAGTGCTAAAAGTGGCAAATTTTTGTGTCGTGGTTCAAAACTGGCGTGTATCGACATCGACCAGGTGTGTGATGGTAAAACACACTGTGCCGATGGGTCAGATGAGGAGGACAACTGCTGTGAGTACAGATTGTGTGTAGCAGGATTCAAAATATGGCCTGCTCTTTATGTTCAAGTAGCAGGCCAGCACAAATATGTTGCCTGCTGGAAATAAGACAGCATGTGGTTTAGGATAGTGAGTAACAAATTATACGATTTTAGAGCATTATTGAATTAAAATATAACAGAATCTTGACCTATAAATAGCAGATGAGATAATCCAACATAATTCTGTCTCTTGAAAAATGATGGGGCAGGACATAGCCCAGTGGTAAAGCGCTCGACTGATGCGTGGATAGTTTAGGATCGATCCCAGTCGGTGGCCCCATTGGGCTATTTCTCGTTTCAGCCAGTGCTCCACAACTGGTGTAACAAAGGCTGTAGTATGTACTGTCCTGTCTGTGGGATGGTGCATATATAACACATCCCTTGCTGCTAATCGAAAAGAGTGGTCTATGCAGTGGCGACAGCGGGTTTTCTCTCTCAATATCTGTGTGGTCCTTAACCATATGTCTGACGCCATATAACCGTAAATAAAATGTGTTGAGTGCGTTGTTGAATAAAACATTTCCTTCCTTCCTTCCTTGAAAAATAACCTGTGATTTTTTTTTTTTGTGGTTTCTATTTTACCAGCTAGGTCTAAAAAATGGGAAATGTTTAATTTAACGACACACTCAACACATTTTATTTACGGTTATCTGGCGTCGGACCAATGGTGAAGGACCACACAGACATCGAGGGAGGAAACACTGTTGCCACTTCATGGGCTACTCTTTTCGATTAGCAGCAAGAGATCTTTTATATGAACCATCCCATAGCACATGAGACAGGATAGCACATACCACAGCCTTTGTACCAGTCATACGTAATAATAATCAATCCCAAAGCGACCACGCATCAAGCAAGCGCCTTACTACTAGGCTATCCCTGCCCCAAGATTGAAAGAAGAAAAGTAAAAATGAAATGATAAACTGACTGGATTGTGTAGCTAATTAATTCATTAAAATGAATGTTAACTTTCAGCTGTTGCATGTGAAGCTCTGGCGTGTAAGCATGGTTGTCTGATATCACCGGAAGGTGTTACCTGCAACTGTCTCCGTGGCTTCCAGCTCGGGGATGATTTCAAAACATGTATAGGTAAGATGATTAGTACCACAGTACATGCTGAACAACAAAATAAATGCAAAAATGTTTGTTTTTTTAGATTGTTTTTTTTTTTAGTTTTCTTTAATTTATTTTAAAATGATCAGTTTGAATCCATTAGTTTTTGTACATTAAAATTATCAATTTCTTTTGACCCATTTTAGGTCTAGTTTGTCAGTCGTTTTACCAAAATAAAAATCATTAAAAAATATAATTACATTCTACATTAAAATATATGCATATGTTGTTCAGTACAGAAATATTTTAGTTTATAACAGGGACTGATGGGTGAAAGCATCTATATTCCCCCTCTTTAGTTATTTCTTCTAAACGATTTCATGTGGAGAACATTTATGTATTAAACCACAGCTAGAAAACTATACTCTACATTTTAAGGTATAAATTTATTAGAAGTGATCAGAATGATCATAAACTGGCCTTGTGTATTGCCTTGAAATGGCCTTGTGTATTGTATTATAAATAACATATGTTGTCCATTTAAAAGTTAGCTTGACAGATGAGACTAATTAGCTGGGGTGAATTTAAGATGCTAAGAACATTTCAAATAAACTTCACTAAAATGCTAACAATACAGAGAACATTTTATTATCCACTTGGTTCAACATAACCGAGTTAATAATAATCATACAAAGCACACGTGTAATCACAACTTTAATGACGTAATCTTGGGAAGCTCAGACTGGGCAGATGAAATATGTCGTCATTTCATTATCTCTCTAGTTGTGGCTGAAAACATTTTGAGTTGGGGTCTTGTTGTAGACAAAGAAAACAACAATAATAATCTGGATAATAAAGAAATTATTACTTGTGTGTGAGTCGTACTAATTTTACGAAACTCGTGTCAGGATTCATGTATACAAAAATCCTGACACTCGTTTCATAAAATCAGTACAACACACAAGCTCGTATAATAATCTCTATGTATTGAATATCACGATGCGATTCACTAAACAAATTTAACTAGTTGCTAAAACATAAATGTTCGCTGCAGTATGTATTGTCCACCTTCCATTGGCTTTATATTGTATATTTTATACATCGCTTAATTGCAGATATTGACGAGTGTAATGATCTTGGTGGACTGAATCCGTGTAGTCACATCTGTGAAAACACTCCAGGGGCGTTCTCCTGCTCGTGTCTGCCTGGCTATGTTTTGGATGGAGCAGGCAAAAACTGTCATGCAGAAGGTGAGATCATCGACAAAAGTATCTAAATGTTAACCTATGGTTCATTCGTTTGAACTTATTTTCGTGCTTATATCCAATTACGGTTCAAACATGCTGTCCTGGGCACACACCTCGGCTATCTGGGCTGTCTGTCCAGGACATCGAGTGAGTGAGTTGTTAGTTGGTTAGTGAGAGAAAAGAGGGTGTAGTGGTCTTACACCTACCCATCGAGTCATTAAAACTCGCTTTGGGTGGGAGCCGGTACCGGGCTGCAAACCTTATACCTACCAGCCTTAATGTCCAGAGGCTTAACCACGACAGCACCGAGGCCGGTTGTTACCTATTGTTTTTGTTTTACAGTTGCATGTATATTAAGTAGTAAATTTAAATGTTTTCATGGCAGGTTGTTCTCGACATTTCTTAATGGGGCGAGATGTAGCTCAATGGTAGAAGTACTTAATGTACCTGATTTGTGATGGATCACAGGATCAGTTGCCCATGGTAGACCTTTTTTTTTTTCCCAACTTAACCTGACCTCTAACCAATGACATTTCCTCCAATTTCAATAGACTAGGGGTGGGAATTCTCCTCGGATTAGTTGTTTTTCTCTCATGAAACATTGCGTTTCCTTGCATTTTAATCGTCCTTTCCTCCAAAATGTGTCAAATGGCACAGATTTTAACCTAGGATTTCAAGAATTTCCGAGATCCCTCTAGATTTCCTGTTTTTTACAGTTCACCAATTCCTACCCCTGATAGATTGGTCTGAACATCTCAACAGCTAATGAAATGGTTTAAAATCTTCCATTGAAAACTTCTAATACCTGTTATCCTTTTCAGAGTCAGGCCCCCAATTTTATCGGAGGTCGGACTCGGGATGGGTGTGTTCGAAACGTAGTGGTGTTTAAGCACGTTAAACCAGTTACCCACCTATCTACCTGTTTCCAGTCATCTGACAGCATCTTTCTTGTTTCTCCTTCACTCATAAATTGTTGGGATGTCTTTTGTTTTGAAGTCCCAACTACTGCCACATCTATCTATAGCTATATATCCACTAGTTATTTAAACCAAGTGTCAAAGTAACTTGTTAATTAAGACACTAAATAGCCACAGGTTAAACTGTGCTACTATATCATTAAACAAACGTTACTTTTTTCAACTTTTATTTCATGACAGTTTTTGGTTGACTTTATGTTTACAGGGGCGGGATGTAGTCCAGTGGTTAAAGCACTTGCTCGATGCGAGGTTGGTCTGGGATCAATCCCCATTAAGGGGGCCCATTGGGTTATATTTCGTTCCAGCCAGTGCACCACGACTGGCACATCAAAGGCCCGTGGTATGTACTACCCTGTCTGTGGGATTATGCATATAAAAGATCCCTTGCTGCTAATCGAAAAGAGTAACCCATGAAGTGATGACAGCGGGTCTGTAACCACATGTCTGATGCCATCTAACCGTAAATGAAATGTGTTGAGTGTGTCGTTAAATAAAACATTTCCTTCCTTCCTTATGCTTATAGCACAAGGAATTAGTTTACTGTGTCATTTTGTATGTTCTTTCATTACTTAGCCAACAGTCATTTAAGGAAGTTTAAATTGATCACCCAAGAAAGAAAGAAATGTTTTATTTAATGACGCATTGACGCATAATGACACATTTTATTTACGGTTATATGGGGTCAGACATATGGTTAAGGACCACACAGATTGAGAGAGGAAATGCGCTGTTGCCACTTTATGGGCTACTCTTTGCGATTGGCAGCAAGGGATCTTTTATATGCACCATCCCACAGACAGGGTAGTACATACCACGGCCTTTGTTACACCAGTTGTGGAGCACTGGCTGGAACGAGAAATAGCCCAATGGGCCCACCGACGGGGATTGATCCCAGACCGACCGCGCATCGAGCGAGCGCCTTACCACTGGGCTACGTCCTGCCCCAAATTGATCACCCTTTCTGTTCTGATGAGAAAATTAAGTTAACCGTGTTTCCAGATATAGATACTGTTTATTTTACGCATAAGATAATAAAGATGTTGCTAGTTACTTACTAGTAAAATGTTATAGGAGATGTATAATTAAATGAGATTGTTTTTATTTTGTAGGTGAAGACGCAGTGTTCATATTCTCAACAGTCTCAGAAATTCGGGAGTACATTCTCACTTCAAACAGCTATGACACCATTAGAAGACAAGGGCACGGAAGTGTTGCAGATATCGGTATGTTAAGAATTTCCAAGTATTTTTCAACGTGTCTTTCACATTCATTGGAGTGGCGGGACATAGCCCAGTAGTAAAGCGAATGCCTTATGCATAGTCAGTCTATGATCGATCCCCACTGGTGGGCCCATTAGGCTATTTCTCGTTCCAGCCAGTGCACCACAACTGGTATATCAAAGACTGTGGTATGTGCTATCCTGTCTGTGGGATGGTGCATATAAAAGAACCTTTGCTACTAATGGAAAAATATAGCGTGTTTCCTCTATGTGACTGTGTCAAAATGACCATATGTTTGACATCCAGTAGCCAATGATTACTAAATCAATGTGTTCTAGTGGTGTCATTAAACAAAACAAACTTCTTCACATTCATCAGAATTGGATAATACAGCACTAACATATTATCCATCATGACTTTGACATTATACGTGAGGTGCTATTGTATCTATACTAGTATGAACCATGAAAGCATACCAGGCCCCGTGCTTATAAACCTTAAAGTCTAGACTTAAGTCCAGACTTTAACGTCATGGCAACGCCATTCAAATAGCATTATGTTAAAGTCTGGACTTTAAGTTTTATAAGCATGGGCCCACATATATATTGGGCATAGATAATATGCAGTCACTCAAATGACTTACAGCTATTGACACAAATCAGAGATGCAGTTACATTATGTTGGTGTGTATAATCTGGAAATCCCAGGTTTTGTGCAATTTTAGGAAATCTGTGTTATGTCATGTGATGAATGTGCTTATACATTATATTTCCTGGATCTAGTCAACATAGATAATGTATGTAAAAATTAGTATATTCTATAAGACCATATTATTTTATTACTTACAGATGTGGACAGCAAAAGACGGACTATTTACTGGATTGACAGACGAGAGCGAAAAGTCTTTTCCCAGAAACTAAGCGAGGACAACAAAAAAGAAATAATCACAATGGGTATGGTTTTCTTAGATACTGAGTCTAATTTACTATAAGAGAGTATATTGTTTAAGTTCCTCCTATATACAAGTGTGTATTTTACCTGTTTTATGGATCATTTGATAAATCCATCTTAATGGGCCCATACTTTTTAAATGTCTGTGTTTAAGTTCCTCCTATATACAAGTGTGTATTTTACCTGTTTTATGGATCATTTGATAAATCCATCTTAATGGGCCCATACTTTTTAAATGTCTGTGTTTAAGTTCCTCCTATATACAAGTGTGTATTTTACCAGTTTTATGGATCATTTGATAAATCCATCTTAATGGGCCCATTCTTTTTAAATGTCTGTGTTTAAGTTCCTCCTATATACAAGTGTGTATTTTACCTGTTTTATGGATCATTTGATAAATCCATCTTAATGGGCCCATACTTTTTAAATGTCTGTGTTTAAGTTCCTCCTATATACAAGTGTGTATTTTACCAGTTTTATGGATCATTTGATAAATCCATCTTAATGGGCCCATACTTTTTAAATGTCTGTGTTTTTTTGGAAATTTTATATGGAGGGGTCCCAAAATTCTGAACAGGCCAGATGAAATGCATCTTACTAGATTTTTAAAATTTTATGTTTTAGTTGACATTGCAAGTTAACAAATAATATATAATTCTGTGGCATATTTTAAACATGTATATATAAATAAAAATACTTTTCAAAGACTAGATGGCCAAGAAGGAATTACATTTACTGTGTCAAATTCTGCATGTTATTGACAGGGTAATGTGTAATAGTACATACAATATTAAAACTGTTTTAACAAAATATTTTTTACCTACATTTGAACCCAAGGTCTGGACAGCCCAGAAGGCATTGCGTTAGACTGGATCGGCCAATTGTTATATGTGGTTGACCGAGGGATGAATGCGATACTGGCTTGTAAATTGGATGGATCCTACTGTACCTTAGTCCTGACCAAGTTGACGTCACCCAGAGATATTGTGGTGGATTCCATTACAAAGTAAGTTGAAATTACAATTTAGGACATTTTAAAACATTCATTAAGTACTGTTATGATTGCTTTTTAATTTGGTTTTTAATTTGGATTATTTTGAAAATGGAGTTAAAATGGACATTCCCGAGTTTGCTGCATTGTAAGATGTTTCCGACTAATAAAATATTTCTACAATTAAACTTACATATTAAATATATTTTCTTGTTTAGAATATCAGTGTCTGTATATTCAGTGTGTTTCTGGTCATCATAATATTTGTAAGAAGCCTAGACTGGATTTTGTCCTTAAATAATTTCGTACATAAGAAAAATAGTTTTGAGGAAATAAAGTAAAATTTAACCTAGTACAAATATTAGAATGATCTAAAACACATTTAATATACAGCCACTAATATTTTATTCAGAAAAATATATTTGACATGTAATTACTCATTAGAAAGTCTGTTAGTCGATAACATCTTAAAAATTGCACAAAACTCTGGAATGTCCCTTTAATTTGTTGCCATTATTCATTTGGTGCTTTATATTATTGGCAAATATTGGCAGTTGATTTTTAGTGTTGTATTTTTTTTTTTAAACTGCTTTAGTAGCTTAGGTATAAATAATTGTTATAAATGAGAGAAATGCAACTAAAAAGAAAAGAAACTTTCCATATTGCTAGATCTAACTTATTCAAATTAAAAAATTAAAAATTAAATTAAAATGGTTGTTGAAAGTTGTATATTTTTGTAGTATATATTTAAATAAAATATGAATAAAATTCAAATGTGATGAACATTTGAGTCATCACCAGAAGTAATCTGCATTCTTTTTTTTCTGTTGCAGTCACATCTATTGGACCGAGATTTCCCGATTGAACCCGAAGATTAGAAGGTCTGTATTGGATGGCAGTTTGGCTGAAGATTTTGTATCTTCCCAGCTAGGAGAGCCACGCAACCTCGTCATTGATTACACCCTGGCCAAGTTGTTCTGGATAGATGAAACACACTCCATCATTGACAGCGTCAATCTTGATGGCACTGGCAGAAAAGTTAGTTGTGCATCAACAGACTCAAGTGTTAACAGAAGGGAACTGGAGCTGGAACAGAGTTATATTCATAAAATGTTTTTGAAATAACACAAAATTATATTGTGTTTAAACTTGATACAAAAATTAATTCAAAATTAAAATTCTGTTTGACTGGTATTAAGGCCCCCTTTACACACACGGAGATCATTGGGTGACCATTGAAAGATCAAAAATTGGCCCGATCTCTCAACGATCTCCTAAAGCCTTGAACAAGCCGTTTCTGTGTAAATGTTTGGGAGATCTTTGTGCACTCGTTGTGTGATCAAAAATGCAGCGACCATTGAGAGTTTGCTGAGCGCTCATTGTGTGACAAAAAGAGAGCACTGAGAGATCTACGGAGATCGTGGAGAGATCCGGTGTGACCAAGAGAGATCACGGAGAGATCTACGGAGATCACCGAGAGACCAGGAGAGATTGTTGAGCATTCATTGAGATTATTGAGAGATTGTTGAGAGTTCGTTGAGAGATCGCTTCCCTTGGAGATCGTTGAGAGATTGTTTTGGACCGAGTCAAAACTTTGAGGAGACCGTGGTGACCGTGGAGATCACTGGAAAATCATTGAGAGGTCATTGAGAGATCTTGATGATCGCTGGACGCTCATTGAAAGATCATTGAGAGATCTGGCCATTTTTTCATATCTCAACGATCTCTCAACAATCTCTCAACGATCTCCACCCTGTGTAAAGGGGGTTTAAGCGTGCATCTCATTAGCATGGAGGAAAATGTCAGTTGGATGTACAGTTTTTAAGAAGTAGTTACAGCCAAAATTTAATTTACCATTTTATTGTCATCATTGTCGCATGCACCAAAGATTTTTTGTTATAAGCTTTCAGGTCGGGGTGGGATTTAGCTCGGATGAAGTGCTTGTGTCGCAGGATCGAACCACCTCAGTGGATCCTTCAACTGATAGGATGTTTTTTTCTTGTTTCGACCAGTGCACAACTGGTCAAAGGCTGTGGTATGTGCTTTCCTGTTTGTGAGAAAGTGCATATAAAAGATCCCATGCTGCATTTGTAAAAATGTAATAGGTGTCCTGATGACATATTAGAATTACCAAATGTTTGACATCCAAATAACTGATGATTAATTAATCAATGTGCTCTAGTGGTGTCTTTAAAACAAAACAAAACTTTAACTTTCAGGTCATAAATGGAATAAAGTTGCAAAGGTTATCAACATTTGTCATATTTGAGGACAACATAATCTACTCTAGCACAAAGAAATCGAAGGGAGCCATTTTAAGAGTGAACAAGTTGACAGGTCGTAACAGGAAATTTGTCCTCAAGCGAGTGCCTAAACCAACCAGCTCGGTGATCATGCACCCAGCTCTGCAACCAGCAGCAGGTAATTTGGTAAAACAAAATCAATTGTGGCGGCGGAGGCAGGGGTAAGTGGGTTTGTTGGGGGGAATGTAAGTTTGTAGTAGATTATTTGCATGAGATGCAATGGGTCACCCAGGATCAGTCACTCTGTATCCACTCTGGCTTCTCTCATCCCTTCCCAGTGTGAACAGGATATAGGTCAGTTGTAAAGTACTGGTGGGGGATAGATGTGATGGGAATGTAGGTCAGTGGTAGACTGCTCACATGCCTGTGACTACAGTGTGTTATATTTGTTCTGTGTTTAATGTTTCAGGTACTAAGAGTGCCTGTGACTACAGTGCCTGTTATATATTTGTTCTGTGTTTAATGTTTCAGGTACTAAAAGTGCCTGTGACTACAGTGTGTTATATTTGTTCTGTGTTTAATGTTTCAGGTACTAAGAGTGCCTGTGACTACAGTGCCTGTTCTCACATCTGTCTGCTGAGCACCAACCAATTCCACCACACGTGTGCCTGTCCCCCTGACCACGTCCTCCAGGACCACCATTACTGCATTAGTGAGTCACCGGAAATTTCCTTGAATCATTCGGAAATGTTTTCCTTAAATCATTCATTTCAGCCAGTGTCTCACGACTGGTATACCAAATGTCGTGATATGGCAAAATGTCCTCTCCAAGACAAACTGTAAAATATTACCAAGTGTCTGAATGAAGTTAAAACATAACAAGATTATTTATTTTATTTTATTTATTTAACTAATTAATTCATATTTATTATTTTTATTTATTTTCCATTGTATGTGCTGTCCTGTATGCATATAAAAGATCCCTTGTTGCTAATAGGAAAATAATGGGTTTCATCTTGGACTGTGTAAAAAAAATCACCAAATGTTTGACATCCAATAGCCGATGATTAATAAATCTGTGCTCTAATGATGGCATTAAATAAAAACATTGGTTTAAAAATAATGTGACTCAATCTTGTAAGGAATTTTGCTATGGCTCAGTCTTTCAAAAATGTTTGTATCTTGTACTTCAGTCTTCAATAAGGAATGATTGAACTATTTGAGGCACAAATGCATGCTGCTCTGACTACAGATTTTGGGTGGATCATAGCACTACAGATTTATTTGTTTAGGAAACAGATTGTCCATTTCCTGTGCAGGATTTGAATGTATATATTTTCTTCTGTAGCATTCATTAGTGCTCAAACCAGTCTACTATATATTTTGTAGCATTAGCATCAGTTAAGTGCAGAACTATACTGTTCCATACTTAGGCAAAAAGATGGTGATAATTTTCTTGTACTTTTCATTTCTGCACAGAACAACTTGCTAAAAGAGTAATATTTACCAAGACAGGAATAGATAGGTGTGGTAACAAAGTTGAGTAATTTTGTTTTTGCACTAAATGAGGAACTACTTGTCAAAATAGTATTGTAGAAACTACCATTTTCGCAGTCAGCTGGTATATTTTTTAGATTAGATTCAAAAATCCATTTCAGCTGGATATAGGAAATTTAACATAAATTCTAAAACTATATGATTTTGTTTTTAATTTCTAAAACAAATTTGTTTATGTGATTTCCAATTTTTTGTACTATGTGATTTCCAATTTTTTGTACTAAGCACTAAAAAAATGTAATACTTTTCTAAAACAGATAATTTTTGTTTGTAACATTTTATTTCAGGAAAAGAAGATGCCTCGTTTATCCTTGTTGCTCAGCAGAGCCGTATTTTGGAGTTTTCGCTGTCATATATTGGAAAGATGCCTTACAGAGAATTGCAGACGGACAGCATTGTCGGTGTCTTTGTGCTTGATTATAACCCGGTCTCACGGACAGTGGTCTACAGTGATGTGACAAGAAATGGACAGAAAACAATCTGCAGTTTTAAATATGACGACCCTCAGAATTCAAGGTAAGTGAATGAATTGATCTCTGGATGGGGAGGGGTGGGGTGGAGTGGGGAGGGATAGCAGAGGTCTACAGTGATGTGACAACAAATGGACAGAAAACAATCTGCAGTTTTAAATATGACAACCCTCAGAATTCAAGGTTAGTGAATTGATCTCGGGGGGGGGGGGGGGGGGGGGGGGACGATTTAATTCTCTAATCTCTGGCAACTTTGTGATTTTGCAGAGCTATGTAAAACGACTTGCAAGGAAGATTGTGATGTTGCTTAGGAGCACTTTGTGAATTATGCCCCTGATTTGGTTAAAGTCTAATATAGCTTAGAAGTAAAACATCATTTGCTACGGTTTTGTAAGAGTAGCCAATAGAAAACAAAAATTGAATATCTCTTCAGAAATCTGGATTTGTACACTACCCTTCAAAATATTCTATTCTTGTTTGATAAAATGTTTGCTGTGATCCTCTACTTCATGACCATGTAAAATTATTAGTGGCAGATTCAGCTTAGTCATTAGAGTGCTATCTTGAGTCCTTGGGCCGGTTGACTGAATGCCCTTAGTTGATCTATTCTGATTGTTTGTTTTTTAACCCATCCCAATCGGTGCTCAATGACTGGTATATATCAAAGGTGATTTTATCTGCTGTCCTATCAATAAAAGATATCTTGCTACTAATGAATATGCTTTTAGAAAATATGTAGTGGGTTTCCTGTATGTCACAATGACCAAATGTGTGACATCCAGCAGCCAATAATTAATAAATCAATGTGCTCTGGTGGTGTCATTAAATTAAACTATTATTAGCATTGAACTATTTTTTAAATTAACATTTTATGAATTTTCTTTCTTCTCCATGTCATTTTCATAACTGGTCTAGCCTTTGTGGTGTCAGCAGGTTTCTATGCTTGCACAAGATCAAATGTTAATCCACCAAATGGCTGTTTAAAGTTTGTTTGTTTTGTTTAATGACACCACTAGAGCACATTGATTTATTAATCATCAGCTGTTGGATGTCAAACAATTGGTAATGGTGACCTGGTCTTAGAGAGGAAACACACTACATTATTCCACTAGTAGCAAGGGATATTTTATATGCACTATTCCACAGACAGGATAGCACATACCACGGCTGTTTGATATATCGGTCGTGGTGCACTAGCTGGAACGAGAAATAACCCAATGGGCTACCCATGGGGATCGATCCCAAACCGACTGCACATCAAGCCAGGGTTCGTACGCGCCTGGAAAACCCTTGAAAACCCTTAAAAATAAACTAATGTATTCCAGTGCTTGAATACCCTTGAAAATCATCTTGCGGTCTGGAAAACCCTTGAAAATGATAATTTGATATCAAATAAAATATAAACGCCTAAAACGGAGGCTTTATTTACTTTATTTAACATGTAATTAAATTATTTGTTTCATTTCCGCGGCACAATCAAATGCCAATCGTCCGGCCAATCGATTTTTACCGGCTCAGTTGACGTGTGAATGTTTGTTGTTGTTTTTTATCTTGCGATGCGAGGATCACGCGGCCACGAGATCCAAGCGACAGCGTCGCCATATTGAAAAAGAAAGTTTGTCACTTTTTGCCGCTGGGTATTTAGCAAGTTCAGGGAGCGTGTCAAGTTAATGAATCTATTGTAAACCCACAAAGATGGTTGGCACTTGTGTGTTTAACGACCTGTGGAAACTCGGTACGGTCCTGGAATTTTTGTAAAGTTGACCTGGAAAGTGCTTGAAAAACCCTTGAATTTTGACTTCCTTTAAGTGTATGAACCCTGTCAAGCGACCGCTTTACCAGTGCACTATGTCCTGCCCCAGCTGCAGTTTAAAATGGTGAAAAACATTCTGATATACAGTTGTCTGGACTCTACAGACATTGCATACAAGTTCATTATGTTTTGTTCCAGGCAAGTTATTGTGGACAACAATATAGGCAGCATTCAGAGTCTAGCAGTGGACTGGGTGGCACACAATGTGTTTTGGACTGATGTCGAAAAGGTTTGTAAATCAACTGAAATAAATATAAAAAGCAATCATTTTTAAAGTTTTAAATTATTTTTTTATAGCAATTATAGCTTAATAAATATTTTAAATGAAACAAGTGCCTATAAAAGATTCCAGCTGCTAATGGAAAAAAGCAGGCGGCTTCTTATAACAATTTTTGTCAGAATTACCAAATGTTTGACATTCAAATGCCGAGGATAAATAAATCATTGTGCTCCAGTGATGCCATTAAACGGGGTTTTTTTTCTTCCAGTTTTGTTAAATTGATTATTAATTTAATAACCTTATGTTTTTCAACATTTCAGAAGACCATAGAGGTTGCTAAGCTTGATGGCTCTACTCGTATTGTGGTGGTGGATGTAAACCTAGATGGCCCACGTGGATTGGCTCTTGATCTCAAAAGAGGGTAGGTAACGAATATACAGTGATACTGACAGTTATTCTTAAGGTGCCATAAGATGTCCTATACCATAGTTTGGTCCAAATGTAGCAAGCACTACATAGTTTATCATATTATTATTTATTATCCACATAGTTCAAGATATTCAGGGAAATATAACCAGTATGACCCACGTGTGTCATAATGATTTCACATGCACAACGAATGACATAATTTTGTGAAGCGACATCATAACTTAGTGCAGCTTCCACAGTGTAAACACTTACCAAAATGACAACGTGTCAGGATTCATGTAATACAATAATCCTGACACTTGTTTCGTAAAATCAGTACAACACACAAGCTCGTATAATAATCTCTAAACAACTGAATGTAACCCATATGCTATGCGCAGAACAGTTTGGTATGGTGATGATTAAGTAATGTGCTCAAGTTAAGAAAAATAAGTTTGTTTTGTTATATTAAATTCTTTTGTGTTTTCTTTTTTTTCCACATGCTAAAGGGAGATAAAAATTACTGCTTTATCTAGTCTCAGGGGAGTAATGGGGAGCCAGAGTGATAGCTCCCCTTAAATGGCGAGGTCTGATGCAGGACATGGCCCAGTAGTACAGTGCTCGTCTGGTGCATGAATGATCTAGCATTGATTGTCATGGGTCCACAACTGGTGTAACAAAGGCTGTGGTATACAGAACTCATTACAATGATGATAAGTTGTTTAACGTGCCCATATACCACTTGGGTTTCGAACACTTAACTTACAATGACTGCATGTTTGTCCCCAGGTCACTAGGTCATTATGTCAGATTTGCTGTTATAACATGTTAGTCATGAGTTATCTCCCTTATAATAACAATGAACAATATACTGCCTAAATAATAATTAATACAATATATATGTATGATAGAAGACTGCATTGCAAGTATTAACAAAAGCAAATACATCTAATAAATGTTTTCAAAAAGAGCACTATTAAAGTCTCTTAATTTTGTAAATCACTGTCAAGTCATTTATTTGTTTAAAAATCTGTGATTGGTACATTGTACTTGCTTCTGTCCAGCATGTGATTCCAAGTCTCACATAGCTTTTCACAATTTGCCTAATTCTCAAAATTGTTCAAAATAGTTGTTTGATTTTTTTAGTCCCTTTTTGGTAATGGAGGGGCTTGCATACAAGTGCATACAAGAATCATCGTCATCATTTTTCTTCAGACTTTCAGAAGTATGTGAATCAGATGCTTCAACTTTGTTGCCAATATTGACATATTTATCAACATCCATTCGGTTGTTGAACCAACAGCAACTCAACCAATTGAATACTATCCATGCTGTTTATGTCACCAGCAATTTAGTATTGGTGTCAGTTTAACTTCAATCCAAGACTTGCGGACGAGACCTAGCTCAGTGGTAAAGCGCTCACATGATGCACGGTCAGTTTGGGATCGATTCCCGTGAGTGGGCCCATTGGGCTATTTCTTGCTCCAGCCAGTGCACCACAATTGGTACATCAAAGGCCATGGTATGTGCTATCCTGTCTATGGGATGGTGCATATAAAAGATTTAAAATGGGGGAGTATTATGCCATTGGTAATTTGTTACTAAAACCTTCATTATAAAAGCTATCTTTCTACCACCTCAGGTGTACTTTTTCTATCCCACATGACCGCATATGATGGAGACTATTAGTCTTGTGGGACGGAACATATAAAAGATCCCATGCTAACCATGAGTATCACATGGCATATGTGTAAGTGTGTTTCGTATTATCTGTGTCATTTTATGTCTGATACCATATAACTGTAAATAAAAATAATTGTTTGCAGTGTTGAATGAAAAAAAAAAAATATATATATATTCCTTTCATGTTAAATTTCTTCTTTTTTTAGAAATAACTTAATTACCTTTTTTCCCATTCAGATTGATTTACTTCAGTGACTGGGGAGATATTCCCATTATCGAGAGCTGTCACATGGACGGCACAAACTGCTACTCATTGGTGCAGAGCAGAATACGGCAGCCAAACTGCCTCACCTTGGACAGTCTGGGTCAGAATCTTTACTGGAGTGACAACTTCCTGGACGAGATATTTTCCATAGATATCAAGACCAAAGACAAAACCACACACTCCTTGTAAGTATCTGGTGCCTAATTCACAAAGGTATCTTAGGCTGTGCTAGACAACAAATCATCCTCTTTGTAAGTCTTTTACCATTGCACTTCGAGATAGCAAAGTTGCAAGAATTTAGTGAATTAGGCCCCTGGACTGTTAAATCTTAGCATTAAGGATGGTGACAGTCACTTTTCACACCTTCACACAATATTCTGGAAACGTAAATGTCACGAACCCGGTTTATTATTGTAAAGAGATGCAAAATGATGTCATTCAAATTCAAAATTAGCTATATTATTACCATGCATGCTTTGCCACATTAAAATAAAACTGGTCTCTTATCTGTTCAACTTTGTCTTGGTCTTGAATAAACACAACAGGGGCGTAGCGTGATCTGGATCTGGAGGGGGTGGTGGTTTGAATATAAAACCAAGTGGACCCTTTTTCTGTTTTGTTTGTGCGCCACCAGAAACTCCATATGTATAAACCTGTATGTGTTAGTTCTGAAAGCGGACCATTTGCTTCAGTTAAGTGGAGGTTGTTGTCCGAACCACCACCCCCACCCCCACCCCCCAGCCTATGCCCCTGCACAGGCATTTGTATGTCTGGAGGGGGGTGGACTTAGCTTTGTCAGTTGAGTGTTCGCTTGAGGTGCTTGTGTCACAGGATCGAACCACCTCGGTGGATACATTCAACTGATTGGGTTTTCTCGTTCCAACCAGTGCACCACAACTGGCCAAAGGCTGTCTGTGGGAAAGTGCATATAAAAGATCCCTTGAAAACTAATGGAAAAATGCAGCAGGTTTTCTCTCTTAAAGACTTTACCAAATGTTTGACATCCAATGTGCCCTAGTGGTGGTGTTAAACAAACTTCTTTTTTGGTCTGGAATAAACAGGCATTTGTGTGTCTGACAACTAAGTCTTGTCAACTCTTGTTTTGTCAACTCTTGTTTTCTGTGCCATTAAAATGTCTTCAGATTTTGAGTGATAAATTAAATAACTTGTGATTATGATGTTCATTTATTTTTACCAGCCACGTTGACGAGCCCGTCTCGCTGGTGGTGGACAGATCCCTGATCTACTGGACTGACTGGATGACAGACGCCATCCACATGACAAATGCCAGACAACACCAGAGTCAGAAGAACTTCCACAGCGGAATATCGGGGCTCACCGGCATGACCCTCATCAGAGACAGCAAGTTCGAACCAGGTCATTACATTTATTTATTCATTTCAACCTATTTTCGAGCTTCTATCCAATTAAGGCCTGTGGTAAAACATTCGCTTGATGTGCAGTTTGTTTGGGATCGATCCTCATCGGTGAACCCATTGGGCTAAATCTCGTTCCAGCCAGTGCACCACAACTGGTACATCAAAGGCCCTGGTATGTGCTAGCCTGTCTATGGGATGGTGCATATAAAAGATCCCTTGCTGCTAATTGAAGAGTAGCCTTTGAAGTGGTGACAGCAGATTTCCTCCCTCAATATCTGTGTGGTCTTTAACCATATGTCCAACGCCATATAACCGTAAATAAAATGTGTTGGGTGCATCATTAAATAAAAACATTTCCTTCCTTCCTTCCTTCCAATTACGGTTCAAGCATACTGTCGTGGGCACACACCTCACTATTTGTGCTTGTCTGTCCAGAAGAGTGGGTTAGTGGTTAGTGAGAGAGAAGAGTGTGGTGGTCTTAAAGCTACCCACTGAGTCCTTAAAATTTGCTCTGGGTGGGAGCCGGTACCGGGCTGTGAACCCAGTACCTACCAGCCTTATGTCCAATGGCTTGACTATGACACTACCAAGGCCAGTAGGTCATTACAGCTTCTTATCGTGCTTCCACTGTTAGTATTGATCAATTGTTCCCCATTCTTAGCTTCACAAACAAAAGCTGATAACACTACATTCAGCTGATATGTGGCAGCAGGTTTCCTCTCATTATCCAGGGTTTGAAACTTGCCAAAAAATATGGTGGCCCAAAAAATAATATTTCATGTTGGCAAATCATGGTACGTCAACCACGAGCAAGATTTTAATGTGCAATACAAATATTAATAGTTGTTCACATGTTATAGCTCTAAAGAAGATAATATTATTTGGTCGACTAATGCCATTATTTTTTCAATAGTTAAGTCGCCCAAATAGGTCATTGGTCACATTTGCTGACCTGACCACAAGCTGTTTCGAGCCGCCTTGATTATCTGTGTGGTGCTTAACATATGTTGGATGCCATATAACCTTAAATAAAAATGTTGAGTGTGTCATTAAATAAAACATTTCATTATTTCTTTCTTAGTTAATGTGAGTGCTCAGTGCCATTATAAAATGCTAGCTGGCTTTAGATCCGTTTTTGCACAAAACATTAAGGCGACACCACACTATACGAGTGCCTCATATAAGAATAGCCGATTGTGACAAAACAAGCATTATGATTTCATCCGTTGCTGTGCAGTTGGCTATTCTTGTATGAAGTGTTCATATCATAGAGCTTGGTGCATGTACAGACATTTCCTTTTGGTTTCCACGCTAATGCTGATGCATAGCTTCTGTACTCGACTTCAGTGGACTTTGAGTTTGGAGTTTTCCTTCTCCTAGAAGAGTTTCCTTACTAGGATTCTGAGCCTCTCCAGCCCAGTTTTGATTTTGGAGTTAGCTTCTCCTAGACAGTTGTCTTTCTTGACTCACGTCCTCTGTCTGTCCGGTTCATATTAGTCTAGTCTCTAACCTTTGACCAGTCCAGCTTGGGTGACCCTACCAGGAGCTGATGCTCCAGCTGGCATAGCTCTCCGAGTCATTGAGACATGCAAGCTACCTCACCACGTCAAGGAATGGACCATGAGATGGTATGAAGTATTCATATCATGTGGCTGCCATCTTTAGATGAATATGACAGCTAGGATGAGAACTGGACAAATTGTCAATGGGTTGTTCCAACAAAGTTTTATGTACTGAATACAGAATGTTAAGTTACTTTTTTTTTTTTTTTTTTTTTTTCTAGTTGAAAACGGTTGCAGTAATTCTAATGGTGGGTGCAGTCATATTTGTCTGGCGAAACCGAATGGGGAGAGAGCTTGTCAGTGTCCTTTATCTCTCAGTCTGGATGGCCATGGAAAGCTGTGTATGAGTAAGTAGAAGAAACACAATAGTCTCTGTAGTAATAGCAGGTTTCTTCTCTAATGCTCTGGCTATGCAGGAAGCCAATAATAATGTTGTCTCATGCTTAATAATTGTGTAGATCACATATATTAATTTGAAGTTAAAAGGAGTTATGTTGTTAGGTAACGGTATGTTATCAACGTTTGCCTTTTGATCTGCTCTGTTACGGGGGCAGGATTATCAGGGCACATTATTTTACGAGAATCGTTGTTCCATTCACGTGTCTGTTATGCAACACTAAAATCACAGGAACTACCAATCAGTTATGTGGTGAACAATTACATTCTAAAATTAAAACTACTCAGTACCATACATCAGTAATGAAAGTGAAAATCTGTTTTTGAACCACCAATGTAGCACAGAAACGTAGTTCAAGTGTTTTAGGATTAGGCAGGCCTAACTCATCGGTAACGAGAACTATATTCACATAACCAAACAATCGGTTACCTAAGTAAAACTCACATGAACTGACAACCAGTTACCTAAGATTTTAAAATATTGTCCCCAGAGGATTTATCTCAGACACTTGATTGCTCGCCTGAGATGTATGATAACAGGATTCAACCACCTCAGTGGATACATTCAACTCATTGGTTTTTTTTTCTCATCCTCGTTCTAATGAAAACATATAGTGGGTTTCCTTTGATGACAGAGTCGGAATTATTAAATGTTTGACATCCAATAGCCAGTGATTAATAAATCAATGTGCTCTACAGTGCTGCCATTAAACAAAACAAACTTAACTTTTTTTTTGCTCTACAATTTTATATTTTCTCAAAAACTAATAAATGGTTATCCTCAATGCATGCCATGAAAAATGGTTAATTAAAATTTTCAATTCTTTTAAATTTTCCTCCATCTTAAAATGAAGCTTGATAAATCATGGATTTTCTTTTATCATTAACACTTTTTTTCAGTCTTGCCTTGGTAAGTCAAAAAGTGATACATAGGTATCACTTTTCTGTGGGTGATGGTCGCTGAGACAGCATTGACATCAACTTCAATTTAGTTTCAACATGAAGTTTTTGTATTTATGTTTATTTTTACAAACTACAACTCCTTAGATCCAGTAAATTTGCTTTCTTTCTGTATCTGTTCACCTCAATGCATCTTTTAAAAAAAAAATGTTTTAAATTTAGTATTTATTAAAAAGTAAATTAATCCTAAACATCACTGAATCAGTTTATGGAATTCTTATATGCATCAATGCTAATTCAATTCCTTATAATTCTTGCAAATGCATTGTTATTTTTTGTTCAGACTCCACGCTTACCTGTGATGAAAATGAAGTGGCGTGTCACTCCTTGTCTAAGTGCATCACAGAGCATTTTGTATGTGACCAGCATAAAGACTGTCCTGACAACTCCGATGAAGCATACTGTCCAGGTGAGCTCAGACCACTTGGATTAACATAATAAAATCACCACCCCTAAATCCCTTCTGTCCCAGACCCAGTCATTGGTGAAGTCGAAGATTGTGTCCGAGAGAGACATGCTTGAACCGTAATTGAATATACGTTATCCAATGTTATCCAATCCAACAAAATACCATGTGTTGTAGTTGCCAGAGGTGGATCCATGGGGTGGGGAAGTAGGAGACCTGTCCCCCTAAATATATTCAAGTGCCTGCTTTTTCTTGTTTGTTTTTTCAATTTTAATTGGGTTGCTCTTTTCACAATTTGATCCATGTGCCATTTTCCTCTAAGATCCCCCCCCCCCACCCCCTCCCCCCTCAAAAAAAAAACACATCTTGCATCCAACCCCGGTTGAGGGTTAAGTAGACATTAAAAATACCTCTGGATTTTTCTAGTTGAATTACAGATTTTAGATCGCTTGAAAAGACGTCTATCCATATTGGTCCTGTATTCGTCTAACGGATTTCGCTGTGCTTCTGTCTGTCTGTGTGTCCCACAAATAATTTTCTGGACTATTTTTGCAGCTGAAATTTTGCATATATCTAGCTTTATTATGTACTGTTACAGATCAAGTTTGACTTTCATGTTGATTTACTCATTTTTTTATTTTTTATTATGGCCCTTTGAACTTTGGAGATACAAAAATGTGTTGGGTCAGGTAGAGGACATGTATTGCTTCAGCTGTACTTTTTACTTGATGATGTGGATGGTGCATATAAGAGATCCCTTGCTGCTAATCGAAAAGAGTAGCCCATGAAGTGGCGACAACGAGTTTCCTTTTTCAATATCTGTGGTCCTTAATCATATATGTCTGACGCCATATAATCATATATAAAATGTGTTGAGTGCGTCATTAAATAAAACAGGTCTTTCTTTCTTTCTTTTCCTTGATGAATGATAAGACCACTTTTTTAAAAACCCAACCGAGATTTCTGGAGTTTCTTTGATCCAAAGGAAATTTTATCTCTGATTAGTGTATTTCTTTGAAGACCTATCTTTCTCAATGCTTCATGAAAATATAATGATTTCATGTTGGGTTTTCTTTCTCTCGTTTCAGTGACCTGCCCCGATCAGTTCCTGTGTTCCAGTGGCCACTGTATTCCTCAGCGCTGGCAGTGTGATGGCGGGAAGGATTGTCCAGATGGAAGCGATGAGAAAAACTGCGGTCAGTTTTCAAATATAACTATAATGATCCATGCATGTGATCTATGCTTGTGCATGGTATTGGTTTCATATGCATCAGAGTGCATGGGATCTTGCTCCGTTGGTAGAGCTAGGTACATGTAGTGCTCAGCAGAGATGGTTGGGTCAAAGGATCAAACCACCTCAGTGGATTCATTCCCTGATTGGACTTTTCCTCATTCCAAACAGTGTCCCACAACTGGTATATCAAAGGGCATGGTATGTGCTGTCTGTCCTCTGTGCCATATATGTGCATATATCCTTAAAAAGAGCCCTTGATGCTAGTGGACAAATGTTGCAGGTCTGCTGGAAACTGTCAGACTGAGGATTAATTAATGAGCACTAGTGGTGTCAGTAAACTAAATAAACGTTTAACATTCACATGCAGCACGTGTAGATGTAAAAGGGACATTTGTTTTAGCTGCGATCAGTCACAGAATTGATCCTTGGTGGATTCATTGGATTATTTCCCAGGGGTGGATCCAGGGGAGGTGTAGAGGGTAATCAGGGCTAGCTCTGGCACTCGCCAAATTCGCCAGTTGCTATTTTTATTTGGCGCAAAAATTACACGTAATAATTGACATTTTGTTACAGAATATATCAGCATTTCCACTATTTTTGAAATTTTCATCACCAAGAGCTAGCCCTAGGTAATGCATTTCCCCCTTTTTGTCAACATCAAAAAACATAATATAAAAGCCTGTTCAAACATCTCTTATCATGTCTGCTTCCCTCCCTTTCACAAACCTTTGGATCTGTGCCTATTTCCAGTTCCAGCCTCAAGATGTCCCTCGATGCTAAAGGTAACCTGTTATCCAGATCAATTATTAAAATTACCAGTTCATTGGACACTAACATACACATGTAGCTACTGACAGAACAGTATGATTGGCTGTTTAATAAACCTACTACACATAACAATGGTTATATTGAGGCTGTGGTATGTACTGTCCTGTTGATTGGAAAGGGGAAAGGATCTAGCTCAGTTTCCCAGAAGTGCTCGTGTCATAGGATCAAATCGCCTCGGTGGACCCATTCTGATATTTTTTTCCTGTCCCAACCAATGCCTCATGATTGGTATATCAAAGGCCATGGTATGTGCTGTCCTGTTTGTGAAAAAGTGCATATAAAAAATACCTTGCTGCTAATGGGGGGAAATATAGCAGGTTTCTTCTAAGACTCAAAGATCGATCCCTGTCGGTGGACCCATTGGGCTATTTCTCGTTCTAGCCAGTGCACCACGACTGATATATCAAAGGCTGTGGTATGTACTACCCTGTCTGTGGGATGGTGCATATAAAGGAACCCTTGCTGCTAATGAAAAGAGTAGCCCATGAAGTGGTGACAAGTGGGTTTCCTTTCTCAATATCTGTGTGGTCCTTAACCATGTCTGACGCCATATAACCATAAATAAAATGTGTTGAGTGTGTCATTAAATAAAACATTTCTTTCTTCTTTTTTTTTCCTCTAAGACTACGTTTAAAAAATCACCTAATGTTTGACATCCAATAGCCAATGATTATTAAATCAATGTACTATAGTTATACAAAACAAACTTTCACTTTTATTGATTGGAAAATTTTATGTAATGGACCCAGTTCTGCTCTATGTAGTAGCAGCTGATGTGATGGGACCTTGTTAGACACAACACAGTATTTAGAGATTACTCAACGAACTACTCAGCAATACTGTTTTATCTTGCATGAGTGAATTGATCAACATCAGTTCACTCATGCAAGATTAATAGTATTGCTGAGTAGAGTGTTGGGTATTCTATTTATTACCCATTATCAATCTTTATTATTTTATGGAAGATTTGCAAATGATACTGTTGTTGAAAACAAGTTCGCAAGTTGAGAACAAGAGGCAGCATTGCATCATAGCTATGACCCACATATCGCTGATGACGTAAGTTAGTTGTTGACATGATTGCCACCATGGAAACTATTCTTACACATAATTAACACCTATATTGAAGCACTGATTATGTCAAAACATATCTTTGGAAAGAAATGTTTTTTTCTTTCCTCAGTGAAAGATAATTTTTGTTCCTCCACTTCTCTCTGCCCATATGGGTAATAATAATTATTCATTGGTGTTGTTAAATATGAGTTTACTTTCTTGTTTTAAACATTTCTTTTCAATCCATTTAAAACGATTGTTTGGTTTTTTTTTGCTTTTTACAGCTCTTGTGACATGCTTGTCCACGGAGTTCCACTGTGACAACCAGTGTTTGTCGCATGACCGGGTGTGTGACGGTATTCCCCACTGTGACGATGGGTCGGACGAGAGGGACTGCCCGTGCGATGACCGCGAGTTCCAGTGTGATGACGGTCGGTGTATCTCCACAACCTGGGTGTGTGACGGAACACCTGACTGCGAAAGAGAGGAGGATGAAGACAACTGCAGTGAGTGTTATGGACATTTTAACAAACCATTTTTAGCTCTAGCCGATGCACTATGACTGGTATATCAAAGGCTGTGGTATGTGCTATCCTGTCTATGGGATGGTGCATATAAAAGATCCCTTGCTGCTAATCGAAAAGAGTAGCCCATGAAGTGGTGACAGCGGGTTTCCTCTCAATATCTGTGTGGTCCTTAACTATATGTCTGACGTCATATAACCATAAATAAAATGTGTTTTGAGTGCCTTGTTAAATAAAACATTTCCTTGCTTGATGTTAAAATTTAGCAATTAGATCAATTTCTCACAAACAATAAGTCGAAGTCAGTGAAACATGGTATATATACTCAACAACAAAAGTTTAGCAAATATTTTATGACATCTAAATTTGCCATGGTTGAATAAACTTAAAAGAAAACCTGTTGTGTTCAGGCAAAGGTTGATGAGTTTATGTTGTTTGTAAATGGTAAACATTTCAGATGTAAATACTAATTAATAAAAATAGGTTAATTTATAAATGTTATGCCATTTCTTTTAACATTAGCTAAACTTTTGTTGTTGAGTATATAGTTGCACCTGTGTATGTTCATCCCAATGCACTGCTAATGTTTATGGTAGGTGAAACATTTAACAACTCCGAATTCTTGTGTAATTTACTTGTTTTATTTTGTTTCAGCCGTGTCGTTGTGTACAGCCTCTCAGTTCTCCTGTGACTGGACCCACTGCATTGACCAGCTGTTTGTGTGTGACGGAACTCCCGACTGTATTGATGGGTCTGATGAAGAGCAAGACAACTGTACAGGTACATTGTAGTCACAGTTAATTTCAGCCATCATGGGACGGGATTTGGCTCAGTCTGTTGTGACTGGACCCACTGCATTGACCAGCTGTTTGTGTGTGACGGAACTCCCGACTGTATTGATGGGTCTGATGAAGAGCAAGACAACTGTACAGGTACATTGTAGTCACAGTTAATTTCAGCCATCATGGGACGGGATTTGGCTCAGTCTGTTGTGACTGGACCCACTGCATTGACCAGCTGTTTGTGTGTGACGGAACTCCCGACTGTATTGATGGGTCTGATGAAGAGCAAGATAACTGTACAGGTACATTGTAGTCACAGTTAATTTCAGCCATCATGGGACGGGGACCGGCCTCGGTGGCGTCGTGGCAGGCCATCGGTCTACAGGCTGGTAGGTACTGGGTTCGGATCCCAGTCGAGGCATGGGATTTTTAATCCAGATACCGACTCCAAACCCTGAGTGAGTGCTCCGCAAGGCTCAATGGGTAGGTGTAAACCACTTGCACCGACCAGTGATCCATAACTGGTTCAACAAAGGCCATGGTTTGTGTTATCCTGCCTGTGGGAAGCGCAAATAAAAGATCCCTTGCTGCCTGTCGTAAAAAGAGTAGCCTATGTGGCGACAGCGGGTTTCCTCTAAAAACAGTGTCAGAATGACCATATGTTTGACGTCCAATAGCCGATGATAAGATAAAAAATCAATGTGCTCTAGCGGCGTCGTTAAATAAAACAAACTTTACTTTCATGGGACGGGATTTGGCTCAGTCTGTTGAGTGCTCACCTGAGGTGCTTGTGTCGCATGATCGTACTACCTCAGTGGATCCATTCCACTGATTAGGTTTTATTCATTTCATCCAGTGCACCACAACTGGTCAAAAGGCCGTGGTAAGTGCTTTCCGGTCTGTGGGAAAGTGCATTAATTACAGCGTTATAGTGGCTATAACATTTTTATTAATATCAGCAGGCCCATGGATTTTTGTATGTACCTTTGCCTGCCTGGGAGAAACATACCTCTTTCTCCCAGGATATTGGTTTAATAAACAAACACACCCACTAAACCTGGCCGGAGTACACCCATTTTACACAAAAAGCACTACTTTTGCATGGGCCGGAATTACACAAACAAGTCTTCAATGTCAACAAATTACACATGTTTACAAACTACATGCTCTCCTCTGTCAACTTCAGTCAAATAGATGCCTCTTCAAAGCTGTCTGCCATGAAATAATCTGTCAAACAGCGGACAAATTTCCGGATTTTGGACAACCAAATGGGAAGATAACTCTGATCTGTGGTCAGTTTGTTATCAAGTAAACCTATTATAAACTAACATAACCCTGTTGTGCAATTCTTTTTGTGTTCAATATATAATTCACAAACATGACAATAATAATATAAAACAAAATTCTGTTTTATTTGGATAAACCGTCAACCGTCGTTATCTTAATGAAGATGTTTAGAACAGTTTAGAACAGTTTAAACAGTTTCTCACAGTTCTCACAGTTTCTCACAGTTTAAACAGTTTTTAAGTTTCTCAGTTTCTCACAGTTTTAAATAGTTTTAAACAGTTTCTCACAGTTTAAACAGTTTCTCACAGTTTAAACAGTTTCTCACAAACTGTAAGTCCTATAGGTCAATGAAACTTGGTTTATAGTTGCACTTTAGGATGTTCATTACAGTACACCACATTTGTTTTATGACCGGCAAGACATTTAATTCGATTTTCAATTCTCTAAATATAAATTTATAAATTTAGCTAATTAAATGTTTTAATAAACAACTGTTTGTTTTTCCTCAGTGAAGTGTTCTGGCCAGTTCCGATGTAACAATGGTGTCTGCCTTGACATGATGTCTGTGTGTAATGGATTCTTTGACTGCTATTCTGGAGAAGATGAGCTTCTCAACTGTCCCTGTAAGATTTAATATTCATGCAGTTTGTGAAATGATCATTATGATGACCATGCCCTAACGAAAAGTCAGTTGGAAAGACATTGGAAAGAAATGTCCATGTATGGCTTCCTGTTATACTTCATCACAATTCAGTCAGTATAAATATGGTATTGGATGCCATAGACTGATGTAAATGATATTGGAATGATTTTAGTTAAAGTCAGGTTAAGTATTTATAAATTGAAAATGATAACAAGTTTCTACAATTACATAGACAAAAACAAAATAGTTCTGTAAATTTGGTTTTAAAAATTGGTCTCTATGATTTTCAGTTTGTAGTGACCATAACATGTCATATATTTTACTATTATATTGTCTTTAAAAAATCCATTAGGCCATTATAAAATATAGCCTAGATTTTCATGTTGCCCACCCTGAGAATAAAGGTCTGCCCCCATTCCACCTCCCTTCCACCATGTTTTGCTCTACATGCAGTATGTTTTGTTAAAAAAATATGTAATAAAAAACAAATTTTTAACCCCACCCCATCTTCAAAACAATTAGGATAAAAAAATCTGGCATTCAATTTCTAATGGCCTTAGATAAACAAGTATCCATTTTTTCAAACTTATTTTGTTTGTTTGGCTAGTTGGGAAAATTATTGCTTTATTAATTATTACAAAACATTTTTTTCAGCCACATTGCGAGTGAACTGTTCTGATGATGAATTTCAGTGTGAATCGGGAGAATGCATTTCCAAACTGTTCATCTGCGACCATTCCCCAGACTGTTTTGATGGATCCGATGAGAAACGATCTCTTTGTGACAAACCAGAGGATGACTTGAGTAATTAACACATATTTTAATTATCAGGAATATGTGATGTAGGGATATCTATAGTATTGCGATCTTCTTAAGGATAGACTTAGTTTTTTTTTGTTGTATCAAAACAAATAACATTGTGTATTTGACTAACCAACTAACAACTAACCTACTGTCCTGGACAGACAACTCAGATAGCTGAGGTGCGTGCCCAGGACAGCGTGCTTGAACCGTAATTGTATATAAACACAAAAATAAGTCGAAATAAAATGTGTATTTGACAAACAATGGATGTTGTTAATTGGCTACAACCATGCTATTGTGTGGGTCTTTTACATACACTTGTAAGACCTCACCATTTAAGGAGAATATTCTCTCTCTCTGTCTCTGTCTCTGTCTCTCTCTCTCTGTCTCTGTCTCTGTCTGTCTGTCTCTGTCTTGTTAATTCCCTGAAACAAGTAATTTTTAGCATCGAGGTCTGACTCATGGAACACACCAGCAGGCTTTTTGACATAAAGGTCACTAAAATCCACTTTGTTTAAAAACAAGGTCGGAATCCACTTCACGTTCTATTTCCCAGACTAAGATCATTGCCTCGTAAGTAAGATGGTCACCACAAAAACAAATTGCACCCACGTGTACCACATTTAGTAGGACCCTACACACCTTTCTATAACAACAATAGCTGGTACATCGATACTGCAGGAATTTACCAGTCTTAAGTATTTAAAAATGGTATTTTCAGTGAGGCTGTGTGACGGCGGATTTTTCTGTGAGAGTGGCCAGTGTCTCGACTCCTACATGGTGTGTGATGGGGAACAGGACTGCGCTGATGGCTCTGATGAAACAACATGGTGTGGTAAGCTGTTATTCAAATGGAAGTCATTTCATAACACAGAAGAAGGCAAGACGTAGCCCAGTGGTAAAGCACTCGCCTGATGCATGGTGTCGGTCTGGGATCGATCCTAGTCGGTGGATCTATTAGGCTATTTCTCGATCCAGCCAGTGCACCACAACTGGTGTATTAAAGGCTGTGGTATGTGTTGTCCTGTCTTTGGGATGGTGCATGTAAAAGACTGCTTGCTACTAATGGAAAAAATGTATCAACTGGTGTATTAAAGGCTGTGGTATGTGTTGTCCTGTCTTTGGGATGGTGCATGTAAAAGACTGCTTGCTACTAATGGACAAATTTTATCGGGTTTACTCGACTAAAAAATCAAACTGTTTGACATCCAATAGCTGATGACTAATGTGCTTTAGTGGTGTCGTTAAACAAAACAAACTATGTAGATCTTATTAAAATATTTATTCAAAAGAATATAACACCAGTTACATGTGAATCAAAAGAAATAGTAATTGCAAAATATATATACTTGTACAGAATATTATAATAGATTAGATTTAGCAAGTAACCATTATTTTAACATCATAGTGACTTGTAATGAAATTGTAAAATTTTATGGAATCCAGAGGACAACTAATTCATTTGATTCTTTGATTATATATGTATTTGAAAAAGAAAATGTATGTTTTGTTTTGAAGGGAAAACGTGTGAAGCTGACAGTAATCCATGCAGTCAGAACTGTACGATGACCACCAAGGGACCCATCTGCTCCTGTTGGCAAGGATACGAACTTGCTGATGATGAAAAGTCATGTTTTGGTTTGTGTATCTTTTAAAAAAACAAAATTCTTTAAATCAGCTCAGTTGTTCAAAGTGAATGTCTATTTTTTGTCATTATTGAAGTTAGGTACACTTCAGCTGATTACAAAACATGAATGATATCAGAAACCGACATCTGCTAAATTGTTCCTAAGAATAACAATACTTATATGCTGTTCCCTTGTATTATGTTAATGTGGGGTGTTTTTTTAATGAAAACTGATTTGTTTAGAAATCTATTTCCGAGATATGACATGCTTCATGGCAGGAATTTGATCAAATACTGAAGAAAAAAAATGAAAATATGTGTATGTTTTGGTTGATTTCACATCTTTGTGAAAACAAATTTGGTAGAATATTCATGTAGTGTTAATAAATTTGAAACATGTTGGTTTGAAAAAGACTGTCTCTGGATTTTATCTTGTAGATATTCTAATGTTTTTGTTTTTGTTTCAGATCTGGACGAATGTCTTCGCCATGAGTCAAACTGTAGTCAGATGTGTGTCAATCGTAAAGGTGGATTTGCCTGTACTTGTGGTCACGGATACAAACTACATTCAGATGGCCACATTTGCAAGGCTATAGGTTATTAAACACTTTTTACACTGTATACCATCAAATCAAATCCCATAAATGTAAATATAAGTAACATATAGCTAACACTGTTACACACATTTCAGTCAACATATACATGTATATCGATGAACATCTTTAACTACTCGGGGTGGGATTTAGCTCCATTGGTTGAGCTCTCGCTTGAGGTGCTTGCATTGCAGGATTGACCCATCTCGATGAATCAATTTAACTGGGGGTTTTCTCATTCCAACCAGTGCACCATAACTGGTCAAAGGCCGTGGTTTGTGCTTTCCTGTCTGTGGGAAAGTGCATATAAAACATTATTTGCTGCATTAGGAAACATGTAGTGGGTTTCCTTTGGTGACAACGAGTCAGACATTTTAATGTCAATTACTTTTAGCAGAGACTAGATTTAGCTTATCTGAGGTGCATGCATTGTAGGATAGAATCACCTCAGTGGACTCAATCTGTGCCCTATATAAGTCCATGATATGTGCTGTCCTGTCTGTGGGGAAAACGCATATAACGGATTCCTAGCTGCTAATGGAAAAATAAGATGACAACATAATCAGCTTCCTTTGTAATAAAACTACATGTACAGTCTTCAAAAGTGATCTTAACCGACAATAATCAGTACATTTGTTTTATAAAGAGGTTTTTGTACTTTTGATTTAGGGCCAAGACCATATCTTCTTGTTGGGCAGCTTCAAGGTGTTCGCAAGATTGGCTTCATGCACAAGTATGAAAGCAGCCTGATCAGCACAAACACTACCCCTTACTATATTGACATCAACATGGCTGACGACACACTTTACTGGACATCTCTGAAGGTAAAGGGTTTTAGATTTTGTTTAGAAAATGCTGAATAAATATTAAAGAGACTTGTTCAGAGTTTACTGCTTTGGTGATTTGTTCCAGATTCAGGTGTCAGAACCCCTCCTGCACAAGCAAATGTTCTTTCCCTAAATATGGTTTCCAAAGAAGCATGATAACCTGTTTTACATTATAAATGTCCCTTTGATGTAATGATATAATTTTTATGTTTATCGAAGATTGTAAACTGATGGTGAGTGTGTTCTGTGTTATGATTGATTAATTTACATTCTTTTTCTGAGATCAAATCAAAATAACACCCGGAAAGCTAATGACTTCACTTTCTAACAGGCCAGTTGACGCTTCAAGGGTCTACAGTTAGATTGTAGCCAGGTATTTTTTTAAAGAAATACCAAATATACAGTTAATTCCATAGAAAAATTATTCAGTTTACAATGGAGTTTTTAGAATTGTGTGTTATTGTCTATTTGATGCCCGCAAATGTTTCATTCGGTCAAAAAATTACATTTGCAGTATCAAATAGACAATATAACCCCTTTAAATCTAAAAACTCCATATGTCCTAAATAACATTCAGTTTTTTAGTAACAATGTCCAATCAAAGTAAAGTAAATCAGGGTGTAAAACTGTGGAAAGTTTGTAATTATATCAATATCTGTAGTCTAGAACTGTTAAATGTTTAGCTTTTGCTTCAAGAATAAAATTTGACAAGCAAAGCTTGCTTCCCATTCCACAAAATTTCTTTTCAAGTCTTGAAGCTTTTTGGTTCAGTCCCTAGCTATGGCTTCAACAAACCGATAACAACGTTCGACTGTCATTGTCATGTGAATATTACAGATGGAGGGCGATCTCATTGAAGGCTATGTGTACAGAACTCGGAACGACACCACGGAGCAGATAGTGAGCATCTCTGGGGAGATACTGGGCCTCGCCCTGGACTGGGTGACCAACAACTTGTACTACACCCACGACCACAACAACGAAGGCTTCATCACGGTGTGCAGCATGTACAACGGCAAGTGTAAAGTCCTGCTGAGTCAGCATGACTGGAAACCAACAAGCATCACACTCCACGCTTTGAAAGGGTTGGTTTTGGATGTACTTTTCATGTTCTGCCATCATCTGTTTTGGTGTATTTAATAAAAATGGTCTGTGAGATGGTGCATATAAAAGATCCCTTGCTGCTAATCTGAAAAAGTAGCTCATGAAGTGGCGACATCGAGTTTCCTCTCTCAATATCTGTGTGGTCCTTAACCATACATGTATGTCCGATGCCATATAACCGTAATTAAATGTGTTGAGTGCACCATTAAATAGATCATTTCCTTCCTTCCTTAATAAAAATGATAATGTGATATATTGTGTAAAATTTACATATTTTGTTTGCAAGAAGATGGGTAGTTGATGTTTTTGTTTTTTTTAACCAATGGACAGTTAATTAATTTACTTTTTTATCACTAAATTGGGACCAATTTCATAGAACCTAATTTTTCATAAACAGTACAAATCATATTGTTTCATGGGTTCATCTTTACTTAATGATCTTTCTTGTATTATGTCATGATTTTTCTGTGTAAAATGGATGCCAGACATGTAAACTTTAGGGACAGGATTTATGAAGCCTGTTTGTTTTAATTAAGCAATGTAAATGTATATATACTACTCAAAAGAATTTAAGGGACAGACGATATTTTCGACATTATTTTCTGAATGTCAGTTATATTAGCTAGACCATAATGTCACACATGGTATTGTTCCATTTTGACGAAAGTGGGTCTAAGCAACCCATAAATGAATTAAAATCTACTGTCATTGACACTGTCGACTAGTTCTAATGGCGAAAACATGCTTACATTTGCACGTAAATTAGGGCGAAAGCGAAAGGTCTGCTAAGTGCCCATAACTTGCTTTTTCACAAAGCACTTCATTTGCACGCTTTGCACGTGTATTCCATGTTCCCAGTTCACCAATATGGCTCTATGTCAACGCACAACCACTGCACGCCGATTACGTGACAATCTGCGGACTGCGACTGGAACTCGAGTGTCTGATCAAACCATACGCAATCGTCTGAGAGCCAATAATCTACGCTGCCGTCACCAGGCTGTTTGACCACCACTCCTACCATGTCACAGAACGGCCAGACGTCACTGGTGCACGCTTCATCTGCGGTGGCAACGTGTTCAGTGGGGTCGAGTGATGTTCACTGATGAGTCCAGGTTTAGTCTCCAGTTCAACGACGGTCGGGTTCGTGTCTACAGACGTCCTGGGGAGCGCTTCGCTGACGTTAACGTTAGACAACGTCACCGGTTCGGTGGTGGCAGCATCATGGTGTGGGGTGGCATCTCTATCCACCACAGGACCCCCCTCTATGTGGTGGATGGCAATCTGAATGGAATCCGCTATCTGAATGAGATTATCCGGCCGTTGGTTCTCCCAGGCCTTCAGCAGATTGGCGGCGGGGCAGTTCTGCAGGATGACAATGCCAGACCCCACCGCGCCAGGGTGGTAACGGACTTTCTCAGACAACAAGGTATCGCCAGGATGGATTGGCCAGCATATTCGCCTGACTTGGCCCCAATAGAGAACGCCTGGGACGAATTAGGCAGGAGAGTTCGGGATAACCATGCCCCTCCGGCCAACCTTCATGATCTGGGTCAACTTCTTATGGCAGAGTGGCAGGCCATTCCCCAAGAGTTCTTCAGACGTCTGATCAACAGCATGAGGCAACGATGTGTCGAGTGTATTCGCGCCAGGGGTGGATTCACACACTATTAAATGAATGTTCTAATGTGTAAAATCCATGTTTGACAACCTTCAACTATGACAGCATGTCATGTGACTTTCTTGTATACAGTGACGTATTTGTGGTTTTTTGTAAATATGGAACAATAAATAAAAAATTTGGTGTAGTTTACATCATCAATCTAATACACTCTGAAACTTATTTGGTTATAAATTTTTGACCCTTAAATTCTTTTGAGTAGTATATATAGTTGTACATATGTAGTCTAAAACAGGCTTAGTAAATTCGGCTGAAGACGTTTTGTGAAATGAACTTCAGGATGACAAAAAAACATAGAATGTTGTACTATAATTAATAAATTTCAGCAAAAATGATTGCAAGCAATGTGTAACTTAGCTATAAAATGGTTAAATAGCTGAAAATACATCAGTACTTTTTAGAATATATTTGTTACAATTGATTTTAATACCAAATCTCACCATGAAAATGGGAGCATGACAGCTCAGTGGTAAAACGCTCGCTTGATGCATGCTCAGTCTGGGATCGATCCCAATCAGTGGGTTCATTGGGCTATTTCTCATACCAGCCAGGGCACCACGACTGGTGTGTATAAAAAGGTCATGGTATGTGCTGCCCTGTCTGTGGGATGGTGCATATAAAAAATGCCTTGCTACTAATTGAAAAAATGTAGCAGGTTTTCTTTCTGAGACTGTCAAAAATACCAAATATTTGACATCCATTCGCCAATGATTAATAAATCAGTGTGCTCTAATGGTATCATTAAACAAAACAGTTTTTTTTTTTTTCACTTTTACGATGGGGTGTTATATGTCTCTAATCCTCTTCCGCTAAATGATTCATATTTTTTATTCCTGACTTTATATACAACCATATCATCCTTGGCATTGTTTGGACATCATCATGAGGCAAGTAAAAATATCTACCGATGTTTCAAGCATTCTGTAGTATATGTTTTATGTTAACAATAACATAAAATGGGGCTTCGTAAATTTGGCTCGATGTTTCGATGACCAGAATTGAACAGTAAAAGAGCTGCAAGTGAGCTCAGTGGCAGATCCAGAAAATCCATCTTGGGGGAAGCCCCAGTGACATGAGGTGGAATGCCAATGGAACTTTGGGGGAGGTTTAGAGGGGATCATAAAAAAAAAAAAAATTAATATATAATAAAATTATAACTGTCTAAAAATTTTGGAGGGTTCGGGCCCCTGGCCTCCCCTGCCAGATCTGCCTCTGGAGCTGAATATACATCAGTAATTCTTAGCATATACCCATTTAGTTTTTCTGTTTTTGGTAGTTATTTGTTCTGGATTGACAAAACGCTGCACATCGAGCGGAGCGAGATGGACGGCCATGACGGTCAGTTCATCGTCATGTCCTCTCTGTACGACCCTGTGGGACTGACCATTGACCTCGTCATGGACAGAATATACTGGGCAGACAGGTTTAAGAGTTCTGTGGAAACTGCAACTATTGATGGACGAGAAAGGTACGTTTTCAGGCCTATTGAAATGATTTGAGAAGTGAGGAGGCGATAAAGCTATTTGTCACAAGCAGTTTATTTATAATGGAGGGAAAAAATATTTTGTGCCTCTAGTGGGAGGAGGATACATGCCTTGACTGGGAGTCCGATGGCTTAACCACAGCGCCACCGAGGCCGGTGGACTGAGTTTGAAGTGAATTAAATAACATTTTATCCTGAAGCTGGTGTAACGGCATCTTGAAATCACCATTATGATATTAAACGTACATCAATTAATATTGAAGCATTTTGGCTGTTTGATGGCAGTGATATCAATATAAAAGTGTAGCTACTCTTTATATATTTACTTTTGTTAAGCTCCCAACAACGTTTTGTGCTGGGATGATGTAACATTTTAGTTTTGATTCACTATTGGTTCATGGACAAAAGTTTTAACTGAGAAAACAATGGTATTAATTGCATTGTAATTTTGTTATAAGAATTATAATCAGTATTTATTTGTTTTATTTTTAAACTTGGTTTTATGCTTATATCTAAGGTTCAAGCATGCTGTGTTTGATACAAAGTACATGTATGGACATCATAGCTATCTAAGACCACCCGTCAGGACAATAGGTTAATGGTTGGTTTGTGGTGGTTAATGAGAGAGAAGACACTAGTGACCTTACACCTACCCACTGAGTCATTATCTACCAGCCTGAAGTCGGATGGTTTAACCACTACACACCACTAAAACCGATAACCTTGTTTGACACCCATTAGCTGATCTGTATTTTGTGTTGGGGTGGTGTTAAAGGATTTGATTCATTGATTCATTGATTCACTCCATTCATTCACTCATTCACTCAGTCAGTCACTCACTCATTCATTCATTTATTACTAAAGCTGATAACCAATGTTGGATGCAACTTGGAATTAATATTTTATCTCTGTGTGTCTCTCTTCCAGATATACTGTTGTTCGGAATGTTCTACACAACCCTTTTTCCATCGATCTGTTTGAAAACAAACTGTTTGTGACTGAGCCCAATTTGATCGTAGAACTGAACAGCAAACCCAGTAAACAAGAGACGTACATCGTCCAGGAGATATTCCGACCATTCAGCATCAAGGTGCACCACCCTGTCAGACAGCCTCTCCAGGACATGCACATCAACTACACAGGTTGAGTAACTCAATGTAGAGAGGTGCACTTCATCTTCCAGTAAGGGGGGTGGGACGTAGCTCAGTGGTACTGTGCTTGCTTGATGCATTATCAGTCTAGGATCGATCCCCGTCGATGGGCCCATTGGGCTATTTCTCGTTCCAGCCAGTGCACCACGACTGGCATATCAAAGGCTGTGGTATGTGCTATCCTATGTGCTATCCTATCTGTGGGTTGGTGCATATAAAAGATCCTTTGCTGCTAACCAGAAAGAGTATCCCATGAAGTGGTGACAGCGGATTTCCTCTCAATATCTGTGTGGTCCTTCACCATACATCAGTCGCCATATAACCGAAAATAAAATGTATTGTGTCATTAAATAAAACACTTCCTTCCTTCATCTTCCAGTATTTCTTGTTCATACCAGTGTAACACACTGGTATATCAAAGGCTGTGGTATGTGCTATCCTGTCTGTGGGATGGTGCATATAAAAGATCCCTTGCTAGTAATGGAAAAATACAGCGGGTTACCTCTCCAAGACAATACACCAGAATTTCCAAATGTTTGACATCCAATAGGAAATAAATTATTTGTCATCCTGGTAACTTGTTTACTCTCTGTAGATGATAGTTTTTTGTATCCCTAGCAGGTGGTTTTGGATGTATATTTATTATATATCTCTTCAATCTTACTATAGTGATAAAGACATTTTTAAAATATGTGATAAAGTTGTCTTGTATCATAATATGTGCAATCTGGACCGAAACTTGTAAAAGGGGAATTCCCTTTTTATTTTTACTGGAGTCGTCTCCTTTTTATTACTGATGTCATGTCTGATTTACAAATTACGTCACATTGTATTTGAAACATTACACAAGATTGCCACAGAGTACGATTCTTAACATTAAGTAAATCCAGGAAAAGAGGATTGATTAATCGATTTAACAAAGTGTTGTAATGACGTTAAATTAAAAACCGTTGTTGTAAAACATAAAAGAAGGTATGTAATAAATACAGAACTTCACATACGTTGTTTTCGCTTCCTATTTATTGCACTCGTTTTTTTTTTTGTGAAAGAACATACGACTCTACCACTACGCGGTCTCATGGTATATATTCCTAAGCAAAATAAACGAGTGCAATAAATAGGAAGTGAAAACAACATATGATAAGTTCTGTATACGTACTGTATATGCTTGGCTTTGATCAGGTGTATCTGTAGGGTTTTTTGAACGAGGGGCAGGACATGTTGGCACATAATAAAGTATATATATATGACATCAAATGTAAATGTAACATACACCAACAAATATTTGTTCCAAAAGCAGATCAAAGGAGTGGTGGGGGAGGGTTAGTTGTTATTCTACCACTGAGTACTATATGATGGCCCTGTCTTTAAGTGGTGATAGGATCGAACTACCATGGTGGATTCATTCCATGATTGGCTTTTTTATATCACATCCAAAGGCCATATTGCATACTGTCATGTTATAGGAAAGTTCATATGAAAGATCTCTTGTTGCTAACAGGAAAAATGTAGTGTTGTCTCAGACGACTGTTATTATAATTACTAATGTTTAACACTTTTAATAGCCAGTGGTTAATAAATCAATGTACACTTGTGGTGTTTTTGAAACAAACCTTTTGAATGGTGATAAAAAAAAAAAATGGAATTCCACAATGATACTAAAATACAAATGTTTATTTTTAATGCTTTCAGTGAGCAATCCTTGCAAGAAACTGAAGTGTGATTTCATTTGCGTCATCTTACCTGGAGGTCAAGGTTGCTGTATTGGGCTTAATGAGTCATCAAACAATGTCAAAGGTCGTTGTAAAGGTAAAGTAGCCCATTGTTCATGCCAGTCAGTTCTTTATGACTGGTTCATACGATAGTTGGAATGGATCCAGTTTTGATTTTGTTCCTGTGAAGCAACATTCTTTGATATCCTTTAGATCTTATTGTCAGTCTAGGTTACATTCATTGGAGTCAGTGAAATTGTCACCTCTTAATCAATGACTTAATTTTTATCTGTTAATTCTAATGGAACAGTAAGATTGCACCTTTATTTGCTATAAAAGGGAAGTCGCCTAGCTCGGTTGGTCAGGCCCTTTATAAGGGCCCTATGGGCAACCTAGGGAGACACCACAGCATTGTAGAGGTCTAAAATTAACGAGCTACTCTCGATTCACTAATATCAAAACCCATATTAGCTCGGCCAGTTACCTTTCGACCGACCGTTCAAAATTGCGCCAAATTACCTCAATCAAAATTGCGCACCCTTTTCTCTTTGGCATGTAACTGCTCCATTCAAATTCCATAGCACCACCACCACCACCCCCACCTGCCTGCTACCGATTTGATCGGGCTGCTGGTGCTCCCTTGCACCTGCCAGTGCAAGCGGTCCCTCCTCTCCTCTCCCCTCCCCCCACCTTTCCTGTCATGGATGGAGTGTCGGCCAAGGCCGGCTCTTGTGCCCACGGCAGGCGTGCGCTACAACAGCTTGTTCTGAATGTGCACGTAAAACCCTATGACATAACATGACATGCTCAGTTGGTAATGCATGGTCCCCTCCTGCTCCAGAACCACCCACTGGCTATGTCAGAGATTGGATCCGTGGTCGGCATGCCTGAACCTTTAAGGATATGGGCACGTTAATAGAGTTACCAGTCCCACTGTATGGTCTCTCTAGGATTGTCAGGCCACCGATCTTATAGGAGGCAGGACTCTGGATGGGCATATTTGAAACCTTAGTGGTATATGGACACGTTATTAACTAGATATCTTATCTATCTCTAGGATCGATTGGGACTCACTGGGCTATTTCTCATTCCAGCTTGTGCACCACAACTGGAATAACAAAAGCTATCCTGTCTGTGGAATAGTGCATATAAAATGGCCCTTACGGTGCTAATTGAAAAAGAGTAGCCCATGGAGTGGCAGCAGCGGGTTTCCTCTCTAATTATCTCTGTAGTCCTTAACAGTATGTTAGACACCATAAAACGGTAATTAAGATGTGTTGAGTGTGTTAATAAATAAAACATTTCTTTTTTTTCTTTCATTTTCTGTAAACTGATTCGATTTCAGATTCCACTGAGCCTTACAGCGTTTACCAGAAAAGAAAAAAATTGACACCAAAATCAACAACTGTGACATCATCGCCTACTACTGTCCGGACATCTACCAGTACAGCAGCAGTACAGAACACGTCCATGGAGATCTGCTCCACGTACTGCAGGAATGGAGCCACCTGCTTCGTGACATCTCAGCGGCTTGTGTGCAGGTACGAGAAATGTCAGCCGAGAGCACCTGTACTAAACACACCGGCCTCGGTGGCATTATGGTTAGGCCATCGGTCAACAGGCTGATAGGTACTGGGTTTGGATCCCAGTCGAGGCATGGGATTTTTAATCCTGATACCGACTCCAAACCCTGAGTGAGTGCTCCGCAAGACTCGATGGGTAGGTGCAAACCACTTGCACCGACCAGTGATCCATAACTGGTTCAACAAGGGCCATGGTTTGTGCTATCCTGCCTGTGGGAAGCGCAAATAAAAATCCCTTGCTGCTAATCAGAAAGAGTAGCCCATGAAGTGGCAACAGCGGGTTTCCTCTCAAAATCTGTGTGGTCCTTAACCATATGTCTGACGCCATATAACTGTAAATAAAATGTGTTGAGTGCGTCGTTAAATAAAACATTTCTTTCTTTCTTTCAGTACTAAACAATGACATAATTTTAATTACTACAAACTACAAATTCATGAAAATAGTCTCAGCTCATAGGAAAGTTTTCAGGAATTTGAGGATGTGAGTATGGACTTGTACATGGATTACTCATATTATATCAAAGGTCATGGTATGTCCTGTCCTGGCAAAGCAAATATGCATATAAATAATCTCTTGCTGCTAATCAGTAGTGTCCAAATAACTGTTTAGACATCAGCTAGCTCAGTTGGTTGAGTGCTAACTTGAGGTGCTTGTGTCGCAGGATCAAACCACCTCGGTGGATCCATTCAACTGATTGGGTTTTTTCTGGTTACAACCAGTGCACCACAACTCGTCAAAGGCCATGGTATGTGCTTACCTGTCTGTCGGAAATGCATATAAAAGATTCCTTGCTGTATGAGAAAAAAAGGTAGCGGGTTTCCTCTAATGACTACGAGTCCAATGTTTGATATCCAATAGCCAATGTGCTCTAGTATGTCATTAATCATAACTTTTGCCATCGGACCACCACAGATGCAGTCGAGACTACACCGGCGAGCACTGCGAGAGCAAGGTGGCTGACTCCCCCGCGGTGACGGAGCAGGCCCAGGAGAACAAGGCGTGGATTGCCGGAGTCGTTCTGTCCTTCGTCCTCATCGCCGTCATCGTCATCGGCGTCGTCTGCTACTGCAGAGTGAAAAGGTGAACCACATACCGTTTTAAACCTGCCTGTTGAGGTGTACACACTTCATCCTGTCCTTCCATCTGCCCTTTTTAATCTTTTAGCTTAACTTTGCTATTCATTTCTCTCGGGTTAAAATGTTGGGGTCTATCTCAGTTAGTAGAGTGCTCACCGGAAATGCTTGGGCCAAAGATTGAATCCCCTCAGTGGTGAAATGCTTGGACCAAAGGATGAATCCCCTCAGTAGTGACATGCTTGGGCCAAAGGATGAATCCCCTCAGTGGTGACATGCTTGGGCAAAAGGATGAATCCCCTCGGTGGTGACATGCTTGGGCCAAAGGATGAATCCCCTCACTTGTGAAATGTTTGGGCCAAAGGATGAATCCCCTCGGTGGTGACATGCTTGGGCCAAAGGATGAATCCCCTCGGTGGTGACATACTTGGGCCAAAGGATGAATCCCCTCGGTGGTGACATGCTTGGGCCAAAGGATGAATCCCCTCAGTGGTGACATGCTTGGGCCAAAGGATGAATCCCCTCAGTGGTGAAATGCTTGGGCCAAAGGATGAATCCCCACAGTTGTGACATGCTTGGGCCAAAGGATGAATCCCATCAGTGGTGACATGCTTGGGCCAAAGGATGAATCCCCCTCAGTGGCTACATGTTCTTACTGGGTATCTCCCATCTAGACCAATGGGAAAAAATGTATTGGGCTTCCTCAAAAAACTATGTACCTGAATGACCAAATGTTTGACATCCAAGAGCCAATGATTAATCAATGTCCTCTAGTTGTGTCATCAAACAAAGAAACTTGAGGGAGTAGAATGTTGATCAGTGGTAGAGTAGTGACCTATAGTGTGATTGGTTGTAGGATCATTGGCCCAATGAACCTAGAGCATGTAAACGATCCCAAGCTGCTGTACAGTAACAATAGCATTATGTGGCAGCAACAGGCCTCTCGTGAAGTGTTTAATCACCATCAGTTAGAAGACAAGGCCATTGATTAAAATTATTAGGTTAATAAACAAACATAACACTGATGTTGACCTCACGACCCTGCATTTGATACAGAATGAATAGGGGTCAGATTTTATTATGGAGAAAAGCCTATTTTACTGCAGATGTTATTTTTCAGCTCTTTTTTTTTGCATAAAATAATTTTCACAAAATAGACTAGATTTGATTGGAAATGCTAAGTCATTACCTTTATTTACATATTGTATAGATATTTCAGCTTTTAAAAGAGCATTTTCAACTTTTATTTTTAAATAGGTATCACATCACTGAGATTTACTCTAGATTTTAAGAGGTGGTGTGCAAAGTACTGCATACAGCAAACACTTTGTGATTCCATCATTAGTATTGCACTAGAGCCATAACATTTAATATTAAATGGAAGTTTTATTTAATATCCCATAATCTGAATTGTTCTGTAAACACACTACTTTTTTCTACAAGTGTCTTTACATGGACGTTACCCATCTCAGTGGCAGATCCAGAAAATCCATTTAGGGGGGCCCCAGTGACATGAGGCGGAATGCCAGTGGAACTTTTGGGGAGGTTTGGAGGGGATCGTAAAAAAACAAAAACAATTAATATATAATAAAATTATAACTGTCGCAAAATTTAGGAGGGGGTGGGCCCCAGGGTCCCCTTCCTCTAGATCCACCTCTGTATCTTCTTAAAACTTAATTTTCACTCTTGTTGACGTCTTGTTATTTGCATTTTGTAAAGTACATTTATTTCTTAATAAAAGATTCCTTGCTGCTTTCAGTAACAGTAGCCTATGGTGGTGGGTGCAGGTTTTCTCTCAAATAAAACTTGAATATTTGAATGTGTGTGTGTGTTTTCATGTATGATTAATTTCAGGCGAGAACTGGACTTGGTGAGCATCATAAAATACCGGAACCCGTCTATAGCGAAGTGCAATGACGAGCAGGAGGAACTGGTCACGGAAGTCTCGTTTGGAAACCCCAGCTTTCAGGAATTTGATGATGTGAGTATGGATTTGTACATGGATTACTCGTATATCAAAGGTCATGGTATGTGCTGTCCTGTCTAAGCGAATATGCATATAATTTATAATCTCTTGCTGCTAATCAGTAGTGTCCGAATAACTGTTAGACATCAACTAGCCAGGGGGCAGGATTTAACCCAGTCGGTTGAGTGCTCGCTTGAGGTGCTTGCATCACAGGATCGAACCACCTCGGTGAATCCATTCAACTTACTGGGGGTTTTTTCTGGTTCCAACCAGTGCACCACAACTGGACAAAGGCCATGGTATGTGTTTACCTGTCTGTGGGGAAAATGCATATAAAAGATCCCTTGCTGCTAATCGAAAAGAGTAGCCCATAAAGTGGCAACAGCGGGTTTCCTCTCTCAATATCTGTGTGGTCCTTGTAACCATATGTCCAATGCCATATAACTGTAAATAAAATGTGTTGAGTGTGTCGTTTAAATAAAACATTTCCTTCTTTTTCCAAAATTTTTCACTTTGACTTTATTCTAACATATCAATATTACTGGAATTTCATTATGATTTGGCCAGGAGTTCCCTAGAGGCACTGTTTTTTTCTGCATACTTACAATGCTTTTATTAAAAACTGAACCAAGTAATTTTCTTTCTTGTAGTTTGGCGAGGAGGGAATTCAGGAAAATTTGTGGTCAAAGTTTATAAGTGGGTCACGCCCGTCTGTTGACTCTGCATTCATCAGTCGCCAAGGAAGCTACACCGAATAGTAGCAACACGGAACGATTTACATGAAGAATTTAGATCTGTTTATAGTAAATTTTTACTTTGGTGTGGGTCTATCTTATTGTTAGAACCTTTGGTAATTTGTGTCCAAATTGTATCGGAATTGCTTTGCTGAGCAACTATTTTAAATTATTTCTATTAAAAGATACCCCTATCACCTAACCCCCCCCCCCATATCCCCTTGATGACTGATGATTGCATTTGGTTTTGATCACAATATACATGTATATGTATGTCCAATAAAATTTAAAACAAATTTATTGAACGGTAGATGTTGGTCATAACCATGACCAATTGTATCTGATTGTACATGTATATGATTGCATCTGGTTACATGTGTTTTGTCTGGAGACATTAATTCTGACAAAAATTAAGATTTCTTTAATGTTTTGTTTTCTGTGGACACAAATTACCACTGAATGTAAGAATGTTGTGTTGTATATTTGACCCCACTAAGCAGACTTGTCCTGTATACTAGGTGGACATGCCTGACGGGAATCTGAATGAAGGAGAACCCAGGAAAACCATCAAGTGGCGACTTGGTAGTGACTCGGAAGAACGGTTGCTGGTCACCAGCATGCGATAGTGGTCACAATCGTTTCCTTACCTTAAAAACAAGAGAAGATTTTTATATGCAAAACCACATGATCCATTATAAAAAGGAGAAAGTTAAGTTGTTATATATAGTTTCTAGAATATAGATAAAACTAGTTTGCTGATAAATTTGTTTTATTTCTCATTTCACTAATGCTGACTACCTGGTGTTTTTAGTCAATTGCAAAATATGACATGCTTTACAAAAATGTTCTCTATACATGTACATCTGTTGAATTTTGTGTATTGTACAATAGGTTTTGTTTAGTTGTATAGTAATGGTCATTTGGAGAAGGTTGTTACGGCCATAGTTATGTTAGTTATTTTCACAATGTTTTAACGCGAAACAACAGCGCAAAAGCAAAGTTAGACTAATCAATACCATTTGTATAATGGGAATGACAGGCTGAAGAGGGGATGCAAATCCTAATATGCAATTTTGTTTATTTCTTCCAAATGGCCATTGCTTGTTTTTGATTTACAATGTTAATAATTTTTTATACAGTTCTTGAAGACAGAAAATGCACAATAACATTGTTGAAGGGTCAGCATGCATTTTGAAATATGGAATGTTTCTCGTGATACAGTGTGTACATATTAAGTTTCTTCACATTATATTTATTTACTTATTATTATCACATAGTGCTATTTCATTCACTATCATCATTCCATTAAATAAATAAAAAAACTTGAATTGCTAACTAACTTGTATTTGTTATTCTTTATGAAATATTGGTCTGATTGCATGCTTCATCCCTGTCAGGGGCGTGACGTAGCTGAGTGGTTAAGTGCTTGCCTAATGCCCCGCGCAGCACGGTCTGTCCAGGATCGTCCCTGTCAGTGGGCTCATTGAGCTATTTCTTGTTGGAGCCAGTGTACTACGACTGGTATATCAAATGCCATGGTATGTGCTATCCGGTCTCCGGGATGGTGCATATAAAAGATCCCTTCCTATAAATGGAAAAATGTAGTTGGTTTCCTGTATAAGACTGTTAAAACTTCTAGTATTTGACATCCAATAGCCGATAATTAATAATTCGGTGTACTCTAGTGGTACTTTAATTTTCATCATTGTCATGAATGGAAGGAACTATACAAGGGAAGGAACTATACGGAATCAAAAGGACAAAATTAGGATACATTACATAACTCTTGCCAGAGGTCCACTAGATAAGGTATTGGCACTGGTTAACGTAATATTTTTCAATATAAACCAGTGGTATATTAAGACCCATGGTATGTCATCCTGTGAGAGTGTGTAATATAAAACAAAAACAAACTTAAGGACACTCCGAGGTTGAAACCAACCCCTCTCTGATTGAATTTAATTAAATTTTTTTTCTGGTGCTTGAATCGTTGAATCGATCCCCCCCCCCCCCCCCCCGCTGAAACTTTTCTTACCACAGTGAACACCCTGCATAATTTCCTGCACACATGGATACCTTTACTGCTAATATGGGGTGGCACATAGCCCTGTGGTAAAGTGATCGGTTGATGGGCGGTCTGTTTCGGATTGATCTCTGCCAATTGGTCTGTTTCTCACTCTAGCCAGTGCACCATGACTGGTGCATCAAAGGCTGTGGTATACGCTATCCTGTCTGTGCCTATAAAAGATCCCTTACTACTAATGGAAAAATGTAGCGGGTTTCCTCTCTTAAGACGACATGTTAAAATTACCAATATTTGACATCCAATAGCTGATGATTAATAAATCAATGTGCTCTAGTGGTGTTGTTAAACAAAACAAACTTTTCGTTACTGGGAAACATGTCAAAATTGCATCAATCTCGAAACGGTGTCTAATCAGTTTTGATAAACAAAACCCCACGTGTCTGAAAGCGACAATGCCCCTTTAATCAGCCACCGACTCGTCACATTACCTGGGATTTACCTGTGATCACGTGACCAAACAAACTATTGCACCACCGGGTATATGAATTGCATTTCTGGTTTACACAACACTCGTTTATTTCCCAACAACTATTTATATCCTTATTAAATATTTGTATCAAGATTTGTTCGAGTTTATCAGGCGGTTAACAGCGGCATTATTGGCAGACTACAAGTATACTACACACAATTACGGATCAGTGTAATCAAATTCACCTATAATTAAAGCTGTAGTTGCCTTGTAATCGGGCCTACACAACTGTCCAAAAAAGTAGTCAACCAAGATAAAGGAAAACACAACTATGTTTAAAGTTGCTGTACCCGTTACCGTCGTTCTTTCGGGTGAGTACCAGTCACGTATTATTCCTTATTCCTAGTTTTGAATAATATGTGTGTTGTTTATCTATTTTGTCGGGACTAATCTTGTTTTACTCATTTTATAAGTGTTACAGGAGTTGCTTCCCTTACAACATAAGCAGTTTTATGAATATTGCTACAGGCCTCGGTGGTGTCGTGGTAGTAGTGGTAGTAGTACCGGTAGTAGTGAAAAGAATATCTAAAATTATTAATATAATTACAAGTCGTTTAATATTACATAAAAAGTATTAAGCTAAATATAGTTTTATCATATATCTTGTAATGCAATTCACAGATGGTATACTGTATACAACATTATTATATAACATTTAGTGGAATATCTTAAAATATTAGTGAAATAAGTGTTATCAGTCACTCAGTGACGATAACACATTTTAGAGTGAAAATTTCACTATTTCACTCTAAAATGTGTTATCGTCACTGTGGGTGAGACGTAGCCCAGTGGTACAGCGCGGTCGGTGTGGGATCGATCCCCGTCGGTGGGCCCATTGGGCTATTTCTCGTTCCAGCCAGTGCACCACGACTGGTATATTAAAGGCCGTGGTATGTACTACCCTGTTTGTGGGATGGTGCATATAAAAGATCCCTTGCTGCTAATCGAAAAGAGTAGCCCATGAAGTGGCGACAGCGGGTTTCCTCTCTCAATATCTGTGTAGTCCTTAACAATATGTCTGACGTCATATAACCGTAAATACAATTGGTTGAGTGCGTCGTTAAATGAAATATTTTTAATAATATTATGGTCACTGTAGAAAGTGTTAACTTCACCTTAAGAAAGCTGAAATTATTTTGCTCTTGAAATTTTTTAAATAAGGTAAATTGCCAAAAGTTATATAATAAATAGAAAATTTCATGTTTGTTGTCAAATATGATTTATATCCCATCTCGTGAAGTTTGCAATCATATCTCACGAGTCGCGCTTGAAATATCTATAATAGCATAAAGTTAAAAAAAAAAAAAACCTCAAGGTTTTGTTGTTATTATTTACTAGTTATTTATCATATCAGTACATGTGCTCTCGTCAAAACGAAACTTTATAAGGCTTGAAATTGTATTATAGAAAATCCACAAAGGTGGGATATGAAAATATCATGACGTTCAACATCTAAACGTCACGTTGCACTTCGTGATACATGCAAAGTGTTTATAAGTGGTTTCTAAATTGGTTCTTTTCGATTAGCAACAATATTTACCCCCCCCCCCCAAAAAAAAAAAAAAAAAAAAAAAAAAATAATAATAATAATAATAATAATAAAAAATAAATAAATAAACAAATAATAATAATAATCATAATAATGATAATCACATTATTAAAATGTTATGTATATAAAGTTTATTTTGGACTTCAGTGTACATTATTTTATTACTTGTTTTGTTCATACGAGAATATCAACCCAGTACTGGTATGTTTATAGAACTGACAAAAAGAATATACACTGAAAAACGTATTTTACTAAGTAGTATTAGTATTATCAATATGCTCTAGTGGTATCGTTAAACAAAAAACTTTAACTTCTATTGGTGTTGGTATTGGTTGTTTTTTCATGTTTGCTTTTTTGCACGTGGGTTTTAAAAAATATTTTAAAACTTAATATTAGCATTCGTATTCGTATTAGTATTAGTATTAGTGGTAATCACAGTATAGTAGTAGTAGTAGTAATACTAGTAGTAGTAGTAATACTAGTAGTAGTAATACTAGTGGTAATAGTAGTAGTAGTAGTAGTAGTAGTAGTACAAGTAGTACTACTAGTAGTAGTAGTAGTAGTAATAGTAGTAGTAGCAGCAGCAGCAATAGTAGTAAATAAATAGATACAGATAAATTAACAATAAGACAATTAAAAACAACAACTGTATTTATTATAAGTATTAATACATTATGTATGTGTTTCTTCCAGGCATCGGGGGGGGGGGGGGGGGGGGCGAGACGTAGCCCAGTGGTAAAGCGCTCGCTTGATGCGCGGTCGGGTTGAGATCAATCCCCGTCAGTTGGCCCATTTGGCTATTTCTCGCTCCAGCCAGTGCACCACGACTAGTACATCAAGGGCCGTGCATGGTATGTGCTATCCTGTATATGGGATGGTGCATATAAAAGATCCCTTGTTACTAATCGAAAAGAGTAGCCCATGAAGTGGCGACAGCGGGTATCCTCCCTCAATAACCGTAAATGAAATATGTTGAGTGCGTCGTTAAATAAACCATTTCTTTCCTTCCTTCTAGGCATCGGCGTATGGCAACTATTAAAATATTACTGGAGAGAAAAACGTCAAATCAAACTTCGTCCATGTGGCCATGGGAGCGTACATATCATAACAAACAGCGAGGAATGGGATGCGCTGTACCCAATCCTCCAAAAACACACACAGCTTGTAAAGGTATGTCAGTACAGGTATTACAGGTGATTATTCTAAATAACTGAAATCAAGTGGTTTCTGTTGTTAATCCAGATTTGAAACAAGAAATGTGTGCGCACATGATAGTGTCGATAGACAGACAGACGGATAGACAATTAGTCAATCCAGCAAGCAAACAGACAGACGGAGGCCGACTCACAGACAGACAAGCATTCCAACAGACAGACAGTTAATCAGACAGGCGTACAGACAGTCAGTCACTCAGTCAATCGGACAGCAGTCAGCCATTTGCCGAGGTATCCTGTAGGTTTAAACTAAGAACAAGTGTTCAGTGAGTGTTGACAGACAGGCAGGCAGGCAAACATACAAACATAAATGTGCTGAGTGGGTGTTTCGTGAAGGTTGACAGACAGACTGACAGACAATAACCACTGATTAAAAAAATGTACTAGACACACGAACAATAGTCCGCTGATTAAATAATGTGTTGGGGTGTCTGTTACAAGTAGTGATTTTAGACTGAGTTGGTGTTCAGCGATGGTTGACAGGGTAACCGGACATAACCCCACTGGACAAAATCCCACTCGGACAAAACACCACTGGACAGAACCCCACTCATTCGACAGCCCATTTGGACAAAACCTCACTTCAATCATATTAAACAAAACAATAAGCTTTCTTCTTTTTATTCGTTTAACACAAATATAACAATACAACCGTCTCTACTTTCATCGCACACAGTGTCCAATGTCCCTCAGTGTTTCAGGGTTTCAGGAACTGACTCGGTACCATCACGATTATCAGCACAGAGAGTGTGTAGCCTTGTCAGGAGCTTATGTGTATGGCGGCGTACACGCTTGGTGGGTGGGTTTTTTTTGTGTGTGCAGAATTCTGATTTTATATGCAGATCAATTGTGATGTAACTAACAATTAAGGGAAGCCATCTACTACTAAATTTACCTTTGCAATGTTTCATTAGAGGATTCTTTAGAAATAAACACAACCAAAATATCTATTAAAAACCATTCCTTTGAAGTACACTTAGAAATATTTCAGCGTGGGGTTTTGTCCAGAATTCTGATTAATGAGTGGGCTTTTGTCCAAGTGGCGGTTTGTTTTGTGGGGTTTTGTCAAGTGGTGTTTTGTCCGAGTGGGGTTTTGTCCTGGATTCGGTTGATAGACAGACAGACATTTGTTAAGATATCTGTTCACAGGTGATGGGTTTGGACTGTGAGTGGCTGTTCAGTGTCGACAGACAAGCAAACGTACATACATATAGACATACATATATACGGGACAGGGCAGGACAGGGTAGGACAAGACAGGACAGGACAAGACAGGACAGGACAGGGGCAGGACAGGGACAGGAACAGGGCCGGGATGGGACGGGACGAGGACAGGGACATGGACAGGGACAGGGTCAGGGTCTGGATCTGGGTCTGGATCTGGGTCTGGGTCTGGGTCTGGGTCTGGTCTGGTCTGATCACTTATTAAACAATGTGTTGGGGTGTCTGTTTACAGGTGGTGGGTTTGGACTGCGAGTGGGTTTTCAGCGAGGGTCACACGAAACCCGTGGCGCTGGTCCAGATTTCAACCCAACAGGGACTCTGTCTGCTGGTCCGTCTCAACCGCATGACGTCATTACCCGCCACACTGAGGACATTCCTATCTGACCGCAGGTATTCAATGTCTTCTTTCTTAAAACTTAAATTAACTTAATTATTTAATTTTTTATATGTAAAGCTAGTGCTTGAACATGGATTGATTTTTTCCCCGTTCCAATCAGTGCTCCACAACTCGACAAAGGCCGTGGTATGTGTTTTCCTGTCAGTGGGAAAGTGCATATAAAAGGTCTCTTTCTGCATTAGGGAAACTGTAGCAGGTTTTTTCTAATGACTACGTGTCAGAAGTACCAAATGATTAACATCCAATAGCCGATGATTAATAAATCAATGTGCTCTAGAGGTGTCGTTGAACACAACAAACTTTAACATTTGTCAATATTGAAATGTAAATCAAAGTCAGACTGTGACGTTGGTCACTCTTATTGAATTTTGCAATAATATTAAGTTGTATATAATAGTAAATGAAATTATTTGAGAGAGAGAGAGAGAGAGAGAGAGAGAGAGAGAGAGAGAGAGAGAGAGAGAGAGAGAGAGGAGGAGAGAGAGAGAGAGAGAGAGAGAGAGAGAGACAGACAGACAGACAGAGAGAGACAGACAGAGAGAGAGAACGAGAGAAAGAGTGTGTGCGCATGCGTGCGTATGTATGTGCGTGTGTGTGTGTGCCCCTTTTAACAATGCCCCTATACCACTAAGGTTTCGGGCAAGCCCCTTTAAACTTGCTGGGGTTTTTTTTTTTTTTGGGGGGGAGATGGGGCTGTTTTGTTGTTTGTCTGTATTTTTGTGTTTTCAGTATTTTGAAAGTGGGCGTGGCTGTAAAGGATGACGGGAGGAAGTTACGTGTGGACCACGGCCTGTCTGTCAGTGGCTGTCTGGATCTGCGATACCTGGTGTCAAAATTCCAGCACATCTATAAATGGTATGTCGCAGACCTGTAGGAATTCCCCTTTCCTGTCCTGGACGGAGGAAACGGTCGAGGCCGGCACCTGTACCCATGACAAATGTGCGGAAAAACAGCTTGCTCTGAATGTGCACGTTAACTTCTGTGACCTGACCTGACCTGTAGGATCCAAGATGTTCGGACAGTAGCGTAGCGAGGGGAGGAGGGGGGCACGGGTGGGCATGGTCCACACAATCAAAACGTTTTTTATTTTTATTTTAAAGTATTAGATTTTATAAAATCATACATACATACATACATGCATACATGCATACATGCATTCATACATACATACATGCATGTAAGCGGGATCGACCACGTAGATTGTAGGCCCTATGCATGTGGTTGAGTTGTGTAATGGATACGGCAGTTTTTGACCACAAAATGAAACTGGCCGACTATTTTCGGCATTCAACTGGAGAAAAATCCCATTCACGGAAAACTCCGGCTGGTTACCCCAAAACTCTAGTGTACATCCTGAAATCATTAAAGCTCATAAAAGGATAGTGGAAAAAGTGGGTGATATGACAGTTTATACAAATCAGCAAAATCTTTCTGTCATGGAACGTTGTGCTCTCACTAAACTACGCAAAAACCACAAAAGTGTTATAAAACCTGCAGATAAAGGGTCAGCCACTGTCATTCTATCAAGAGAGAACTATATCCGGGAAGCCCATCGACAGCTTAATAATTCAAAGTACTACAAAAAAATAGACAAAGCTATTTGGCTTGAGAATTGTAAAAAGTTCAATGCAATTATTCAATGTCTAAAAGATCAGGGACATATTAATAAAAAACAAGTGGAATATTTAGAAGCCATGTCACAATCACAAACCCGAAAATTTTATCTACATCTAAAAATCCACAAGCCAATCGATACATGGACCGATATTAACACACCACCCGGTCGTCCAATCATTTCAGACTGTGGATCAGAATCGTACAATATTTCAGAATACATAGACTTTCACTTAAAACAAATTGCAAATAAAAATAATGGTTTTGTGAAAAAACCTGAAGATCTTCTATCAAAATTATTAAAAACCAAAATCCCAAAAGATTCATTTTTGGTTACTCTTGATATTGACTCTATGTACACCAACATAGGTATTGATACGGGCATTGATTCAGTTAAGAGAGCATTTGAAAAGTACCCAGATCCAAACAGACCATATAAAAACATTATTGAGCTGTTAGAATTAAGCCTAAAAGGAAATGAGTTTGAGTTTGATGGAGAAATGTATCAGCAAGTGTGTGGTTGTGCTATGGGCAAACGTTTTAGTCCAAATTTTGCATCTATCTATGTCGCCGAATGGGAAGAGGCTGCTTTAAAGAAATCGAGTAAAACAGCTCTTTTGTACCTCAGATATCTCGACGATATACTTATTATTTGGGCACATTCTAAACAAGAATTTTGGAACTTTCTCGAGCTATTAAGTCAACAGGATGACAATATCAAACTTAAGGCCACTATATCAGATAAATCAGTTGACTTTTTGGATGTAACAATTTATAAAGGTAAACAGTTTGAAACATCAGGTTACCTAGACTACAAAGTGTTTTTCAAACCCACAGACACACACCAACTTATCCACTGCAAGTATTTTCACCCACGCCACACCTTTAAAGGCATTGTTAAATCTCAGCTTATTAGATTTCACAGAAATTCGAGTAACAAACAGAATTTCAATGAGGCAGTTCACTTTTATTTAGTGCTTTAAAAACTAGGGGATATTCAAAACGGTTTTTAAGAAAAATTAAATCTGAAACTGTTCGAGAATTAGAAAACCCCTTAGGGCAACTGAAGACTATAAACCATACAAACTTTAGCATAACCAGTCACCTCAAATAAGCACTGGCCCCTCTACTACAAAACCAGGTGTAGACTTCACAACTTACTTAAAACGCAGTCGACTTTCAAAAGTCAACAGACCAAAATTGAATATCAAATTCGGACAGACATGAACTGTGATTCGAAAAATTTATGTAATTTATGTAAAACAAAAACAGTACGTAGGACAAACGCCAAACCACCTGAGAATCAGAGCAGTTTGTCACTAGTATGATATTGGGTATGATGTTGACACCCCTGTCGCCAATCACTTCAATCTACCTGACCATTCGTTAGATGAAAATTTTGAAATAATTCCAATTGAACAACCCCTGATACTTGGTTCAAAAGACGAAACAGACCTCTTGAGACTTGAACGAGAGGCCTTCTGAATTCGTACATTACAGACAAAACAGCCATTTGGAATCAACGCTGAATCTGGTAAAGCCGTAGAAAGAGATAAAATAATTTTTCCAATAATTTACAGTCGACGTAGCGTTGATATTGGTAAACTTGTGAAGGAGGAGTTTTTAAATATGTAAACTGTTATGAAAAACCCCATTACAGCATGTCCGGTTATTGTATACAGAGTCTCAAGGATATCTTAGTTTCCACACGACTACCCCGCCTAAGCCTGCGTCTAAGTCTCTAAACCAGTCTTTGACCGGCCTCGGTGGCGTCGTGGCAGGCCATCGGTCTACAGGCTGGTAGGTACTGGGTTCGGATCCCAGTCGAGGCCTGGAATTTTTAATCCAGATACCGACTCCAAACCCTGAGTGAGTGCTCCGCAAGGCTCAATGGGTAGGTGTAAACCACTTGCACCGACCAGTGATCCATAACTGGTTCAACAAAGGCCATGGTTTGTGCTATCCTGCCTGTGGGAAGCGCAAATAAAAGATCCCTTGCTGTTAATCGGAAGAGTAGCCCATGTAGTGGCGACAGCGGGTTTCCTCTCAAAATCTGTGTGGTCCTTAACCATATGTCTGACGCCATATAACCATAAATAAAATGTGTTGAGTGCGTCGTTAAATAAAACACTTCTTTTTTTCTAAATCAGTCCATTTTTCAGCTGTTGGTTTGTTGTTATCTCTTTTCCTAACAATGTTTTTAAAAACAAATACATCATATCCAGCTGATAAACAAAACATAGTTCTAGCCAAATAAATTTAAAACAAGACTGACCGAAAAACAGTTATATTTTGTATATCACAACGGTCAATTTAAAATCAATTTCGAATTCCTGGGGCAAAATTAGAAAATAATAATGTTTTAGTTTTTAAACAATTCCTGAGCCAGTGCGTTCATTCATTCTTAAATACACACACACACACACACACACACACACACACACACACACACACATATATATATATATATATGCATACATACATACATAGTGTGTGTTGGCCCCCAATATGAGTTGCCAACCCCCACCCTCCATATAACATTTGTGCGGAGGTATATTCCACTATAAAAATTGAAAACTTGTATGAACGGTACCTAGACATCAAGGGCCTAACAGAACAAAAAGAAAGAAAAAAAGGAAATATTTTTAATGAAATTTGTTTTAATAACAATTGTGTTTATTTATTTAGTAGGAGAAACCAAATTGATAATTGGACTCTATCCTTTTAAATTAAAAGCCTTTTGCTATACCTTTTTACATGTCTTTTTTGAAAAATTTATTAATTAAAACAGTTATCTTGTTTCACCATATTGTAATATAATTTACTAATGCAAAAACACAAACTCATTTACAATTAGTCACAAATTTGTGTTCTTTTTACAACGTAGCAACTATATTTCCGTTTCTCTCTAAAAGCGTTCTGATATTTTCAGTGCTGATATGGCGAGTAAAGTTTTTTTCTACATGACCTAAATAAGAAATTATAACAGAATATTTTTTCGCGAGGGAAAAAAATGAAATGCATTATGCATTCTGAATGTTTAAATATTAACGACATACTCGAGATATCAGCCTTAATGTAGCACCAACTAACTAAATAAGTATCGCAGCATTAGATAATACAGAATGCGTCACAGGGGTCCCGTGACATCCCCCCACACCCCCCTCCCCCCGTTTGAAGTGCCCTTTTCAATAACGTTTTGAGTGTGTGTGTGTGTGTGTGTGTGTGTGTGTGTGTGTGTGTGTGTGTGTGTGTTTGTTTGTGTTTAATTCATCATCCACAACATACAACACTAAATTATCCTGAAAACTTGTCTCTGAATATCTTCTCTTTTTTCTTCTTTTCTTTTTGGGCGGGATTTAGCTCAATCGGTTGAGCGTTCGCTTGAGGTGCTTGCGTCGCAGGATCGAACCACCTCAGTAGATCCGTTCAACTGACTGTTGTTCTTTTTTCTTCTTGTTTTTTTTTTGTTTTTTTTTTCTCGTTCCGTCCTGTCTTTGGGATGGTGCATATAAAAGATACCTTGCTTCTAATGGAAAATGTAGCGGGTTTCCTCTCCAAGACTCTCAAAATTACCAAATGTTTGACATCCAATAGCGGATGATTAATAAATCAATGTGCTCTAGTGGTGTCTTTATTTCAAAGTTTCCAGGGAACATGCCCCTCAACTCCTCTACAGGTCTCGATTTCTTTGAACGCTCGATTCATTTGCCGTTAACAAATTCAGGGTAGCGGGACGTAGCCCAATGGTAAAGCGTTCGCTTGAGGCGCGGTCGGTCTAGGATCGATCCCCATCGGTGAACCCATTGGGCTATTTCTCGTTCCAGCCAGTGCTCAACAAATGGTGTAACAAAGGCCGTGGTATGTACTATCCTGTCTGTGGGATGGTACATATAAAAGATCTCTTGCTGCTAATCGAAAAGTGTAGCCCATGAAGTGGTGACAGCGGGTTTCCTCTCTCAATATCTGTGTGGTCCTCAACCATATGTCCGACGCCATATAACCGTAAATAAAATGTGCTGAGTGCGTCGTTAAATAAAACATTTCCTTCCTTCGACAAACTCGAATTGCCATTTGTAGAATTCTGTGACCCTCATTTACAAAATTCTGGATCTGGCCCTGCAGCGTCTAAATTTGTTGTTTTTGTTTTAGCGACAATTATGGACTGCAGGGAATAGCGAAGGCGGTTCTAGGGTTATCTCTGAATAAGGAGCAGAGTATCCGTTGTAGCGACTGGGAGGCGGACAAACTGTCGTGCAATCAGGTATGATATAAATAATATTACGTGATACCATTATCTTACAACGAGTTGTTTTAAAATGTATCTAACGAGCGAAAGCGAGTTTTGATACGATTTTAAACAACGAGTTTTAAGATAAATGGTATTTAACGGACACGAATGTATTCTATTTCTTACATATCCTCAAAAACCAGGTTTTAAGCAAATTTTAACATCTTTTTCGACTAAAAGTTATTTACAAACCTTGCACTTACGCGTCACAGACAAATGATTGTACGGTTAACTCTACGTCACAGTGTAATCGATTTCGATCGTGCTGTTTTTTCATTTGATGTATGGCATTGGTGACCTAGTCATCACCTAAGAGCAGCCAGTCGTATGTCTTGAAATTGTTAAAATACGTACATGCTGTTATTAACGAATGATGTTCTCACCAAAGGGTGTGTACGAAAGTAATGTAACACACTCAACCACCAATGACATAAGAGATAAGCATGAGTTTGAATTGAATACACAAACATAGTAAACGATCATGAAAAGTATGCACCAAATGTAAATTATGTTAATTCATAACTTTTCTTACACTATATGGTTATTGTCAGAGATGGATCCAATGGGAGATCAGGGGACTCGCCCCCCCCCCCCCCCCCCGCCCGCCCCTAAAAAAAAAGAAGAAAAAAAGAAAGAAAGAAGATATATATATTATATGTATGTATGTATGTATGTATGTATGTATACATACATACATACATACATACATACAATATATAGATATTCATACATACATACATACATACATATATACATATATATATATAGATATATATATATATATATATATATATATACATGCATATATATATATATATACTATTCAAAAAAAGAAACGCAAAAAGGGTACAAATGGGTTATATAACTCCGATTTTATGTTTCCTACCGGTTCATGCTTTGTGAATATAAGGTCATTGCATGTCCCAAACACATTCCCACGGTTACATTCGATAAAACGCAGCTACTGTAAAATAAAGTTTCAAAATGTGAATATTCGCAAAAACGCAGCCACGTTCAAACCATGTCACCACTGCACGTGCGTTGTCTGCACGTGCAAACATGAACACCGACAATATAAAAGTGCAGGGTGTTCGCTTGCCTGGCCTCTGTATCTGGCCGACAGTTGACAATCCAGGACATGCCACGTCTCAGTGAACCGCAGAGAAACACATGCCATCGGCCGACTAGACGCAGGCGAATCCAGAACGGCCGTTGCCAGGGCATTCCATGTGTCCCCAAGCACCATCTCCAGACTGTGGGACCGTTACCAGCAACATGGATCAACACGTGACCTCCCTAGATCCGGTCGACCACGGGTCACTACCCCCGGGCAGGACCGCTACATCCGGGTACGCCACCTTCGGGAACGATTGACTACTGCCACCTCCATCCCACAGCAGCAATACCAGGTTTGCGCAGGATATCCGACCCAGACCGTACGATACCCCCTACGTGAGGTAGGAATTGTGCCAGAAGTTCGAGGTGTAATCTTAACACCACAACACCGTCGAATCCGACTGCAGTGGTGCCAGATTCATCGACAATGGCCTCAACTGCGATGGAGACAGGGTTAATTCAGTGACGAGTCCCGATTTCTGCTCCGATTCATGATGGAAGATGTCGCGTGTATAGGCGTCGTGGTGAACGTTATGCGGGCAAACTGCGTGCAGGAAGTGGACAGATTCGGCGGGGGTAGTGTCTGGTGTGGGCAGCCATCTCACACACTGGCAGAACTGACCTGGTCCACGTGCAGGGCAACCTGAATGCACAGGGCTACATTGACCAGATCCTCCGGCCACACATCGTTCCAGTTATGGCCAACCCAACGCAGTGTTCCAACATGACAACGCCAGGCCTCACACAGCACGTCTCACAACGGCTTTCCTACAGAACAACAACATTAATGTCCTTCCTTGGCCATCGATATCACCGGATTTGAACCCAATTGAACATCTATGGGACGAGTTGGACCGACGCCTCCGACAGCGACAACCAAAGCCCCACCCTGCCCGAGCTGGCAGCAGCCTTGCAGGCCGAGTGGGCCACCATCCCCCGGGACGTCATCCGTATATGGTTGCTTAATGGGCAGGCGGTGCCAGGCAGTTGTCAACACACGCGGAGGCCACACCCGGTATTGACTCCAGATGACCTTGACCTTGGTGGTGTGTCCTATCACTTACTCACAATGGACTAGAGTGAATTGTGAACAATCCTGCAACATTTGGTAATTATCGGACTCACCATTCAATAATTAAATCAATTCTCCAAATGTTACGACAATGTGGTTTTGCGTTTCTTTTGAAGAGTATATATATATATATATATATATATATATATATATATTCAAGTGCCCTTTTTTCCTTCTTTTAATTTTTCCCCTTTGGGATGCCCTTTGGACGATTTGGGCCAAATGCCCTTTTCCGTTAATTCCTGGATCCGCCCCTCACTGTGATAATAAAAATAAGTTTGTTTGTTTTGTTTAACGACACCACTAGAGCACATTGATTTATTAATCATCAGCTATTGGATGTCAATCATATGTTTGACACTGTCATAGAGAGAAACACCGCTACATTCTGTTATTAGTAGCAAGGGATCTGTTATATGCACCATCCCACAGACAGGATAGCACATACCACGGCCTTTGATATACCAGTCGTGGTGCACTGGCTGGAACGAGAATAAAAATAACGACCGAAAACTTGAATTATTGACCAGTAAGTTATAACCATACCACCATTAGGGTTAGGGATTAATCAACGATGGTGTTAATAACATTCTTGAACATTTTATATCGGTTTTCCTGGGAAAATGTGAGGAGTGTTGTTATATTATCCCAGGTCTGTGGGATCCTCCTCCCTCCTACCCCCTCCCTCCCCCCGAAATATAAAAATTACCCCTTTAGTCTGTCTGAAGAAGACTGTATACCAGTGCTCTAATTTTATTCCTTATTGCTATCCTCTCCTTTGGACCTAAACACACCGAAGCTGGGTTTGGGTCTGGCGGGTGTTGCAAAGACGCGATGACCATATCTGGTGTATTTTGAAAATGCATTCGCCGATCCAGGGGGTGGGTGTCACAGGGGTCCCGTGACGCCTTCGCCCGTTTGAAGTGTCATTTTTAATGCTTTAAAAAAAAAAAAAATCATTCACAATACTATACTGCACTCAGTGGCAGATCCAGCATGAAATCGAGCAGGGGTCACGACGAAGCTGTTTAAGCTGGCGATGGAGAAGGGAATGGTGGTGGTGGTGGTGGTGGTAATTTTGCAATGTTTTAATATGGTCATAACTGACAGGGACAGATGCAGTATTTTTAAGGTAGTAGGTGCAACGCTTAGCAAGGGCATCTACAGTATTCAAAAGTAAACTAACATGTATTATCTCTATAGTAATCATCCGCAGAAATATTAAGCTAACATTGTAAATATGTTCCCTGCTAAAACCCAGTAAATGCATTATTTTGCATTTTATTTTCCGGCACACTTTGAATTTTGAAGGGGTGTGTGTGTCCCCCTACAACACTCTCCTGTTGGAACTAAACTGAACTAAACTGAATTGAATTACCTAGCGAACATTTCTTGTATTCTTTATTAATATGTTTTGGAGTACCGGTAGCAAGGGTAGAGGAGACATGGGGGCAATGCTCACCAATCACCCCTCTTTTATATACACACCCCAACATATATATATATACACTCTGTGTGTATATATATATATATATATATATATATATATATATATATATATATACCCTGTATATATATATATATATATATATATATATATATATTATATATATATATATATTACATATACTTGTCGCCACATAACACGACTCATGATCATTGACAGTGTGGGTTCCTTCTCCCAAAGTGGAACCCCCCCCCCCCCACCCCCCCCCCCCCCAACCATATAAAATACTGGCTACACCAATGTCTATGCACCCCACCTCCTACGCCATCGGTCCTGATAAAGAAACAATTGAACAAACAAAAAACAAACAAACAATCGATTACTTACCTCTACTGATATTTCCACCAAAAATTTGTAGGAAGTGTTTGACCAGAACATCACATGACTAGAACAGCAAAGCAGTCAGATATCATCATTAATTATAGCTAGCATTAGATCCATGCACAGCTATTTTATATTTATACACATTTAAAATAAATATGATTATAAATGTCAAACAGCGATCTTTTCACACATTTCTGAAGTTCAAACTATATTCAGACGAATGTACGTAGTATCGCTTTGACATCAATAAGCATATTAAAATCTCAAAGCATTGTTGACGTCACGTCAAAGGAATGTTAGCATTTTTATAGTAACGTCTTCGGCAATTTTCGTAACTTAACGGAACCTGTTGAAATAACATTAAAATGCGCAAGCACCCTCACACGGGAATAAAAGTAGCGCAGACCTATGCATGTGGTGTCGTGGTTAAGCCATTGAGCATAAGGCTGGTAGGTACAGGGTTCACAGCCCGGTACCGACTCCCACCCAGAGCGAGTTTTAACGGCTCAGTGGGTAGGTGTAAGACCATTACACCCTCTTCTCTCTCACTAACTACTGACAACTAACACAATGTCCTGGACAGACACCCAGATAGCTGAGGTATATGTGTCCAGGACAGCGTGCTTGAACCGTAATTGGACATAAACACGAAAATAAGTTAAAATTAAAATACATGTATAGTAATAATCCACTGTCCGTCACCGGCAGGATTGACGATGCCAAAAATATTAAGTGCATAAAAGATATTCGTGCACTAAAATAGCAGTCCGTTCAAAATGTTAAATGTAATGTTACGTCTTTAGCTGTATCCTAACCGGACGCGAGCGACACGAGCGATTATTTTAGAAATCATGGATTTCAAATACCGCATCATAACTGCACGTGTGCGACGCTACAGATTTAGGATACTACGATTGAAATCAATGACTTCTAAAATAATCGCTCGCATCGCTCGCGTCTAGTTAGGGTACAGCTTTAACCTTTCGGTCATCCTTATTGGATGTTTTAATAAAAAGAAAATTATTTAAAAAAATTATTTTTGGTGGAATAGTGGTATTTAATTCAAGGTAAAATAGTTACATTTCACAAGAAACATTAATATTTTGGTCATTATGCAGCTCTATTTCGTGCTGGGGTATCGTTAAATATCTACTCTATTCTATTATGCATTCTATTAAGTGAATCTATCTTAAAGCTGTAATCTCGGGGATTATATATATTGTTTAACCATTTAGAACAGACCAAGCTTTTCGTCTTCATCGGCGAGAGTGTATGACTTGTTATGAAATATACAAGAAAAAAGAGAGTAGATTTAGCATCATTTTAAGGTGATACCTAATTTTCTTGAGCTTTGAATAACGTACAACATTTTTTTTAATGCAATATTATATTATGTAGCAACTGTGCAACATGGATGAAAAATATTTAGGGGTCACAGCAGGTTTGTGGCCCTTTCTCCCCCTTGGATCCGCACCTGACACTAAATTGCCCTGAAAAACGTGCCTTCGAGCATCTTTATTTCAGAATTGTCTGGGGAGCATGCCCTCAAACAACCCTGAAGATCTATCTCGTCTCATTTGCCTACAGCAAACTCAAAATCGTGGATCCGCCACTGGTCTGGTGCTTATAAAACTAGAAGTCGTATGCGTGTGACGTCATTAGAGACTGACCGGCCTCGGTGGCGTAGTGGTTAAGCCATCGGACTACAGGCTGGTAGGTACAGGTTCGCAGCCCGGTACCGGCTCCAACCCAGAGCGAGTTCTTAAGGGCTCAATGGGTAGGTGTAAGGCCACTACACCCTCTTCTCTCTCACTAACTACTAACCAACTAACAATTAACCTACTGTCCTGGACAGACAGCCCAGATAGCTGAGGTGTGTGCCCAGGACAGCGTGCTTGAACCTTAATTGGATATAAGCACGAAAATAAGTTGAAATGAAATGAAATTAGAGACTGAGTCTGGACTCTAAACGTTTTATAAGCACGGGCCCTGGAATATGTAGCGCATATTCTACAGACGCGGATCCAGGGGGAGGGGGGGGTGTCGAGGGGTCTGGACCCCCCCCCCCCCCCTGCTCGTGACACAAAATTAACTTCATTAAAAAGAATTAAAAAAAAAAACAGTTATGTTCGATCCTGAGACATTCGATCCTGAGACATTTCAGACATGGCCTGGGTGTTTGAACAAGAAGGATTTTGATAACGGGAATATACTTCAAATCCATCTAAAGCTATCTTCAAATATGAAAATTTCCTATCGAGGGGGGGGGCCCTTCAAAGGCTCAAGACTGGACCCCCCCCCGCTAAAATTCCTGGATCCGCCCCTGTTCTATGTCGTTTGGTGTGCGATCTGTAGTTCGCGCTAGCACAGATCCAGACACATCCCCGGTGGGGGTTTTTTGTGGGGGGGTTTTGTGTGTGTGTGGGTTTTTTCTCTTTTTTGGGGGTGGTGGGGGTGGGGTGGGGGTTTTTTTGGGGGGGCGGTTTTGGGGGGGGGGGGGGACTTAGTTATGTTATTGCCAGGTAGGCCTACGACCCAGTGCTGGAGTATCAAACAGAACATTCCTTTCTTTTTCTTTTCTTTCCTAACAACACTTCACTTTTTCAGGTGGCGTATGCTGCAGCGGACTCCCAATCGGCCGTAGACATCTTCACGAAACTGGTCTTCACTGTTGTCTTTGGTTGCGACCCTAACACGCGGGCTGGTGCGGACGTGTCGTCTGTAAGGAGAAACACATTCTGCAGGGTGGTGGAGGAGCTGAGCGAAGGCTTGGTGGACATGATATACCGCAATCCTCGTCACAGGTTCCGGAATAATGTACGGGAAATATCTGTGTGTAGTATATTTTATTGTATCACAAATATACGATTATACTTATATTTGAACCTGCGGACAAACTTGTTTACAACAACTGTGTGTGTGTGTGTGTGTGTGTGTGTGTGTGTGTGTGTGTGTGTGTGTGTGAGGGAGGGACATGGGGGAGACGGAGAGAGAGAGAGAGAGAGAGAGAGAGAGAGAGAGAGAGAGAGAGAGAGAGAGAGAGAGACAGACAGACAGACAGACAGACAGACAGACACACACACACACAGAGAGAGAGAGAGAGAGAGAGAGAGAGAGAGAGAGAGAGAGAGAGAGAGAGAGAGAGAGAGAGAGAGAGAGAGAGGGAGGGAGGAAGGAGTGGAGGTAGGGAGGAGCGAACGGTCGGACGGACCCCCAACCATCTTTCTTAAAACGCTACTGACATGATTTAAGATTAAGATTGGTTCCACACAACTGGGCTACATATTTCTCCTCAAAGACGAAAGACACTTTTATACAAAACAACAACAACCCCCCCCCCCCCCTCCCACCTTTTTCATATCTTTTGGACATAAATATGGCACCTTTGAACTAAGAGGATATTTTTTTGTATAGTGAACACCAAAAGAAACGCAAATCATGGCTATGGTTAGTTTGTGATTAGCGTAGGTTTACCAAATGTTTGACATCCAATAGCCGATGATTAATTAATCAATGTGTTCTAGTGGTGTCGTTAAACAAAAGAAACCCTTTTTGTAACTGCTATATCAACCTGTAAATCTTCTGAATCTCAGTAATGTGTTAAAAAATTAATGTTCAGTTTATATTCTGGGACCCCCCCTCCCCCCTTTTTTTCTAGGTACGGTCCCATACAATCTAGTTATAAACACACACTACAAATTATACTGGTACTTATAGTATAGAAATCAGTAAATAATAATTAGAACTACTCATCTGGTAATAGCATATTTGTGTTCTTTTTTTTCAACTAGCATAAACCTATCATCGACAGTAAGGACGATGTTGACGTCAGCAAGGACGGTGTTCACGTCAGCAAGGATGGTGTTCACGTCAGCAAGGACGATGTTCACGTCAGAAGGGCGTTCTCCCCACGTCAGCGCCCTGTACGATTCAGCTGCCAGGTGCTGGCTCCAGACGGCACATACCTGTGTATGTGTGACACCTGTAAGGCAGACTGGTATGTCCAGAGGAACCTGGGCTGTAAGTTTTAATAGTGCAACATTTGGCGTATTATTCCCATTACATTTCAAATAGCATATAAAAGATCCCTTGTTGCTTATTGAAAGGAGTAGTCTGTGTGGCGGTAGTGGGTTTTCTCTTTAGACCATAAAGCGTCAAAATGTGATATTTTAAATACCGTAAGCTGTGACATTTCTAATAAACAGGTTTTCCATAGATTATTGAAATACAAAAGACACAGGGGCGTTTGTTTTTCTTTCTTTTTTTAGACATTTAAAAACTAGTGTCAAAACCTACGTGGTAACCAAAATCAATATACATTGTATGTAGGGGCAATTTTACAAAGTATGTAGGGCTCATGCTAAAGGCGACGCCACACTATACGAATGCCTCGTACGAGAATAGCCGATTGCAAAGCAACCAATGGAATTGTAATGTTTGTCTTGACACAATCGGAGGGGCGAGATGTAGCTCAGTGGTATAGCGCTCGCCTGATGCGCGATCGATCTAGGATCGATCCCCGTCGGTGAGCCCATTCGTTTCTCGTTCCAGCGAGTACTCCACAATTGGTGTAACAAAGGCCGTGGTATGTACTATCCTGTCTGTGGGATGGTGCATACAAAAGATCCCTTACTGCTAATCGGAAAGAGTAACCCATGAAGTGGTGACGGAGGGTTTCCTCTCTCAATGTCTGTATGGTCCCTAACCATATGTCCGACACCATATAACCGTAAATTAAATGTGTTGAGTGCGTCGTTAATAAAACATTTCCTTCTTTTTTTCTTTGTCACAATCGGTTAGTCGCGTATTCTAGTACGAGACACTCGTATCCTGTGGCGTCGTCTTTAGGCCGTTTCTTAAAAACTGTGCATTTAATATGAATTATTGAGTATTGTGGTATAAAATTAAGATTCCCCTCCCAAAACGAAAATGTGTGTGGAATGCTCACGTTCCCCAAATCCGCGCCTGTTAATGTATATAAGTATACTAGTCACAACAAGTTAAGGACCAGTATTAAATTTTAACTTACTTTTTCAAAAATAAAAAATCAGGGGCAGTGATATGTAATGAAAAGTAGTTTACAGACTTTAATAAAGCATTTCACCATGTACATGAGCCTTTTACTCAAATGTATAAAACAATCCAAGATTGTTTGACTTTTTAAACCTTTTTTTCTGACTAAGCAGGGCACCTGTCTCAAACCTGCATGGTACACGTGAAACTTCCTTTTTATGTTAACTTTGTTCATGTTTGATTAGGGTTGGGAGGGTATCAATTTCATGGCAATCTAGCTTCGGACAACCATACCACCAAAACGTAAACTGAGCATTCTGGACTGTGGTCGAGCCCTGCCATGTCTGAATGATAGCAATTCATTGAGACAAGTAGGGAGATGTCCGCAAGTGAGCCATTCCAGCATCCATTAACTGCAAGAGTGTTTCCATATCACTGGCACAGCGAATGGGCTACCCATCTCAGACGTCCATGTGGCCCATAAAGGGACAAACTCTAGTTTATAAACACTTAGGCATATTTCTCACTATTAGAGCCATTTATGATCACTGAAATCAAACACTACTTATATTTTATTGTTTAGATTATGCATTTCCGTACAACCGAAGAGTTTCTGGTCATCCTGGTGTTTCTAATACCACAAAATGCATTTTTTCATATTTTAAAAAACGCACGTGCGTCTGAGAAGTAACAGTTATGGAGTCGCGTTTTAGTCTATTTTTAAGGGTATTTCAACATCACAGACTCTTGTTTTACTCTGTTGTATCCAAATTTGTTACAGGTTTGTAAATTAACCAAACCTATTGTCCATTTTTACGGGTTGAAACTAGGGTCTAGGTGAAAAATATGCCGTAGTGTATAAAAACTAGGGTCTGTCCCTTTAACTTCTTGTGACTAGTATACTTCTGTGTCAACCCTGACTGGAATACGTGATCACGTTTTACCTTGTTGGTATTTCAGGTAAAATTAAAGATAACCCAGTAACTATCCAGCTAAAGGTACTGCCGGACACGGACAATGAAGACGCTGGGGTTTATAATTTACAAAATGGTGAACACCATTGTGTTGTGTGTGGTCAAGTCAACTGCTACATAAAAAAATTCCTTGTACTTCAAGAATACAGAAAGTATGTACATGTATTTTTATTATGTGTATTGCTTGCATATATGATTAATGTTATATAATTGGAATAAGAATTTGTTCAATATTAATATAAAAAGCAGAAAAAGGAAAAAAGAAATCATTATTGCAATATTACAACTAGTTATGCATATGAAGTTTGAATGTAATGGAAATTTTTATTATATAACATTTAATGAAATATCTTAAAATATCAGTGAACTAAAAGTCTTATCAGTCACTCAGTGACGATAACACATTTTAGAGTAAACATTTCACTATTTCACTTTAAAATATGTTATCATCACTGTAGAAAGTATTATCTTCACTATAAGAAAGCCGGAACTATTTTGCTGATGGCATTTTAAAAATGAAGGTAAATTGCCAAAAGTTATATAATAAATAGAAAATGTCATGTTTTTTGTCAAATATGATTTATATCTCATCTCTTGAAGTTTGCAATTATATCACAATCGTCGCGCAAGCGCGACTCGTGACATATGATTGCAAACTTCACTCGATGAGATATAAATCATATTTGCCAAAAAACATGAAATATCCTCTATGTAATCACCGTATCCAGTGTACTTAAGTATCAAAACGTAATACTGGTTTCTTCTTTTTCGTGACTATCATGTTTCTGCATTCAGTAACGATATGACTATGCAAAACAGTACATGATTATCAAGGACAATCAGAAGTTCACACTATCAGTATCACTTTTATTAACATGTGTTTTTGTAATTGTAGAGTGGGGGAAAACATGCTTTTGAGTAATAAGGGGAAGCAATTCTATATACTATAAAAGAACTAAATTAGTAAATGTAGTAATACAGTCTGTATTGCAACAAATACACATTCTTACAAAAGTTTAGTAAAACTATAAATAATACAAAACATAATTATATCCTATTATTTTTAGATAAAAGAACGAAAAAATCCTCATTATTTGAATGCTTCATAAAAGATACCCAACTTGGAAGGATAGAATTATATAATAATTTTCACAAACTATAAGCAAATGTTTATACACCAATGACGTCACAAGAATACAACACAGACTGTAAACAAAATGTTGTTATTGAGTTTAAATACAATATTTAAGTGACAGTAGTTATTTATTATTATGTAAGTAATAACAACAAGTTATAATGAACGATTTCTCCGTTAGATATTTCCCTCGTGAAAAGAAAGCGACGCGCTTCCACAACGTCTTGCTGTTGTGTCCATCTTGTTACCAAGTCAGCTCCAACCATGACGCCATTTTACGCCAACTTCTAGCGCACGAGTGTGATTCCCCATTAGATTCAGGAGCTGGGGCGAAAACCGTGAAGGACTTTGAGCTACAGAAAGTAATCAGAGCCGCCAAGTACGTACATTATTTAAAGGGATATTCCCGAGTTTGCTGCATTGTAAGATGTTTCCGACTAATAAAATATTTCTACGATTAAACTTACATATTAAATATATTTTCTTATTTAGAATATCAGTGCCTGTATATTCAATGTGTTTCTGGTCGTCTTAATATTTGTAAGAAGCCCAAACTGGATTTTATCTTCAAATAATTTTGTACGTACGAAAATAAAATTAGGAAATAAAATGAAATTTAACCTAGTACAAATATTAGAACGATTAGAAACACGTTTAATATATCGCCACTAATATTTTATGCAGAAAAATGTATTTGATATGTAATTACAATCGTTACAAAATCTCTGTTAGTCAATAACATCTTAAAAATTGTAGCAAACTCAGGAATGTCCCTTTAGGTACAATACATGTATTTCTTTATTGTGCTTGAGCTGCTTATAGTTGTGTAGTGGTGCGGTTTGTCTGATGTGCGATGGGTCATAGGTTCAATCCCGCTAAGTGGAACCAGTGACCTTTTCCCGTTTCAGCCAGTTTTTAGGAAATATTAGCTTTAAAGCTATGGTATGTATTGTTTTCAACTGAAAGTAGGAAAGTCCATATAAAAGATCCCTTGCTGGTTATTGGACGGCGGAGCTTGGTTGTAAGCATCCAGTTTCTTCTCTCCTATTTTTCAAGACCAATTATTGTAATAACAATATAGCTCAAACCTGGCCCGGGTTTATAAAACTTTTAGAGTCTAGACTCATGTCTCTTAACAATGTCCCGAGACTTTAACGCCATAACAATGCATACAAATTATTATATGCATGTGATGTCATTAACTATTTAAATCCAGATTCCGAAGTTTTATACGCACAGCGTCTGGCGAACCTAGTAGCGTTCTTGGTTAAACACAATAGTGAGGTGTTGTTAGAAACATATTCCTTTCTTCTTGTACCTTGTGATATCATGTTTTTAATTTTCTTGCATGCTAAATGCCTTGAAAATGGCTCTTAGCATGGCCGCACCTAGTGGAGGTGTATGGAGAGCAGCTGCAGCGGCACCCTAGAAAGAAAGAAAAAAACCTTAAGAATACCTTCTACTGTTCAGAAGTGACCTTTTTGACCTTCAATTACTGCCCCATCGGTGGACCCATTGGGCTATTTCTCGTTCTAGCCAGTGCTCCACAACTGGTGAAACAAAGGCCGTGGTATGTACTATCCTGTCTGTGAGATTGTGCATATAAAAGATCCGTTGCTGCTAATCGAAAAGAGTAGCCCATGAAGAGGCGACAGCGGGTTTCCTCTCTCAATATCTGTGTGGTCCTCAATCATATGCCCGACGCCATATAACCGTAAATAAAATGTGTTGAGTGCGTCGTTAAATAAAACATTTCCTTCGTTCCTTCCTTCAATTACTGTGCCTTGTAATTAATTAGTTTTGTGCTGCCTACCCATATATGTTTAGGTGACCAATATGGAAGAGTGTTAGAAAATGATACTTTTCTTTTGTAAATCGGTAGTTTGTAACTCGTTGGGTTTTCTTTTGTAACTCGATGGTTTGTAACTCGATGGTTTCTTTTGTAACTTGATTGTTTGTAACTCGATGGTTTCTTTTGTAACTCGGTAGTTTGTAACTCGATGGGTTTTTTGTAACTCGGTTGTTTGTAACTCGATGGTTTATTTTGTAACTCGATGGTTTGTAACTCGATAGTTTCTTTTGTAACTGGATAGTTTGTAACTCGATGTTTTCTTTTGTAACTCGATGTTTTCTTTTGTAACTCGATGGTTTATAACTCGATAGTTTCTTTTGTAACTCGATGATTTCTTTTGTAACTCGATGGTTTCTTTTGTAACTGGATAGTTTGTAACTCGATGTTTTCTTTTGTAACTCGATGGTTTGTAACTCGATGGGTTTTTTTGTAACTCGGAGGTTTCTTTTGTAACTCGATGGTTTTTAACTCGAAACCACTCGATGGTTTGTAACTCAATGGTTTCTTTTGTAACTCGATGGTTTGTAACTCGAAACCACTCGATGGCTTGTAACTCGAAACCACTCGATGGTTTGTAACTCGGTGGTTTCTTTTGTAACTCGATGGTTTGTAACTCGGTGGTTTCTTTTGTAACTCGATGGTTTCTTTTGTAACTCGATGGTTAAAACTCTCATGGATTAACTCAACAAAATATTTCAACTAAATATTTAACTCGAAGTATGACTGTCGGGACCACTAAATCGAACTTCGACTTATTAACTTGGCGTGTCAACTTATTAAGTTATAAGACCCATTTATAAACAGATTTGAATTTGGATTTAAAAATAAACTTATTTTAACCATTATTTGAACTCCAAGCACAATTTATATTTCTGACACAACCACTTATTAAGGTCTTTGATCCGTTTTGATAATGATGATAAGAGTGTAAGACTGCATTTTAATTTACTTAAGTGCTAATTAAAATTATACGCAACCGAAAGAGTTCGACCCGTACCCCTCTATATCATTGTTTCTTAGACTAACCCTAAGCCTAACCTTAAAAGTAACCCCAACCATTGAAAGGGGGTACGGGTCGAACTCATGCCACCGATTTTTGCATCTTACATATTATTCATGTAAAGTGGAATAAAAACATTAAATTGTAATTAGCAATATGATGACCTTTTCCTGGTGGTGGGAATTGGTTGGATTTTCATGTTTGATGATTGGTTAGTTGAACCAACCAATCATCGGTTATAATCGGTTGTCGACATTTTAAACCTTTTGTTACTCAAGGTTATAAATATGTAAGTTTGTTTTCTTGCTGAAGCGTATTGTTACTCAAGGTATCTAATGGATACAAATGACAAGAATAAAAGTACCATACGTGTAAAATTGTCACTTTTATTTTTTATCTGAAAATAAACTTTCTTTTTAAGTTAAATGAAGACCTTGTTTGTTTGTTTTTTGGGTGGGTTTGTTTTTTTAAATCATCAAGTTCACATGCTCCGGCGAAAGTTACGACCGTTTCTTGCTGACTAGGTTTCCAGCCATAGTAAAAACTCAACTGGTTGTTATAAAATAAAGATTATTGGTGAAACGCACGAATGAATTTGTAGTTACCGTTTTTATAGACATCATTCGTGTCACTTCGGCAATTTTCGTAGCAGAATGTATGTGTATGTTCGTTTATAATCGACTACCAGAAATTGTAATCGATTAGTTGGAATTTGGATTTTACCAACCAATCTTCGATTATTCCAATTAATCGGACCACCACTGCCTTTTACTATATTTACAAAAGCAGACACAATAAACATCAAAAGGTTGCCTTTTATATATGATTTCGTTTTATTTACGTAAGTATTTATCATGTAAAAGAGAACATTTGAAACAGACTATACAATTTATTATTATATATGGCTATTGTAATAAGACCTATCAGGTTTAATTGTGTCATACGAGGCTACGGCTATAGTCCGTTTCACAATTTCTCTTTGCTTCGCATCATAAAACCCCCCCAAAACATCGGAATTTTTCATCTTTAAAAGTAACTTTGTTATGTTTATTATGCCTGCTTTTAGATCACCACAATGCTAATTCAGTTTTCAGACTTCCTCTCTTAGGAATTGCATGAATTGTAATGCAATTCAACAACCAAAGACCTTCAATTTTGCAGAGCTCTGAAGTTAAATAAATCTACAATTCCACAGCATCGAGTACAGGAGCTGGAACAAACGCTGATGGACTTCTACGCAGTTCCGGAAGTGAGCGACGAATTGCTGGAGGAAGCGCTAACTCTTCAAACAAGGTGTGTAGCTTCGTCTATGAGATTCATTCGGGTGTTTCCGTCAGAGGCGGGGTGGGTCGCAGGGTCGATTGCCCTTGGTAGACTCTGTTTTTCCCCGTTTCAACCTGTGCACCATGACTGGTTCATCAAAGGCCATGATATGTACTAATATATAGGGAAATGTATATAAAAGATTCCTTGCAACGGGTTTTCTCTCCATTTTTCTCTGGATCAAATGTCAAAATAACCATATATATATATATATGTAATAAAAGAATAAGCAAAAATGCTGACGTCATTTCATGTTATGCAAGTTCAAATGAAAATTGCCAATTGTTTTTGAAATTTCACTAAATTTGTTTCATCAAGTAATATTTTCAGAGGTGCAGCTTTATACTGTCACAGCAGTTCAATTTGTCATTGGATTTTGTTTTGTTTTGAATCAGAATGCCATTTTAAATACTTATTATTTTACCTTACAAAATTCCACCTGTCTCCGATAAACGAATTAAACTCTGCATCTTGGCTTTTATAAGCGTTACGCCATTTCATTGTACTAAAGTTTCAAAATACGTTATACACATGTATTTTGTTATTTCTCGTAATATTGTTCCAAAATAATTCTAGACCTACCATCTTGACCAGAACACTGATTTGGTGCATGCATTTTGATAAAGACAAAAAACTTAATTTTGTTTAATCTTTTTTTTCATTCTGTTTTGCAGGGTAGAGAATCAGCATTACATTGCACATGGTAAGAAAGTGGTCTACTATCAAAAAGCTCATGGAGGTGTCAGCGCGTTTGAAACCAGGTGGCGGCAGTATTTTATTGACACCATGAAGCCAAGATATCTGCCACCATTTTGGGAAGTGGACTGTGGGAATTAGTGATGGTGAAAATCGATGAAAATACAGTTGTGACTGTACTGAAAATATAATTGTTACCGTAATATGTTGATTTGATTGTAAATACTGAAAATATGAAATAAATATAATATACAACTGTTTATATTCTAATTCTGTTTGATTGACAACTATAATATAATACGCTAAGGCCGTTTTAACACTTTACGATTGTTATGTTCACTTTTCCACTTTTGATTTGTATTGCCGACTGCCTTCTTTGCGTTTTACTTACACGATGCCGTACTTCGCAAGGATCGTTTTGCACTTAGGTCCTGTAGACTACCACATACACACCGTGCTAAATATTGTGTACAAAGATGAATTCCATAAATACAACAGCAATCGAAGCCGCCATCTTTGTTACTCAACACAGAAGTGGCTATATACACGGCTACAGTGTATATAGCCTTCGTTAATGAAGAAAAAGAAGGAAATGTTTTATTTAACGACGCACTCAACACATTTTAATCTACGGTTATATGGTGTCGGGCATATGGTTAAGGATCACACAGATACTGAGAGAGGAAACTCGCTGTTGCCACTTCATGGGCTACTCTTTTCGATTAGCAGCAAGGGATTTGTTATATGCACCATCCCATAGACAGGATAGCACATACCACGGCCTTTGATGTACCAGTCGTGGTGCACTGGCTGGAGCGAGAAATAGCGCAATGGGCCCACTGACGGGGATCGATCCCAAACCGACCGCGCATCAAGCGAACGATTTACCACTGGGCTACGCCTCGCCCCTGGCTAATGATGGCTGGCTATCTATCTACACGGTGATCGTATTGTTTGGAGTGTAATGCCACGACACCCCATCTAAACTGCCCCATGCTAAGCACGAGATACACTAGTGTAATATAATGAATTAGTTAATGCTGACAGCAGTTGATACGACGAAAATCTATTTTAAATCCTTACAAAAGGAATAGGTTATTCTTGTTTTACCATCTAAGATGTTTTACCATATTAGTAGCAAAATACATCCGCTTACGACTTGTACGCTGTTTTGTCAGGCTCGCTAGAAGTTTACACTTAAACAAAACAAATATTTGATTATCAGTTACATGTATGTATACCAGAGTTCAAAAAGGTTCCCGAATAGTATGGATTACAGAGGGCCCCAACTTTTAAGTTTGTAAAAAAAAATTTTAAAAATTTAAAAAATAAAAACTCTCGTCTTAATTCAAAACACGTGAATTTTTTTTAGGGAAATACTTTTACAACACACAGTATTCCTACGTCTAAAAACATGAACATCTTTAATTGCGACCCAGATTACTTCATTTTAATCAACGTCTACAAAAGTGGTTTCATCTCGTTACGCACAAAACATGACCAGAAACCATTCAACTTCGGCCATTTTCTTTGACAAGATCTGGCCAATCAGAAATCTGAAGACATATTGGCAGCGTCTTGCATTCACTGTCATGATTTACGACGGCGTTCCGCGCAGGGCCTGTTAAGTTGGAACCCCGTGGGAGTTTGCACAATAAGCTAAAGGAGATTAGGTTTGGAAATATCTCAGTCACATCCATTTTTATTGTCCCTACAATAAGATTGCTTGCAAACTCTTACAGGGATTAATTGTTCTAGTTTTCTGCTTTAAGCTTTTCAAATGATGTATGTATCAGATAATGCCTTAATGATCACACTGTCCAATGTATTATTAAGATGATTCTTTAATAATCACATTCGGTAGACGAATGTATTAATTGTTCTAGTTTTTTTCTGTTTTAAGATTTAGAAATGATAATTCAGTTGATTTTCCTTAATGATCACAAAGTCGAATGTATTGATGAGTGTATGGAAAGGAGGCGAATGTTTGTCGAAGGACACCGTAACACATTTTTAATCATTAATTGTATGGCAGTTGTGACATTTGCGAGAGAGAGAGAGAGAGAGAGAGAGAGAGAGAGAGAGAGAGAGAGAGAGAGAGAGAGAGAGAGAGAGAGAGAGAGAGAGAGAGAGAGAGAGAGAGAGACAGACAGAGAGACAGAGAGACAGAGAGCCATATAGACCACTGGTATTGATTATCATAAAAGTGTATTTTATATGACACCCCCCCCCCCCCCCCCCCCCACACACACACACACCCCACCCCCACTCACACACATGAACCTAGCGGACCATTTTGTCTTCATTTTCCCTGGACACTTAGATGAATAGCCTAATATTGTATTGTAAAAATGTTTTAGCCTTAGCGTGGAGGTTTGTTAGAACCCCTCCCCACGAAGGCCACTCACAATAAAACTATAGTTGTGTTTGTAATTTGCCTTAGTAATTGATGTTATACTGTGGCGAGTCGAGCTTATGACTTTAAATGAACCTTTAAATATAAAACCGTTCTACGAACGCACAAATAAATATAGCATGTGCTGACTTTAATTATTTCTATACAAAGGCGTCGGAATCGTGGGGGACGAGGGATACTAGCACACTGCCCCTTCAACTCTAAAAAGTATACATTGACTCTCTCCAAATCAGAACACTAATTAATATACAAGTCCCCCCACCCCACCCCCAGTCGCTAGCATCTTCTGACGCCTATGATTTGCACGAAACACCCTCTTAACTTTCCACAATTTCACGTGATTTGTCCAAAAATTCCCACATAATTTTTAGAATTTTGGTGACTCGGAAGGTGGTCGTCTCCAATTCCAGGGCTCAGATTTTCGAAGCTATCTTAGCGCTTCGATATCATAAAACCATTATAGCTTACGATATCGTAGCGTTAAAATAGCTTCGTAAATCTGGAGCTAGACCCTATTTCTGGAATACATCATGTACCAACACACGAGGGACAGAGTGTTGAACGCTTACCCATGTGAACTTAAAAACGAAAACTTTGGTAAACAAAAGAAAATCTTGATTATATATTCAAATGCCAAAATTTCAACACAAATTTTTCAACACGAATTTCAAATTTTGTTTTTGTCTTGTTTTTCACTTAAATAAATAAGAAAATAAATAATTAAATAAAGTAAAACTGGAAAATGACGTAACCCAGTGGTAAACGCTCGCCTGATGTGCGGTAGGTCTATGGTCGATTCCCCTCGGTGACCCATTCGGCTATTTCTTGTTCCAGCCACTGCAACACGACTGGTATATCAAAGGCCGTGGTATGTGATATCCTGTTTGTGGGATGGTGCATATAAAAGATCCCTTGCTACTAATGGAAAGACTAAGACTATATATATGTCAGAATGACCAAATGTTTGACATCCAATAGCCGATGATTAACAAATCAATGCGTTCCAGTGGTGTCGTTAAACAAAACAAACTAACTTTAACCCTGTTGGTTTCAGAAATATTACCAACACGTATAAAAGAAATAATATAATCAATTGGCTACAATTCGGAATTATTTGTCCTTAACCAAAATGCTATTAAAACAGCTATCCATCCAATATTTCTATTACACAAATGTCCAACATTTAGTTAATTGTGTCAATAAATATCACCTTTGACAAATATTTTAATGTCTCTCTTAGATTTTTACCGGAACAATCGAATTAGGTCCGTTAAGCGTCACATCTCGTATCGCGAGATCCCTAGTTTTATGCGCACAATGATGTGTATTTTATTCCAAGCCATCAAAATATTATCCACGTGCATCCCCTTGACCCCACTAAACAAAACAATTCATTTCAAAATTTATCCCCTGGAGAGAACCTCGACGATTTATGTTCTTCGATCATTGTCAAAAAACGTCGTTTTCGCTAACAATATATTTTTTTCCCCGTAGTTTTTCTCTTCATTTCCGATTGTTGCTGGTCAGAAACCACAAAAGCAAGTTTTCAAGTACGACAAGCCCAAGCCCCCCCCCCCCCCCCCCCCAATTTTGGTCTACAGAATACAAAAAAAAAAAAAATGCAAACTTATCTCGTCCAACTGTCAATGACCTTAAAATTCTATTTTCAAATACAACAGATTTTGGGCCCTCTCTTTTAAAAAAATCCTGGATCCGCGCCTGAATTATGTAGGTTGCACTTGTCTGTGCATTCAATATTGAACACCGGCCTCGGTGGCGTTGTGGTTAGGCCATCAGTCTACAGGCTGGTAGGTACTGGGTTCGGATCCCAGTCGAGGCATGGGATTTTTAATCCAGATATCGACTCCAAATCCTAAGTGAGTGCTCCGCAAGGCTCAATGGGTAGGTGTAAACCACTTGCACCGACCAGTGATCCATAACTAGTTCAACAAAGGCCATGGTTTGTACTATCCTGCCTGTGGGAAGCGCAAATAAAAGATGCCTTGCTGCTAATCGGAAAGAGTAGCCCATGTAGTGGCGACAGCGGGTTTCCTCTCAAAATCTGTGTGGTCCTTAACCATATGTCTGACGCCATATAATCGTAAATAAAAATGTGTTGAGTGCGTCGTTAAATAAAACATTTTCTTTCTTTCTTTCAATATTGAACGTTTTCTGTTTCTAATATCTATATAACTTCAGAAGAGCGATAAATTGCCGGAGTGCGGGGCGGGATAACAAATGAAATAATATAATAGTTCGTGTTTGATTGAATGGAGAGGGCGCAGTGGTAAAGCGCTCGCCTGATGCGCAATCGGTCTAGGATCGATCCCCGTCGGTGGGCCCTTTGGGCTGTTTCTCGTTCCAGCCAGGACACCACGACTGATATATCAAAGATCGTGGTATGTGCTATCCTGTCTGTGGGATGATGCATATAAAAGATCCCTTGCTGCTAATGGGACTATGTAGCGGGTTTCCTCTGTAAGATCGTGGTATGTGCTATCCTGTCTGTGGGATGGTGCATATAAAAGATCCCTTGCTGCTAATGGGAATACGTAGCGGGTTTCCTCTGTAAGATCGTGGTATGTGCTGTCCTGTCTGTGGGATGGTGCATATGAAAGATCCCTTGCTGCTAATGGGAATATGTAGCGGTTTTCCTCTGTAAGAATGTTATGTTAAATTTACCAAATGTTTGACATTTAAATATTAATAACTCGATGCGCTCTAGTGGTGACGTTAAACAAAACAAACTTTCATTGAACGGTCCAGGATTCTTCCCGCCATGATTGTAAACTGAGCAAACAAAACACCTTGGTTTATTATAGTTAAATACTGTTTAAGATGTTTAGGTTTAACGATTACGAATTAGTTTTGCACCGTTTAATTATATATTATAATACATTTATTTTTCTGACCATCTTTTTTTTTTTTCAATTTGCCTTAAATTTATGCATTTTTAGAGTTATGCGTCACTAAAGAAATAGTGTTCTTGTTCCGTTTTATTTTGAAGGGATTTTTTTTTTTGTGTTTTTTTTTTTTTTTTTTTTGGGGGGGGGGGGGCAGGGTTTGTGGGGTTTTTTGGTTGTTGTTGTTTTTGTTGTTGTTTTTGTATTATTATTGTTATTAAAACATTTTTTATACATATCTATTTATTATTATTTTATTTTATTTTATTTTCATTATCATCATTATCATTATCATTATCATTATCATTATCATTATCATTATCATTATCATTATCATTATCATTATTATTTTTATTTTTATTTTTATTTTAATGTCTTTTTTCTTCTTCTTTTTTTATTTCTGTTTTTTTTTCTCTCTTTTTTTCGTGTTGTTTTTTTGGGGGATGCACTTTCTAGACAATGTATGCGCCATCTGTTCCGGAGGATCGGGTAAACGGGATAAAGCGTATTTTCCAGCCAGGTACGGCCCTAATATTCCTCCCAAACTTCCACTTTGTATAAATGTTCCACACTGTTATTGGTAGCAAGTACGGGATTTAGCCGTCTGTAGAGTACTATCCTGCTGTTTGGACAATAAGATCGAACCTCATCAGCAGGCCCATTGTTTTTTCCCCGTCCCAACCAGTACTATCCTATCTGTGGGGAAGAACGTTTACAATACCCCTTGCTGCATCCAAGATAAGATGTCAGAACTATCAAATGTTTGACATACAATAGCCGATGATTAATAAATCCAGGGCTTCTAGATCATGGTAGCCCCACTCTCATGGCTAGTGATATTCAATGTTGGGCTAGTAAATAACTACTATTGCCATGCCCGACGGCTATTGAATTTTTGTCAAATCTTGCAGTTGTCTATTTTGTAAATATAAATATCCTGACCCCACCCCAACCCCCAATGTTTACAAGCTATATCTCCCTCTTTAGGTGACATATCTGATTATTACTATTATTTAGTAACATTGTTTTAACTTAAAAGTAAAGTAGGGCTAGTGAATTTTTAATCGTGGCTAGTAATTTTTTTAAATCGCCGATTCCCATGGCTAGAAGCCCTGAAATCAATATGATCTAGTGGTGTCATTATACCAATCAGCTCTTAATCTTAGCGTCCTATCCGCTTGTTTCATGCCATTCTATTTTCAGTATTATGTACTAACACGGAAACGTTTAGCAATGTGGTACTATTGCACTGTTCTTTGACCCCAAAGCTCAGTGCCGCGACAGTTATGCATTTTATTTCTCTTGATATACTGAAAAAAACACATTATACATCAGCTAAATCCAGTGTCTGGTCTCATTTTAAAAAAAATAACCAGTTTTCTTTTATTTAAAAGAAGGAAATTTTTATTTAACGACGCACTCAACACATTTTACTTACGGTTATATGGCGTCAGACATATGGTTAAAGACCACAAAGATATTGAGAGAGGAAACCCGCGGTCGCCACTTCATGGGCTACTCTTTTCGATTAGCAGCAAAGGATATTTTATATGCACCATCCCATAGACAAGATAGTACATACCACGGCCTTTGTTACACCAGTTGTGGAGCATTGGCTGGAACGAAAAATAGCCCAATGGGTCCACCTGAATTGAACTGAACTTTATTTACACTCAGGCCGTATTCTACGGCATATGAGAACATAGAACAATTAATACATTGTGAAAAGATGGTGAAAGTACAATAACATACATAAATACAAAAACACACAGAAAATCAGCCAGAGGGTTTGAAAGTATCCATAACTAAGTTACAAAATATAGAAAGTTTTCTAAGGACATCAACTTTTTTTTTAGTTAAATAATGTATAAAATTTATATATATTTGGTTTTGATTGACAGAAAGCGGGTAAATAGCGATTTCTTTCATTCTTAAAAAACATGCATGTAAATATATAATGAAACTGACAGGGATCGATCCTAGACCAACCGCGCATCAAGCGAACGCTTTACCACTGGGCTACGTCCCGCCCCCTCTTTTATTTAAGCACATTTACTAAATAATTTTGTCTTAGTATATTAGTAACTTTGTATATGTATTCCCTCCACCCAGTCCCAAATTATTTTCGACGGACAAGTATTTTTCCCAATAAGCAGCTATATTTGCAAGCTAGTATCCGCAATATAATCTCATAGAACAGTAAAAAATATAGTAATAATAATAATACTTACGTAATTTATTTTGTTTTATTTTCCGCGATATTCCAAATCTCTCTCACCTTATTGTTGATCTTCTCCGGAAAGCTTTAACATGGTTAGCTTCACTTGTTGAAGTAATTTCCCTTCTCGTCTACCCTAATCTAATGTCTGCCTAATTTGTGACCTTCCAATCTGGGGGTTAACCCCCTTGCGGTTTGACGTTACGCTAATTTGAACGCTAAAGTTAATTTCGTTATCACGTAGTTTCTTTGAAGACGGCGGACACGAATCCCGTACCATCATGCATTGCTCTCAAAGTGACAAGACGTTGGGCCCCGCAACACTTTGGAGATCACTCTTGGAAGGCTTGGTAAATTTGAAATTGAAGCGAAAAACATCTGCCACTTCCCGAGGGTGCGGTTTTTGGTGTCAACAGATAGCTGTATACAATGACAACATAACACAGCACCAGCAAAAACCACAGAACAGATATTTATCTTTATTCTGCAACCACTGTTTACTGGTATATTGGTCGATTATGATGACCGATTAAGCATACTATTATAATATAGACATTTTATTTTGTACATTCATATTGTTATTATTATAATAATAATTAGTATTACTTGTTGTTGTTGTTGCTGTTATTGATTGTTATATACATAGAGATTATTATACGAGCTAGTGTGTCGTACTGATTTTACGAGTGTCAGGATTATTGTATTGCCCGAGCGAGACACTAGTTTCGTAAAATCAGTACGATTCACACGCGAGTGTAATAATTTCTTTATTATCCACATTGTCAAAAATATTACTTTTATGAATAACAAGCTAAGACCAAGTCAAAACATTTCAAGCGTAATTAGAAAGAGACGACGAAACGACGCCATTTTCCGAAATGATACATACAAGACTCGGGAAGCCGCATTTAGTTATGACGTCTTTTCCCAAAATTACGTCATTTGTTGTACACGTGAAATCATTATGACACACGTGTGTCATACTGGTTATATTTCCCTGAATATCTTGAACTATGTGGATAATAAATGCAATTCTTATCTCTGTTTGCTGACACCAGATTGTTTGGTATTGTCCAATAAATAGAATTGAATTGAATTGAAATCATACCAGCAGATTTCCCCATTCTTACCTTCACAGGATTCTCTATACCCATAGGTTCTTTTGGTTTCCTTTATACATTCCGGATCGATCCCCGTCGGTGACCCCATTGGGCTATTTCTCGTTCCAGCCAGTGCTCCACAACTGGTGTAACAAAAGCCATGGTATGTACTATCCTGTCTGTGGGATGGTGATATAAAAGATCCCTTGCTGCTAATCGAAAAGAGTAGCTCATGAAGTGGCGAAAGCGGGTTTCCTTTTTCAATATCTGTGTGGCCCTTAACCATATTGCCGATGCCATATAACCGTAAATAAAATGTGTTGAGTGCGTTGTTAAATAAAACATTTCCTTCCTTCCTTTATGTTTAGTCTGTATGTTGCACGTTATCGAATGTAATTTAGTGCATAAAACAGCATCGACTTTACAGAATGGAAATAATGGAAATGGAATTTTTATTTTTATTGTATTAAATAAAACATAGATATTTATTTCTTGTTGGTTGTAGTTTTATTTTCTCGAAATGTAGATTATAAACTTTACGAAAAAAAAACCCAGAAAGAAAATCATCAACTTTCGGGAAAACCCCCCAGAAAGAAAATCATCATCATCATCATCATCATCATCATCATCATCATCATCATCTCATCTTCTTCTTCATCATCATCATTCATCATCATCATCATCATCTTCGTCGTCTTCTTCTTCATCATCATCATCGTCATCGTCATCATCATCTTCTTCATTATCATTATTATCATCATCATCATCATCACCATAACAATAATACAGAAGATTATGTACAGTATTACAATGTATATTGGTTTTATAAAGGAGAAACTTTATAGAAACCAACATATTACATTATTATAATATATAAAACAACGCTACTCCAGCTGATGCTGATAATGATGAACTAACGCATTTTAAAAGTATTTTTAAGTAGAATACTACTAATAAAAACTAAATATAACTATTTTTTTTTATTAAAGTATCGAAGTAACGATCCATTGCTGTGTTACAAGTACTGTATACTTTTATACATATTATACCAAGAAAAGCAATAATATTTATCTTGGCTCTGTCTTCTGATTTCATTATCAATTCCTCAATTTTGTCACACCTCGCCTATCTGTCTGTCTGTCTATCTGTCTGTCTATACCCGATTTCATTAAAGTTTGAACTGAAGGCTGTTCATTTGTTGATGATTATCCATACGGACACTTCGCTCATCTCTTCGCAAGTCGGTCCCCCCAGAAGGCTGTCCGGGTTCAAAATTGTTAATCTTTCTGCCCCTTGGGGTACCTATTCAAATCAAATTCATTTTCCAGCCTCCACAAGTTAGAGAGCGATGACTTTATTTGTCAGTTTCGCGTATCTTGCTCTGACGCGTGATGCCCCCTTGGTGCGACGGCAAAGATAGCGACGTCCCAAGAGCTGGAATATGATCAAATTTAATTGTCTTCCGTTGCTCAAGAAAACTGTGCCAAGTTTTGTAGGAAGAATCTAGTCAGAAAGACCCCCGTCTTTGAAAGCATTAAAAACGTATATGCGACCCTTCATTATGAGTTTATTATAAACGAAAGCTTTGATTTTTCTGAAGTGCAAATATCTTTGGTTTCGTAGATCAGCACTTAATATACTCTTTAAAAAAAGTAGGGGAACCTGAAATATTAATGTTAATATCAACTATTACACATCCTTGTAAAGAACGTTCAGGTCTGTTTATCAACACACCGAAACACATCCCATAGTTTGCACATGCATCACACAGTTGCCCCGTACACGTGCATGGGGTGTCATTCTCGATTTTGACAATTTCCAGGAAGGTCCATTAATCACTGTGGAACATTATTTCTGTCAATCGTTTTCATTCTGTTGATCATACAGTTGTTATTGTTTTATTTTTAGTCATTTTTATTGTTTGAATTTGTGGTTTACTAATAAAAAACCCGTCAACTTTCAAATTTCACTTCTGATCTTTGGTGGTCATAAAATCTACTGTAATACTGAACTACCGGTTGTAATGTTTGCCCAATTAATTCACTATTATCATATAACCATTCCCCACAGCTAATATACCTTACAATTTTAGCAATTGTAAATTCTTATTAGAGTTCCCCTACTTTTTTGAAGAGTATATATTGTAAAAAAGGACAGGATCTTGTGAGTTGGATAACTTGCGCCCAATCATTTGTGTGTGTATGTATCTACATGTATGTGTTTGTTTGTGTGTATGTATGTATTTGTTTGTGTGTGTGTGTGTGTGTGTGTGTGCGTGCGCGCGTGTGTATGTGTGTATGTATGTATGTGTGTGTTTGTCTCTGTGTGTGTGTGTGTGTGTGTGTGTGTGTGTGTGTATGTGTGTATGTGTGTATATGCGCGTGTGTGTTTATATTATAAAATATATTTCAATCAAAGGTCCATGAAAGTATACCGAGAGAAAGAAATAAGACAATACTTGGTACTGTATACCCAATTTCAGCCACTATTTCAGCATCGTAATCATCTCTATGAAGTACAACGATGCAATGTAAGACTGTATGTCAGTAACATGGCTAACTTCCTAAAACTATGGATGAAGGTTTTGGTTGCAACGAATTGTCCATGTTAGTGTTCGTATGATCTCTTATTTCCTTATATTAATATTTTTAAAAATGTTTGTTATTCTCGGCTAAAGTTAAGATTTATATTATCCAAGAGTGCTGAATTAAAAAAAAAAAAGGTTGTCCGGTGATATTAGGTAAAATAAATGATGCTGCCACAAAATGTTTTGAAAAGAAAAAACTAACCAGAAAGACACGCATCTTGATTAGAATAGAGGAATAGAAATGTTTTATGCAACGACGCTCATTTTTATTTACTCGTATAATTCCTCTAACATGGACCATAGAAATAACGTGAGATGAAACTCGCTGCTGCCACTCAGTGGACTACTATTTTCCATTAGATTTCAGATTTCAGATCAGTTTTTACATGCCTATATCCACTAGTGTTTAGGCATGTCCCCCCCTCCCCCCGGTCTTAACCCTGGCATGGCCAGCGATTCGGCCAGGGGGTGTTGGTTGAAAAAGGGGGATATTTTTGACTTTATACTAAACATAGGGGACTTTATTAATTTAGATGTGTCGTTCTAAAGGGATATTTTAGCAGCAAAGGTTCTATTATATGCGCCATTCCACAAACAGGATGGTACATACGGCCTCAGACCACAATTAATTTCGCTATATGTTTCTATATAGCCTTAGTGGCTATAACATTTTTATTAATATCAGCAGGCCCGTGAAGTTTTGTATGTACCTTTTGCTGCATGGGGGACACATACCCTGAAAAGGACAACCCCTGTTGTCCAGCTCTTTCTCCCAGCATATTGGTTTAAACAGACACACCCTCTAAACCAGGCCGGAGTACACCCATTTTACACAAAAAGCACTACTTTTGCATGGGCCGTAATTACCACAAACAAGTCTTCAATGTCAACCAGTTACACATGTTTACAAACTACATGCTATCCCCTGTCACTTCAGTCAAACAGTTGCCACTTCATAGCTGGCTGCCATGAAATAATCACAGTCAAACAGCAGACTACTTGCGCGGTCAAATTTCCGGCTTTTGGACAACCAAATGGGAAGATAACTGTAATCTGAGGCCATACCACAGCTGTTGTTATACCAGTTCTAGAAGAATGGCTGAAACGAGACATAGCCCATGAGCCCACCGACGTGAATAGATCCTAAATCGATCACGCGTCGGGCGAGCTGTTTAACCACTGGCTTACGTCCATCCCCAGTATTGAAAATTGCATTTAAAATATCTTTGTTACTGTTCAGTAGGAGTTGCAGCGGGTTTGTCTCAAAATAAGCATAATTTTAAAATATGTTGAGATATCGTTACGTTACAAATATCCCTTTCCTTTGAAAAATGAAATATGTTTATAGTGTTTTGTTTTGGGGGGGGGGGTTTCGTTGTTTTTTCTAAATTGAAAGTATATTTAATATAGACCGAAGGTATGTTTTCTAGGCTAAATTTACTTGATTGAAAACAATATTTTTATACGCAATAAAATATTGTTTTCAATATATATATATACTCTTCAAAAGAAGAAACGCAAAACCACATTGTCGTAACATTTGGAGAATTGATTTAATTATTGAATGGTGAGTCCGATAATTACCAAATGTTGCAGGATTGTTCACAATTCACTCTAGTCCATTGTGAGTAAGTGATAGGACACACCACCAAGGTCAAGGTCATCTGGAGTCAATACCGGGTGTGGCCTCCGCGTGTGTTGACAACTGCCTGGCACCGCCTGCCCATTGAAGCAACCAGAGTACGGATGACGTCCCGGGGGATGGTGGCCCACTCGGCCTGCAAGGCTGCTGCCAGCTCGGGCAGGGTCTGGGGCTGTGGATGTCGCTGTTGGAGGCGTCGGTCCAACTCGTCCCATAGATGCTCAATTGGGTTCAAATCCGGTGATATCGATGGCCAAGGAAGGACATTAATGTTGTTGTTCTGTAGGAAAGCCGTTGTGAGACGTGCTGTGTGAGGCCTGGCGTTGTCATGTTGGAACACTGCGTTGGCGTTGGCCATAACTGGAACGATGTGTTGCCGGAGGATCTGGTCAATGTAGCCCCGTGCATTCAGGTTGCCCTGCACGTGGACCAGGTCAGTTCTGCCAGTGTGTAAGATGGCTGCCCACACCATGACACTACCCCCGCCGAATCTGTTCACTTCCTGCACGCAGTTTGCCGCATAACGTTCACCACGACGCCTATACACGCGACATCTTCCATCATGACGTCGGAGCAGAAATCGGGACTCGTCACTGAACCACACCTGTCACCATCGCAGTTGAGGCCATTGTCGATGAATCTGGCACCACTGCAGTCGGAGTCGACGGTGTTGTGGTGTTAAGATGACACCTCGAACTGGACGTCTGGCACGAATTCCTACCTCACGTAGGCGGTTCCGTACGGTCTGGTCGGATATCCTGCGCAAACCTGGTATTGCTGCGGCTGTGGAGGTGGCAGTAGTCAATCGTTCCCGAAGCTGGCGTACCCGGATGTAGCGGTCCTGCCCGGGGGTAGTGACCCGTGGTCGACCGGATCTAGGGAGGTCACGTGTTGATCCATGTTGCTGGTAACGGTCCCACAGTCTGGAGATGGTGCTTGGGGACACATGGAATGCCCTGGCAACGGCCGTTCTGGATTCGCCTGCGTCTAGTCGGCCGATGGCATTGTTTCTCTGCGGTTCACTGAGACGTGGCATGTCCTAGATTGTCAACTGTCGGCCAGATACAGAGGCCAGGCAAGCGAACACCCTGCACTTTTATACTGTCGGTGTTCATGTTGCACGTGCAGACAACGCACGTGCAGTGGTGACATGGTTTGCACGTGGCTGCGTTTTTGCGAATATTCACATTTTGGAACTTTATTGTACAGTAGCTGCGTTTTATCGAATGTAACCGTGGGAATGTGTTTGGGACATGCAATGACCTTATATTCACAAAGCATGAACCGGTAGGAAACATAAAATCGGAGTTATAACCCATTTGTACCCTTTTGCGTTTCTTTTTTTGAAGAGTATATATATATATATATATATATATATATATATATATATATATATATATATATATATATATATAGATAGATAGATAGATAGATAGATAGATAGATATAGAGATATAGATACACACACACACACACACACACACACACACACACACACACACACACACACACATACATACATACATATATATATATATATATATATATACATACATAAAAGGATTGGGCACAAGTTATTCAACTTACGAGGCCCACTTCTAATTACAAACATTAAATTGTACAATAATGGGACTGCAATTTTCAATAAATAAATCATTCAATCAATTAAAGTAAATGTTTGTGAAAAACGATTGAATAAACTGAAAGGACAGAAAAGGAAAATAAAATAAATAGAAGTAATCGATGGTTTAATTTACTTATTCTACACTGCATGCATCTTTGTCCTAGAATGACGTCAGGCACGGATGTACGTGAGGTTGCTGGGGATTCAAGTGCAGAAAGTATGGTGTTTTGTTGTTTGTTTGTTTTTAAAATGAAAAACCCCAAAACTTCCTCTTAGTAAGACGAAATTAAACATAAACGCTACACCCACGCTGACCTAAATACAATTTTAAATAGGTCTTGATATTTTTCCTTTTTTTTCTTTCTTTCTCTCTTTCTTTTTTTTTTGGATATAGGTGAGATATTTAAATCAATTTTCTATTGCTTTTTGGGTTGTTGTTTTTTTCAAAAAATCTGGCTTAAAGATATTGGTTAATGTTTCTGATTTTTATTTCATAAAAAACTGCAATTAAATAACCTACTAAAACATAAGGCATATATAACATATATAAAATAGATTGTATAAAATACATACATACATACATACATACATACATACATACATACATACACTGTTTCATGCACGTAAGCGGGATCGACCGCGTAGATTATAGGTCCCATGCATATGGTTGAGTTAAAGAGCTTCCTTTTTATGGAAGCTTCGATAGCTCAGAGCGTATCGTGGTTAGTCTTGCAATTTGCGGGCGAATCGGTGCCACAGGTTCGAGTCCCAGCAACGGCATGGGACAATTTGTGAGGCCAGAAAGGATTTAATTATCCCCTGCGCCAGTGCGTTAATATCTATGTATGTAATAGTCAACCTCGACATACATACAATATATAGATATTCATACATCAATACATACATACATCCATACATGCATGCATGCATGCATGCATACATACATACATACATACATACATACATACATACATACATACATACATACATACATACATACATACATACATACCATATGGATGCCCCAATAGCTCAAAAGGTATCGTGGCAAGTCTGCAAGTTGCGGGCGATTCGGTGCCATAGGTTCGAGTCCCAGCAACGGCATGGGACAATTTGTGAGGCCAGAAAGGATTGAATTATTCCTGCGCCAGTGCGTTAATATCTGTGTATGAAACAGTCAACCTCGATATACATACAATATATAGATATGCATACATCAATACATATAAATTAGTAACACTGGAATTTATTAATTTCACATAGTAAAATAAAGTAAAGTTTGTTTTATTTAACGACGCCACTAGAGCACACTGATTTTTTTTTTTATCTCATCATCGGCTATTGGACGTCAAACATATGGTCATTCTGACACTGTTGTTTTTTTAGGAAACCCACTGTCGCCACATAGGCTACTCTTTTACGACAGGCAGCAAGGGATCTTTTATTAGATACATAGATACGCAATGAATAAAATAATGGATAATGGACAGTAAGATTAATGCTTAGGTAAATGAATTAATTAATGTTTTTAAAAACCCACCATATAATTGAAATTAGAGAAATGAATTGATGAATATTTATAGCTGAATTGAATTGCAAAAAAAAAAAAAAAAAAAAAAAATTAAAAACGTGTATGACCCTCAGATATTTACAATTAGATGGGACATTTTAAGACGAGCCTGCCACGTGACCCCGAATCGCTTTTCGGCAACCCAACTCCCGACACGCGGCGCTAATAGCTAATTGACAACAGTGACAAGTATGCCTTGCGCAGTAATCTGAAATTTCAATAGTGAGAAATAATTACAACTATTAGTTTCAGTTCAAAAGTTATGTATGACTATTCAGTAGTTAAATTAATCTTTCCCAGAGATACTGCATCACAGATGAGGCCCGGGTCGTGATCACGCGCCAACGGCCGTGACCTTTTGCAGCTCATTGGAAAATAATTTCATGGGTTTATGGCGCACCTAACCCTCATGCAAATTGGGCTATTGTGAAATTTCATTTAAGACGTGAAAATGTCTCTGTCAAGGGATTGGAATTTATCAATTTCACTTTTCAAATTGAAACGTAAATGAAAGAAAGTATGGATGGATGGATGGAATGGGGGAAGAAATAATCGAATAACTGAATGAACGAATGAGCCGATGAATGGATCGATGAATGAATGAATGAATGAATGAATGAATGAATGAATGAATGAGAAAAGAAATGACAAATAGAATTGGATGAATAGGAAAACTGAATGAAAAATAGTGAAGAACAATAAATGTATAAATGAAAGAACACATAAAACAGATCGGAATAAATGGAGAAAAGTGGTTTAGGAAATGTCTTTAGTCAATACCCCCCCCCCCCCCCCCCCAAAACATTTTACAAAAAAAAACCCACACAGAACAAAACAAAACAAGAAACAAAGCAAAACAAAGCAAAGCAAAACAAAAAACAAAACAAAACAAACATTCAAACAAAAATAATAAAAAAATATATTAAAAAACCCAAACTTAACAAATTATTAACATGAAAGAAATATTTTAAAAAAATAAAAAAAAATATATATATATATATATATATATATATATATATATATATATATATATATATATATATATATATATATAACCAGGTTTTAAATCAAAGAATTACTTTACACGTATAATTTCCCAAGCGTGAACTTGAATTCCACATATACGTATAAATATTATCTTTCCTGTGTTCTCGTTTGCTTCCTAAGTTCAATATTCCTCTCTTGAAATTAAATTAAAGTGTTGTTGTCGTCTATCAAAATCTGATTACTGTTGAATCGAAGAATTGGAAGTGGTTCAGTAACTGCTGTATTTTTATGACTGTAGTAAATTATAAATTGTAATTGTATATTAATGCATACGTAGATCGTGTAATGTAGCATACACCTGGCAATGAACGTTGGGAGCACCACATTGTGAAAGTAGGTCAGTATTGTTAGTTCCATGCATGCCAAATTCTAAATACATAAGATATAGTCTTGCATGAACGTACGTACGTACGTGCATATTTACCTACCTACCTACCTACCTACCTACCTACCTACCTACCTACCTACCTAACTACATACATACATACATACATACATAATACACACATGCATATATGCACTTACACTACGTGCTGAGAGCGTATCGTGGCAAGGCTGCAACCTGCGGGCGATTCGGTACCACAGGTTCGAGTCCCAGCAACGGCATGAGACAATGTGTTAGGCCAGAAAGGATTGAATTATCCCTTTTGAGTCAAGACCTATGTATGAAATAGTCAAACCTGACATACATATGATACAATATATAGATATTCATGCATATTATTATATATTTATTTTATAATATATGTATATAAAAAAAGTAAAGTTTGTTTTATTTAACGACGCCACTAGAGCACATTGATTTTTTTATCTTATCATCGACTATTGGACGTCAAACATATGTATATATATATATATATATATATATATATATATATATATATATATATATATATATATACGAAATGAATATGTGTGTGTGTGTGTTTGTGTTTGTGTGTCTGTGTGTGTGTGTCTGTCTGTCTGTCTGTATGTATGTATGTACAACGGTATGTATGTGCATAAACCTATATATGCATACATGTTGGGTACTACATACATACTATTTACGATCACATTTAATGTTATGTTTGCTAGATAAAGAACTATTATATAGGATTATTCGCACATTTCCAAGTACTTATCAGTTATTTGAAAACAACATTCCTAGGCAGTGCTGCAAAGTCGAAACGAGAATTGTAAAAACATCACTTCTCTCTCAACCTTATGATTTGGGTTATATCTCCGCAGCGCTGCTGTCAATCAGACAGACCGAACTGCGCTTGCTCCGAGTCTTCCAGGAACCCGGATCTAGTGATCTGGAACGAGGCGTGACATTCCTGGCTGAAAAAAAAAATTAATAAAAAATAAAAATAATAACACAAACATCCAATCTGATGACATTGTCAGGTGAATCCGAACATTCCGCGCCGGTAACCGGTGTGTTTAAGTACATCCCGCGCCGGTAGCCGGTGTATAGCTGCATCCCACACCGGTAACCGGTGTATATCTACATACCACACCGGTAAACGGTGTATATCTGCAGGTATGACTATACCAAATAAAATCCAATAGGCGACCATGTTAACATTTGTTTTTAACAACACTATATGCAATATATCAACCAAACTATGACCCATACATATCAGTACTACAACCCTCCCTCAAAGTATTAACTGAAGAAAATGGTACCTTGCATGGCTAATTTTCGGTATAACCAGATGTTTTTACAACACCCATAGTTTCGCACAAATTTGAGTACTTTTTTTTACAGGTACACCAAACATGTTCCAAGCACAAGGCTACTTGACACAGAGGTACTACATTTTTTAGCCCAGATGAAACTCTTTTTTTTACAATCAACACAATCAACACATTTACAATCAACACATTTATAACCAATCACAGGATTTGTGGTGCTAACTTCTCTATCAAAAGTTCGGTGCACCTCGAACTTTGACCCAGCCGGAAATTATTTGGTTTAGTGCTACATACATGCCACACCGGTAACCGGTGTCTATCTACATCCCACACTGGTAACTAGTACATATGGATTAAAATGTTTCTTGAAATATCATAAGAAGCGGGACGGCTCACATTAGTATTTACTGCGTTGCAATAGTGTATATGTATTAATTTTATCAATTTTTAAAAATGTTTTTCTTCTTCTTCTTAAAGTTTAAAGTTTGTTTTGTTTAAAGACACCATTAGAGCACGTTGATGTATTAACCATCGGCTATTGGATGTAAAAAAAACAAAAAACCTGGTAATTTTGACATGTAGTCTTAGAGAGGAAACTCGGGATCTTTTATGTGCAGCATCCCACAAACAGGATAGCACATACTACGGCCTTTGATATACCAGTCGTTGTGCCCTGGCTGGAACGAGAAATAGCCCAATCACTTACGGTGATAGATCCTAAAACGACCGCGCATCAAAAAAAAAAAAAAAAAAAAAGACAGACAGACAGATAGACAGACAGACAGACAGACAAACAGAATAAATACATTCATACGCCCGCCCGCCCAATCAAACATTTCCAAAGACACATCTGTTCGACCAAAATATTACATCCTCCTCACCAAGAAGAACTAAATTTATTATATTGATTGTTAAACACAAGATTTCTGGGACACTTTGAGGTTCGGAGAACCTCCTTGTTTCCATCGTTGAATTTGTGCCTGTACAACCCCCAAAATTACTGAAAATTTGGTATGAGTGACCCAGAGTCCCTACCCCAGAATATAAAACCCTGTTTACGTCGGCACATGCATGTTATTATGGCAATAATGTAATATTTATTATATTATTTATACAATATATACATGGGTTTGTGTACTATAAACGAGTTGCTAGTTACGAACAACACAATTCTCAACCAGCATTTACATTTTCGAACAGAAACCACGCAGTTGAAAACAACAATCTAATTATTATCAAAACGCGGATGTGTATACAAGCCTAGAATTTATGAGAGAGAAAAAAATAATGATCGCAAAAGGGTTAAGATAGTGAATAGTACTAAACAGAGGGCTTTATCATCTAGCGTTCTGGAAATGAACCCCAAAGAACACGGTGCTGACAATGTTGTTCATGCCACATTATACGCTGTGTGGCTTCCCGTACAAGTGCGTTCGTCTGACGACGGAACATCTAGTGACAGCTGCTTTGAAGATGCTGCAGTTTAGTATTTTCCTTCTTACGAATACGTATACCCAGGGGCGTTAGGCTGGGATGTAAGAGTTCGAATCCCCCACCTCCGTTGAGGCTAAAACATTGTTTTTAGTGAGCTCCGTGGTCTAGTGGATAAGCTGCTGGACAATCAAGCTGACGACAGTGGTTCAAATCCCGTCAAAGCTGGCTCACACATTCATTCATCTTTCTCATCTATCACCCTCTGCCTATCATTCTCATTATCTTAATATAAAAAAAAATTCTAATTTCTCCCACTATTTCAATCTGTTTCGACCCTAGCTGCAGCTTCCCCCGACTCTGTCTTCTGAGCTGTCCACACCATCGCCTACCTGTCTCAACTTCCTCCACGGGTGTAGTCTCTGTGTATTTCCCTGCACCCACCTGGCATCCTCATCCTCTGCCGCTAATAAAGCTGGTCTGACCCACGGCACTAACTAACGACTGCCGGTAGTAGGGGTGCATAGTAGGTGGTTACAAGTGCCTCTTAACAATGCCAGAAGTAACTACTGAACACTCCTCAGACTAATTATAATGGCAGGTGTGTGGCACAGATAGCCACAAGAGACAAGCAATTGTCGCGGTTGGAGAGACAAGGACTGGGATGCGGAGGTGGACAGCGAAAGAAGTTGAAAGATAGGAGTTGCCAGATCGGGAAGAAATGAGATGGAATTCAAAAGGAGAGAAACGAAAGGGGGCAGTGGGATAAAAAAAAAAAAAAAAAACCCACAAAAAAAACATTGTTTTTTAAAAGTGCAATAATAGGCTATTCATGTATGTGTCCAGGGAAAATGGAGACAAAATGGTCGGCCAGGTTCATATTTGAACCCCACCAGGTTCAGAACATGCTACGCCCCTGGGGCCTTTTTCACAAAACATCGCCTGCCACTAGCAGTTATACTGGACATATAGTTACATCTGTTTGGCATCTATTTCACACAGAAAATTACATCATTACAGAAGATGGAGCATTTTAAGAACAAAAGAAAATTAAATATGTGTACTTTTAACTATATTTATTGTACTTTAATAGTAATAAAAATTGTGGTTTAGTTGTAGATTTACGTTTACGTGCAAAACTAGGCTTACGATGTTTGGTGAAATTGGGCTAGTCCCAGATAAATTATATATGTAGCAGGGAAATAAATTATTATACACTGTCCACCATACTAACATAAATGAAAAATAAAGTATATATGTATGTATGTATGTATGTATGTATGTATGTATGTATGTGTGTATGTATAGATATATGTATACATATATATGTGTGTATGTGTGTATATATATATATATATATATATATATATATATATATGTTTTGGGGTTTTTTTCTACTAATGCACAAAAATACTCTCTCATCCATTTTCAAAATTATATTTATTTATTTATTTATTTGAAATGTGTCACATTCCTTATATATTTAAACCGTTATCCTTTAAACATGCGTATTCGGTAAATACTTAAAATATTTAATCCCAATAGATCCTGGGTGACATATTACATCTTCTGCAGTATTATTTTAAATACTAATATACACTGAGAATGCAACACGAAGTCTGCCAATCGTCGTCTTCTACGTTTTAATAACCTTTGCTATTTTGCTTAATAATGTTTTTGCAACGTTTTAGTGTGTGCCAAGTGCCTTTCGTGGAACTAAGGGACCCTATGGAAACAAAACGTTTAGAATCCGCCATATTTGTTCAGCTGAAGTAGTCAGCGGTCACATTCAGTTGTAACAGCATTCCGGATAACTTTACCCGTGAGCTGTGTTTCCATTGTTTGTCTGTATCTTCTAACAACAATTCGTTAACTTTTTAAAATTAAAATTTATTTCCTTGTTCAAGTCCATTTCAGAATCAAGTACACCACCCTAGGCACACATCTCAGCTATATAGGTTTTCAGTCCAGTACAGAGGTTTATGGCTATTGGTTGATCATTCGTAAACAGAAAACAGAAAATGCACGGAGTGTATACATAATGAAACATTTATATGGCAAAGCAATTTATTTACGCCCCTCCCCCTCCCCCCAAAAAAAACAAAAACAAAAAAAAACATTTGAAGTATTTTAATATACACCATGCAACTTGAACCTAAAGCACATAGCCCTTCGCACATATGTGCACGTATTTTACGACCACGTTACATTGCTCGCCTTCTCAAAAAACCGTATTTTGTATGACTATTATTAAAGCAGTCATTATAAACATGTTCAACGATAGTAACTTTGACTTTGATAGATAGATTTGCTTCAAATAATATATTATTTTGTCATTTATTTATTGACTAAAAATAGTGTCACACAGCGCTATATGTTGAATATTTATTTATTTATTGTATGATGATTATCACCATCTATAATATGAAGATATACATATAATTATGTTTTAATTCAGTTGGCTCTCTCTCTCTCTCTCTCTCTCTCTCTCTCTCTCTCTCTCTCTCTCTCTCTCTCTCTCTCTCTCTCTCTCCCTTCTTTTCCCCTCTCTCGCTCTCTTTCTTTGCCCCTCTAGCTTAATCTCTGTCTTTTGGTTAATAATGATTGCGGTTCACATTTACGTTCTCAAAGGAAATGCCCGTGTACCATGCATCATACTACAGAAAATAGTTCACTTATGCAGATGCTTTGTTTTTTGACAGTTTTAAAAGATTTGCATTATTCCTCGAGTCTCAGGGCAGTAATCTGAGTTTCTTGAGCATCCATCAGGGACCTTCGCAAACTACGCATCCTCCATCTTTGTCATGTGACGTCACAGCACGCGCCAGAAGTCGTCTGTCAAATGTCGAAATCAGAGAAAAATACCGCGGTTCTAATTTAGTGGAAAAACTTCGGGAGATATTGAAATATTTTTCTCTCTTAAGTTATTGTTAGGTTGTTGTTTTCTTTAGTTTGGATCTTGGCAGATTACATTTTATGATTTTAAGTTTTTAATTCAAAACCTAGAAAAAAGTTATGAGGTTTCAAGTAATTTATTTTTATTTTTATAATGTTAGTTAAATTATTCAATTATATATTAAAGAATGTTTTTGTTGGTGCCGATCCAAATGCGAAACCTTTATCGTGTTAAAAGCCCAGTGATATTTTAACGAAATTGTAACATTTGATAACTGATGCGAGTATGTCCACCGTGATAGAACCTTAATTAGATTTAAGCACGGAAATAAAAAATAATTTGGATTAATGTCTGTTCAAAAAGGATTCAAATCCTCTTACACATTTGCACACAAATAGCCACTGCTTTTAAGAAACTCTCCCATAGTTTGTGATACACTTTCGGTTAATTTTTCATTTAAATTTAATTTTCGTGCACCGCTTTAAGGAATCTTGGAACCGTAGAGCAACTCTTTGCGCATGTAATATTCACCTGTTTTCAATTAAGGTTCCAGTACGCTGTCCTGGACACCCAACTCAGATATCTGGTTAGTTGTCAGTGAAAAAACAAAAGGTTGGCGTAGTAGGCATACATCTACCATTAAAGGCGACGGCACACGACACGAGTGTCTCGTATAAGAATAGCCGATTACACAGCAACCGTAATCGTAATATTATTTTCTCACAGTCGGCTGTTCTCGGCGGCGCAGTGGTTAAGCCATCGGACAAAAGACTGGTAGGTACAGGGTTCGCAGCCCGGTACCGGCTCCAACCCAGAGCGAGTTCTTAAGGGCTCAATGGGTAGGTGTAAGGCCACTACATCCTCTTCTTTCGCTATCCACTACCAATTAATAACTAACCCACTGTTCTGTACAGACAGCTCAGATAGTTGAATTGTTTGCCCAGGACGGCGTGCTTGAACCTTAATTGGATATAAGCACGAACAATAAGTTGAAATGAAACAGACGAGTTACTCGTATGGTGTGACATCACCATAGGTCGTTAAATCTCGCTATGCGTGGAAGCCCATACCGGGCTGCGACCACCAGTACGTCCCAGCCTAAAAGACCGATGTCTTTAACTACTACACCTCCGAAGCCGGTATGAATTCAATGTGCCATATTGTCTGCAGTTTGAAGTGGCATCGCTGTAATCTCAAAGACAACAGTGTGAAAACACAATTAACTAAACAACTTCATTAACATTCAAACCAGTGACCTTGCCGGGACAGCGCCGTGCTAAAAAGGATCAAATTATTGCCACGGAAGCAATCAGCAAACATAAGGACAAAACCCTTAATTGGTGGAGGCAAACAAACCAAGGGAGATTTATTGAAAACAGTTTGGCGGTGCTGTCCTGAATACAGATTTGTGGCCTAGTCGCGGATTTTTGGGGTAAGAGCGACAGAGCCGGCATTCCCTGGAGCTGTCTGTGATAATACACTGGTCAACCCGACTGGTTTTTGTCTTCATCTTGCTGGGGCGTCATCAGCTAGCTGGGGAGGGACGTAGCCCAGTGGTAAACCGCTCGCTTGAACCGCGGTCGGTCTAGGATCGATCCCCGTCGGTGGGCCCATTGGGCTATTTCTCGTTCCAGCCAGATCTCTACAACTGGTGTTACAAAGGCCATTTCATTTCAACTTATTTTCGTGCTTATATACAATTAAGGTTCAAGCACGATGTCCTGGGTAAACAACTCAATTATTTGAGCTGTCTGTCCAGGGCAGTGGGTTAGTGGTTAGTTGTTAGTAGTTAGTGAAAGAAAAAGAGGGTGTAGTCGTCTTCCACATGAGTCAATGAGTCGTTAAAACTCGCACTTGGTGGGAGCCGGTACCGGGCTACGAACACAGTACCTACCAGCTTTATGTCCGATGGCTTACCCACGACACCACTGAGGCCGGTTACAAAGGCCGTGGTATGTACTACCATTATATCACATCTGTGGGATGATGCTCGACTCCATATAACTCGTAGATAAACATGTCATAACAAATCTTAAGAAATCGGCGAATCCACAAAGGCTAGCAAGTGAACTATAGACAACACGATAGAGCTGAGACAGACGAGTTGCACAAAGAAAGCAAGCTTTGTTGCAACAACTACTTGACTCAACTGAACGCACTCTTTTCCGTCGGTTGCTCTTTAAAGATTCTCCAGTATTTTCTTTCTTTTGTACTAGTAAATTAAATGCGTTCGTTTGGGATTTTTATGGGTATATAGTTGAAGGTAAAATATTTACTTTACACAGAAAAAGTTAATAAATATTTTTTAGGGTAAGCAGCTATCATGTAACTTTGAAATTCACCTTTAAGGATGGTAGGTATACCTGTCAATTTGATCAACCACACGGAGTTGGGTTCTGTGGCGTATTGGTTAAAACCATCGACCTTAAAGCACCACATCACAATTTGTCAGATTTTTACTTGGCCTCGGTGGCGTCGTGGTTAAGCCATCGCACATAAGGCTGGTATGTACTGGGTTCGCAGCCCGGTACCGGCTCCCACCCAGAGCCAGTTTTAACGACTCAATGGGTAGGTGTAAGACCACTACACCCGCTTCTCTCTCACTAACCACTAATAACTAACCCACTGTCCTGAACGGACAGCTCAGATAGCTAAGATAAGATGTGTGTGTGTGTGTGTGTGTGTGTGTGTTTGTGTGTGTGTGTGTGTCCAGGACAACGTGCTTGAAACTTAATTGGATATAAGCACGAAAAGCACACTTCCAATATTAAACTGAGCATATTCCCTTTAATTGAATATAAGCATTAATATTAAATTAACATGAAATGAAAACCACATTTCTAGTATTAAACTGATGATATTCCCTTTAATTTGATATATCAAATTAACATGAAATTAAAACCACACTTCCAATATTAAACTCGGGACAGTCCCTTTAATTGGATATAAGCATTAATATCAAATTAACATTAAATGAAATCTATACTTCCAGTATTTTATCTGCGGTTCCTGAACTGTGTTATTGCTCTGGGAATCCCGTTTCGTTATACCAATGTTCTCTGTGTTACCTACAAGAAAACAACAAAAACAACGCTTTATAATTAATTAATAATCCTAGAAACCCATTAATACAATCATTGTACGTACCGCGTGATGTAACAAAAACAAAAGAACTCTAAAAGATTCAGTGGTGTTGGGTAGGGATGCGAGAAAGAATAAAACGTCTAATCCCAATAGACCAGTCCGCGAGATGTATGCATGCATGTAGATAATATCAAATGAAATTGTTTTAAATTATTTAACGTCGTAGGTCTATTGAAACAGTTTACGTGTGGTAAAGTTATGGTTCAAGTACTATACTGCAGAACACGACAAATAACATTTCTTTTATAGCACTGACTTGCCATTGCGGAAAGAGTGGTGGGACATAACCTAGTGATAAAGCACTGATGTGCCGTCGGTCTAGGATCGATCCCCGTCGGTGTGTCTATTGGGTTATTTCTCGTTCCATCCAGTGCACCAAGATTAGTATATCAAAAGCTGTGGTATGTGCTATCATGTATGTAGAATGGTGCATATAAAAGTTCACTTGCTACTAATGAAAACAAATGTAGCGGGTTTCCTCTCTAAGACTATATGTTAAATTACCAATTGTTTGACATTCAATAGCCGATGATTAATAAGTCAATGTTATCTGGGAGTGTCGTTAAACAAAACAAACTTTAACTTTTAACTTTTTCCTTGTGGAAATTGTGTTAAACATGAAATGAAAAGAACATTTAGACAACTTCAATAAATAAATAAATTTAACACAAATCTGATGTGCACTTTTCGGTTGCAATATTAATTTGTTACGGTACATACAATGTAATATTCATAAGTTCCATGGCTGAAATTGATGTTTCATTTATGCTCTGTAAGTTTACAAATACCACTATGTGGTTGTGTAAATAAATAAATAAAATAAATGAATAAAATAAATAAATGAATAAAATAAATAAATGAATAAAATAAATAAATAAATAAATATCATTATCATAATATGTTAGAGAAAATAATCCATTAACTGTTGCGTCTTTTTCAATTTCAAACCTAACCCATTCATATTAATTACCACGCGGCTTCTAAACAAAATGGCAATTTAGCGAAAGGTCAATGGCTAGAAAGAAGAAGATACTATCATTTCCTAATGCAAAGGCCAAAAACTGCTAAGACGGTGGTAATTATTAGCAATCAAAGATGACAGTTATTATTTTGTTCTTGAGAGAGGGGATTGCAGAAAGTCAGCTATCTTCGAGATGTTATCCACTTTAACAGCTGGCCTTTGAGCCCGGCAATTTATCTACGTCCAAGATTATTCACCATTTATGTATCATAAAGCTGTATGGAAATGGAAAATTCGGCATATGTCGCCCATGGGACAAGCAATAACGAAAAATTGATGCATATTCATATACAGAAATATTCGTATCAGAGCCGGGATATGGTCTAAAAGACAAATGGGTCTTCTTTGCTTCCTGCAGCTCGACCGAAACAGAAGTCTCCCGGGTGTTTTTTTACAATCTCTCTGCAATAACAAAATTTATTACAAACTTTGATGTCCCTGCCTAATGGGTTGGCACAAAATTTTGACCTGTGTATGACGGATGTTTTGCAGTGTAAATGTACTCGACGTTATCCTCCAAGAGCGTGTTTTCTTTGAAAGCAAATTGTAATTTCAAGTGTTCTGGACCGACGATATTCATTTGCAAACGAAGGGGGGATAATTCCACTAATGACTTGGCGCCTACGTGAATTCCCAGGGTACTTCGCGCCATGCGTCTTCCACATTTGAAAATTCATGTAATGGATTGAAAATGGTGGACTCTATTTTCCTCTTGGAGTGATTTATGTCGGGCTGTCAAGCGGAGAAACAGTCCGAATTCGCGTAACATCATTTAATTTTACGCACACTGCCCATCAGTCTAGCAGATTTGGGTTTCTTTCAGTTGTGCAATATTAGTCGACACCTTTCATTACAGCTACTTAGCGCACAAAATAATCGCGAGGGCGGCTCGAGTTAGAGGCACTGACCCCAGTTATTAGGCTGTGCAAGGGCAGGTCCAAGGGCTGTACCAGGGGAACAAGTCCCCCTAAAAATTTTGAAGTGTCACTTTTTGTAACAGTTTGTTTACAATTTTCATTTCACGAATGCCAAACTATTATAGTGCTCTTTGCCGATGTTGGTCCATGTGCCATTTTGTCCTTGGTTCCCTCCCTAAACTATTTTCATGGTCATTGCTGTGTTTATTTTTCGGCTGGTACGGCTCTTTTTGAACGTAAAATGACACATTACTTACAACTTCTTATATAAATAAATTTAGAAAATATTTTATCGTCTTGGCGTTAGAATAGCTCAAAATGCATTTTTTGCAACCAAAAAAAAAAAAAAAAAAAAAAAAAAAAAAAAAAAAAAAAAAAAAACACCTCATATCTCAAGATCTAGGTTCAACGACTTTGACAAAATAATGCGAAAATTTCATTTTATTAAAGAATTTCTGGAATGTGAAATGTGTAATGTATTTCATTTTTGCGTTTATTTATTTATTTCATTGTGTATTTACTTATTTATTTTATTTTGTGTTTATTTTAATTTACATAAAATAAAACGTTACTTCCATACTATTGTCTTGTTGATTAGAATAAACAGAATTATTTTTGTGAAATATTTCTTTGAATGTTTTATTTTAGTATGCATAAAAACTAGACTACATCACAACAGGTTTTCTACATAAATCATTATTTTAAAAAGGTTCAGTTTCTTTTTCTTAACGACACAACTAAAGCACATTGATTTATTCATCATCGGCTGTTGGATGTCAAACATATGGTAATTGTGACAAATAGTGTTAGAAGAAACACGTTATATTTTTCTTTTACAGTATGTAAAAAGGCGCAAAAGTATAGTTAATTTATTTTATAAGATAAAGTATAGTTAATTTATTTCATATATAATTCATCATTTACAATGAACAAAACTATCTTCTTCTTTTAATTCATCATTTAAAAAAAGCAAAAGCAAAGTCATTATTTAAAAATAACATATGTACAGTTAATTTGATCTATTACATACACTAGTATATAAAACGACCAAAATGTACTTGATTTAATTTTAATTTTAGATGATTAAAAAAGAAAGTCCTGTTTCAGTCGTAAATAAGTTAACTTGAACGACACAACCGTAATACATTATCAAAGTCGTATTTTTGGGAAAAAAACCGGCCTCGGTGGCGTCGTGGTTAGGCCATCGGTCTACAGGCTGGTAGGTACTGGGTTCGGATCCCAGTCGAAGCATGGGATTTTTAATCCAGATACCGACTCCAAACCCTGAGTGAGTGCTCCGAAGGCATAACTGGTTCAACAAAGACCATGGTTTGTGCTATCCTGCCTGTGGGAAGCGCAAATAAAAGACCCCTTGCTGCCTGTCATAAAAGAGTAGCCTATGTGGCGACAGCGGGTTTCCTCTAAAAAAAACAGTGTCAGAATGACCATATGTTTGACGTCCAATAGCCGATGATAAGATAAAAAAAATCAATGTGCTCTAGTGGCGTCGCTAAATAAAACAAACTTTACTTTTTTTAATCTGAAAAAACGCAGTCAAATTGACATTTGACAAAATGGTGGTTGATTCCATGAATCTCTGTCTAATGCCGTTGCATTTTCTATAGGATGACAGTATATATATATAACAGTTACACAAACTTTCTACTTATGCATTCACATTCACATGCAGGGAAAACTTAATTGTACAAAATTGTGTTTCTTTTTTCAAAAGCTTTAAAACAATACAAAGCTAACCGTCTTACTATTCTTTCATTGTTGTTATTTAACAATTCTATAAATTTGAACATATTAGGGTTATTTTTGTAATATTTGGGTATGTAATGTCTGACAGATATGTATACAGGACAAATAAGTATAAAATAGAATTCATCTTCTATTAAATTAGTAAAACATTTACGATTTTCCAGCGCAGTTGGGTTACGTTTTGCACATCTTCCCGTTTCAATTAATAATCTATGAGCAGTTCTATATTTTCAATAGAAATACTATCTTTAATATGATTTATAAGAATAAATATTTGATATATGTCGGTTTTGTGATGCTCTTGAAGAAAGGTCTAATCGCTTGCGCCAACCCCGTATAAACATATCTTTTAATCTTTGCTTTAATAATGATAAAACGCCATTTCATTCCCTACATCCTGATTTTGCCAGACTATAGAAAAGCCAGTATTATTTAACAAATTATACTTTGGGGCGTGACGTAGCCCAGTAGTAAAACGCTCGCTCGGTGCGCGGTCGGTCTGGGATCGATCCTCGTCGATGGGCTCATTGGGTTATTTCTCGTTCCAGCCAGTGCACCACGACTGGTATATCAAAGGCCGTGGTATGTATTACATTGTCTGTAGGATGGTGCATATAAAAGATCACTTGCTGCTAATCGAAAAGAGTAGCCCATGAAGTGGCGACAGCGGGTTTCCTCCCTCAATATCTGTGTGGTCCTTCACCATATGTCCGACGCCATATAACCGTAAATAAAATGTGTTGAGTGTGTCGTTAAATAAAACATTTCCTTCTTCCATATAACCGTAAATAAAATGTGTTGAGTGCGTCGTAAAATAAAACATTTCCTTCTTCCTATTTAAAACATTTCTAACACGTATAGCCCAGCTATTTTTAATTGGAAACAATAATATGCATCTCATCATTTGAGTAAGCTAGACAATAACGTCTAAAAATCTCACACATTATATAATGACTTGATATTATTGCAGATAAATTTTTATTTTCGTCAAATTGTGCTACCTAAACTATTTATTAATCTCGGTAGTTCGCAGTACGCTGGCCTGTGATACGTGTATTTAATCATTCTGACATGCAAGACGTTCACATTTCACAATACCGAAAAGCTCAGATGCGCATTTCATTCGGACATCGTTTAATTAATCATTCTAACCCACCCCTAACTTCCGGCCTTATTATTTTATATGCTTTTCCATCTCCACATTATCATTACGATGTCATATCTTATGACCAACGGCGCAGTGTGGTTTTGTCTAAAACAAAAGGTACCGTTAATTAGGCGACCGGCGGACACTGAAGCACACCTGCCCATCTACGAGCGCGAGCGAATGATTGACGTAATTACAGGGATGAAATTGACAAATGTGTACTTTTCACGATCAAACGACGGTTTTTGATTTAGCTATAATTATCGACGACCGAGGAAATTGCAAACCATAGCGGTTGATTATTTTAGGTTTTTCCACGCCCCATTACACCAAAATGAACGAAATAGCAAGCAGAAGGTAGGGTCACTTTAATTGGCCAAACTGCATGTAACCTAGATTTACGTCAAGTTGGCTGATTCTGCGTGAACCATTTAATTAAAGCTGCAGTGTCTCGGTGTTTTCATATTATAATTCCAATATGTAAATAGATTTCATTTCATTTCAACTTATTTTCTGGTTTATATCCAATTACGGTTAAAGCACACTGTCCTGGACACACACCTCAGCTATCTGGGCTGTCTGTCCAGGACAGTGGGTTAGTTGTTAGTTGTTAGTGGTTAGTGAGTGAGAAGAGGGTCTAGTGGCCTTACACCTACCCATTGAGCCTACCCTAAAGAACTCGCTTCGAACCCTGTACCTACCAGCCTGAAGTCCGATGGCTTAACCACTGCGCCATCGAGGTCGGTGTAAATATTTTATTATAAATACTTGGATTAGACCAAAAGATATTAATGTGACTTAAAATCTGAACGACAAAACCGTTATCCATGATAAAAATCGTATCTCTGCTCAATGCAGAGTCGAAAGGGTATTTGACAAAATAGTGGTTGATTCTACGAATCTCGAGAAAAGCCTTTACTGGGCCACAGTCTTTCCTGCACCGCTCAAAGAGGACAGCCACTCTCGAGAAAATCCTTTACTGGGTCAAAATATCCTTTCTGCACCACGCAAAGAGAACCGTCACTCTCGAGAAAATCCTTTACTGGGCCAGTCTTTCCTGTATCACTTAAAGAGGACTGCCACTCTTAAGAAAATGCTTTACTGGACCAAAATATCCTACTGCACCACTGCACTACACAAAGAGGACAGCCACTGTCGCGAAAATTCTTTACTGGACCAAAATATCCTTCCTGCACCACTCAAAGAGGACTGTCACTATCGAGAAAATCCTTTACTGGGCTAAAATATCCTTCCTGCACCACTCAAAGAGGACAGCCACTCTCGAGAAAATCCTTTACTGGGTCAAAATATCCTTCCTGCACCACGCAAAGAGGACTGCCATTCTCGAGAAAATCCTTTTCTGGGCCGAAATATCCTTCCTGCATTATTCAGAGGACTGTCACTCTCGAGAAAAAACTTTACTTGGCCACAATCTTTCCTGCATCACTAAAGAGGACAGCCACTCTCGAGAAATCCTTTACTGGGCCAAAATATCTTCCTGCACCACTCAAAGAGGACAGCCACTCTCGAGAAATCCTTTACTGGGCCAAAATATCCTTCCTGCATCACTCCCAGACATGTTTTCTAAATCAAAATTAGTACACGACACAGCTCGTTGGAATAAATATAGCTGTGATGACATGCACCCATGAAACACTGTCAAAACTGATGATATTAGGTGTTCGCGAAAGTTGAGCATATCCTGCCCCACTGGTGGCACCTGTTATAAGCAAACCGACATTCATCAAAAAATTGAACGTTTGAAGAACGGTCTGTCTGGGATTGATCCTCGTCGTCTATTAGTTGTTCCAACCAGTGTACTAAGGTTTGTTTTGTTTAACGACACCACTTGAGCACATTGGTTAAAATGAGTGGACTGTTTAGGTATCTGACGAGCGAAAGCGAGTCGAATACCAAAACTGTTCACGAGTTTCATAAAAATGGTATGGCAGGCAAGTTAGTTTAGTATTTTATTTATTACAAACCAACTACAAACAAACTGCAACGCAGAAGTAAGCAAATGTCGAGACCTACTACACGTTATGTGTCTACGAACTGGGTCAGCAAGTGATCTACGTCACGCTCACGTCACGCCGATATTACACTAAGCACTCTACAGTTAATAATATTTTTCGCATTAATTCTTGTAACAGAAAACAAAATCATAACAATGATAATATCAAACCAGATTTATTAACAAAGCATTTCACAAAATTTCATTACATTTTAAATACAAAAACAATAGTTATTAATCCTGGGGATGGGGTGGGATATCAAAAAAAAAAAAAAAAAAAGCCAAACAAAACTGTACCAAATTTGACAAATGAAAATCCTCAGTCGGAAATTGGAAGAAAAATTGCATATGGAGAGAGTCATAACTCAGTTAAACCGACGCTTCCGTGTCTTTAATAATGTGTTTGTCCTCCGTTACTCAAAATATCGCCGTTAGATACCGTCATAATGTTGCTGGTTAGTTTTGTCATGCACGTCGCAGCGCTCTTTGTAATGCAGGCAGGATGTGGAGCTGTTGGTTGTGTCTCACCATCCTACATACTGTGTGCACTGATTTGACGCTCGGGTATTGAAAAGTATTACATTTACTAGGCTCAATCAAATCCAATGCAAACACGGAATAGACATATTTCAATTTCCTTGGAAACCCGATATGTTTTTCAAGTTTGTTCAATGGCTACATTTCAGGTAGTACTAAACCAAATAACTTCCGGCTATTTACTAGTGTGTTGGTTATAAAAAGAAATAGAAAAAGAAAAAGAAATGGGCAAAAAAATGTATGTAATTTTATTTCATCTTGTATCACTGTGTCCAGTAGCCTTGTGCTTGAAACATGTATGGGGTACCTGTAAAAAAAAAAAGTACCTGAATTTTGTGCGGAACTAGGGTAGTCATATACTCTAACCGTTATCTCAGAAATGAGCAGCTTTAAGGGTGAGGATGGTAGTATTTATATCCGTGGCTTTAAGTCGATTGATACGCTGCAGGTAGGAGTTTTAGCCACATATGTTACTATTGTCGTCTATGGGATTTGATTTGGTAGTATACACCCTTCAGCATGAAATAGCCACGCACACCACACTTCAATTCAATCATGTACATGGGTGTTGTTGTTTTTTGTGTGTGTGTGTGTGTGTGTGTGTGTGTGTGTGTGTGTGTGTGTGTGTGTGTGTGCAAAACTAGATTTCTGGACCGCTCCGTAAAATCCCTGACTGATTTGCAACTTTTGTTGGATGATTTTTGTCACGGGGATTCTATAATTCCCGTAACTGAATAAAACACGATTATCAAAATATCTCTCCTAACTGTATATCTATTAGATCTCTCTGTAACAGGCGGTTAAACCCTAGTATGGCTCGTCTCTAGGTATGATCAGAGATACGATCTTATATAAGGTATATATTATTATAGCACGTTTAGCTCACTAGAAACACAACAAAACACAATACACTTTGGAATCTGTATTATCCTACGCCGACAAATGTACAGCCGTAGTAGTTAATTAATAACAGCAATAATAACAACCCAGAACTGATCACTTAATTAGTTAATCTCTAGGTGCCTAGTTACACAATATGCGAATCACTTCACCGTTACACAACACCCACGCGTGTGATAATTGAGAAACGCTTCCAGGAGAAGTTAATTAATAAAGGAATTACAACACCATTCCTAACTGGTTAATTTTTAATTAACCCTTACTACTCGTTCAGTAACGTGTGATAATTTAGGAACGCTTCCAGGGGAACTTAATTAATAAAGGAATTACAGCTCTATTCCTAACGGGTTAATTTTTAATTACCCCTAACTACTCATTCAATAACCTTGTAACACAGAATTAATACTGGTACCGATCACAATAAAGACAATAACCTACAGTGTACCTAGGTCGTCTAGGATGACTGGCTAAGCTTTATATTACCAAATACTCGTATAATGTTAGAACAAAAAGTCTACGATTTACTTCGTCAGATAACCGAAGACACTGTCTAAAGAATATTGGTATATACAGTATTAAAATATTTAAGTCACATCAATCACATCAAGGTTATACACAGAGCAGAAAATATATAATTACCAAAGTCCCGTCTGAACTAATATATTTCGTTCAGTGGACGACGTCCGTGATCCCCTGGAGCCTTCCTAATTCGTTCTTCTCGATATCTCTAAAACACTAGCTATTTATTATAAATCAGGATTTTGCCTGGGGGTACAAGGCGGTACCTCACGTATCATCTCATATTCTACCTCTACTAGAGTCGGTATATTTCTCTCTGATCGTCAGTCTGGCTGTCGCCAACCGCGAGCAATCTCCTGGCCATAAACAGCACTACCGGAGATATTACGTAACTACTAGCCACATGGCCTCCGCACCTGGCTGGGTGTGTATTAGGCGTACCGATCGAGGACCGTCGCGCAGAAGTATTACGTAACAAGTTGCCCATCTGGGCTTAAGTGCAATGAAACTGCACACGGCCCTCTAACACAATTAAAATCGCCACAGGCGAAACAAATTTAAGAGCATGTACCGTCACACACCCCCACCTCAAAAAGGATATTTCCTCTACTCTAGGAATAGGGAAATATACTACATTAAAACAAAAAGGGTGCGTTAACCGACGCATACGGGCATATATAACACATGTAATAATAAGGTGACTACCAGTAATCACACTGAATCTCTGAGTCCCTGGTATACAAATAAAATATATATAAACAAAACAGAAATAAAGAATGTCAACACATTATCATAACGTTCAACTTCGGGACAGGGCATCAGCGATTACATTGGATGTGCCCTTGATATGTCCAATGGTAATTGGGTATTCTTGCAGAAGAAGACTCCATCTCAAAACTCTCTGGTTGGAGGCTTTCATTAGGATGGTCCAGTCCGTCTTCGTCTTCTTGGAACAGCACAGCTCCAGCACCCACGTCACTGGCACCCACAGCTAGCTTGAACGGCATGCGGTAGTCTGGTGCTGCCATCACGGGAGACGAGTAGCGCCTCTGCTTGAGACGGTTGAATGACTTCTCGCATTCACCTGGCCAATGGAACTTCGTTTCCTTCTTTCTCAGCGTCGCACGTTTTCCAGGTTTTCTCCGATAGGCATACTGTCGACGCGGTGTAGCGTTGGGTTCCAAGCGCACATCTTGGCTTAAGGTATTGGTAACCGTTGGAAGGTCCCGACAAATGGAAACATTGTCTTGTATCAATGTAGTCAGCTTTGCTCGCTGGGGGTTCAAGTCTGCTAGAATCTGGCCGTTGGCCAACTTGACCTCTGCAGTCTTGACGTCATCACAGGAAATTGAGTGTCTCTCAATTTGGACCGGTTTCTCTGGAACTATCGGCAGTCTGTCAAAATAACCTTTTAGCAAATTGATGTGACAATACCTACTTTTCCTAACCCTATCAGGAGTGTTTATCACATACCCTGTCTCATTAACTCGTTTGTGCACAACATAGGGACCGAAATACCTGTTCTGTAATGAACCCCGTTTAATGGGAAGGTACAGCAGCACTTTATCCCCTGGTTTAAATTCCCGACTCCTAGTCTTACTATCAAACACTGATTTTATTTTGCTCTGAGCATGGCTCAGTTGCTTCCTAGCCTTCCTATCAAACTCTGATTTTATTTTGTTCTGAGCATGGCTCAGTTGCGTCCTAGCTAGTTCGGTCGCCGGCAACATCCGATCTCTAACTCTCTTATTTATTAATACTCCCTTGTCCACAGTTAACAAGGTAGTGCGAACTGCCAACAATTTTGGATCAGCCCCCTGCTCTAGAATTAACTCTTGTCTATTACAAGGTAAATCCCCTCTATCAAACACAACTGGTTCAATTCCCCTCTGCGGGAGATCAACAGGTTCCACCACATTTAATTTGTCAGTTGACTTATCTACCATTTTACTGATAACCTCATCCACTCCAATTTCATGGCTCACACACGTATGAGACAAATCACAAATATCCTCTAGATCCCGTGATAACCTACTGGCCATAGCCCTAGTCTTTACACACGCAGGATATTTAATCTCATCAACCTCACACTCTTCTATTGGTAACGGGCTGTCTTTAATTAACAATTGGTCACATGTCGGCTGACAACACTGACTAGTCAAATCATTACCCAACAAAACTCCTATGTTTTCAACAGGCAAGTCCTTCACAACACCCATAACGACTGGTCCCGTCACAAACTTCGAACACAAGAAAACCTTATGTAACCTGACAACCATATTTTCTCCAGTAACCAAGGTTAAAACCAAACTACGTCCTATGTCTGAATTTTCAATACCAGCTAAACACTCTTGCGTGATCAAACTCTGACTACACCCGGTATCTCTATAGATTGATATTGCCTTAGGACACAACTCTTGTTTCACATCACAAACCATACCAGTGGACACATACGGGTTTACTTTCTCTGCCATGGGACTAACCATTAACTCTCTCGCTAACGGAGCTGACCTCACTAAACCGACCACTTGCGCATTATCGCGTTTCCTTTTAAAACAGTCCCCGATAAGATGGTTATCCTTTTTACAGTAACTGCAATGTGGACGAAAAGTTCGTGCATTGGCTGATAATGCAGGTCTATCCTTACTTTGCCCACCAGGTGCATTCCTGGCCTGACTAGCTGACCAACTAGATGACTCTCCCCGATAGTTACTTTCCCGGAAAAACCTGGCTGAAATTTCTTCTTATCACCCTGTTGTAAAGAGCTACCCGGTACTGCCTGAGCTTTGTGTATTAACACGTAATCATCTGCCACTATGCCTGCCTCCTCTATCTTTTTGACATCACGATCCTCTAAATGAATACGTAAGCTAACTGGTAATCCATTTTTAATGCCCTGTAAGATCAACAACTCCCGTAACTCGGTATATGACTCTACCTGATGAGAAACAACCCATTTATCAAACATCCCTGCCTTCTTAGCCACAAACTCACTATAAGACTGACCCTGCGTTTTTCTCAACTCGCTATACCGTAAACGATAATCCTCAGGTCGTAATTCATAAGCCCTCAACACTGCAGCCTTAACTAAGTCGTACTGCATTGCTCGCTCATCACTCATTGAATTATAAGCTATACTAGCCTTCCCCTTAAACTTAGACACGGCTAACAATGTCCACTTAGACTCCGGCCAATTTAGCTGCTTAGCGGCCCGTTCAAAAAGTTGGAAGAACATGTCTACCTCCTGATCGTCAAATACAGGCACTGATCTATAAGCCTCCGACATGTTAAAACCATTTCCTGCCTCACGTCTAACTTCTTCAGTATTCAACTTTAACTCATGTTCCACTTTTAATTTTTCTAACTGGAATTCTCTATTCCTTTCTTCTTTCTCTCTATCCCTATCTTCTCTTTCTCTCTATCCCTCTCTTCTCTCTCTCTCCCTTTCTCTATCCCTCTCTTCTCTCTCTCTCCCTTTCTCTATCCCTATCTCTCTCTTCTCTATCTCTATCTTCTTTCTCTATCTCTATCTTCTTTCTCTCTCTCTCTCTCTCTCTATCTCTCTCTCTCTCTCTCTCTCTTCTCTTCTCTCTCTCCCTCTCTTCTCTCTCTCTCTCTCTCTCCTCTCTCTCTCTCTCTCTCTCTCTCTCTCTCTCTCTCTCTCTCTCTATCTAATGCACGTTCTTCTCTTTCTCTCTCTTTTTCTTCTCTTTCGTACTCAAGCTTTTTAAAAGCTAATTGTTGTTCCACACTTAACTCATTTATCTCTATCTCTGGAACAATCTCACTGTCTTCCATAACAGGCCTATCACCAAAAACTTCCTGGATAATAATTGTCTTTATATCACCTAAGGTTTTAGCTGATGTTAAATCAATTTCTCGCTCACCCGCGATTTCAACTAACTCGGCCTTACGTGCTCGCTTAATCTCCACTACACTGAGCGTAGGCCTATCCAGCAAATTCTTATCCATGTTTAGATATGACGCACTTATTATTAATTAATTTTCTAGTGAACAACGTGCTACTTCTGGTAAATTTGTAAAAATAATTTATAAAGTCCCCATTTACAAAAAATACTTTTTTAAATATGCATGTCCCGTTTCAGATCCGGGACGAGCGCCCCAATTTTCTACTCCTGTCACGGGGATTCTATAATTCCCGTAACTGAATAAAACACGATTATCAAAATATCTCTCCTAACTGTATATCTATTAGATCTCTCTGTAACAGGCGGTTAAACCCTAGTATGGCTCGTCTCTAGGTATGATCAGAGATACGATCTTATATAAGGTATATATTATTATAGCACGTTTAGCTCACTAGAAACACAACAAAACACAATACACTTTGGAATCTGTATTATCCTACGCCGATAAATGTACAGCCGTAGTAGTTAATTAATAACAGCAATAATAACAACCCAGAACTGATCACTTAATTAGTTAATCTCTAGGTGCCTAGTTACACAATATGCGAATCACTTCACCGTTACACAACACCCACGCGTGTGATAATTGAGAAACGCTTCCAGGAGAAGTTAATTAATAAAGGAATTACAACACCATTCCTAACTGGTTAATTTTTAATTAACCCTTACTACTCGTTCAGTAACGTGTGATAATTTAGGAACGCTTCCAGGGGAACTTAATTAATAAAGGAATTACAGCTCTATTCCTAACGGGTTAATTTTTAATTACCCCTAACTACTCATTCAGTAACCTTGTAACACAGAATTAATACTGGTACCGATCACAATAAAGACAATAACCTACAGTGTACCTAGGTCGTCTAGGATGACTGGCTAAGCTTTATATTACCAAATACTCGTATAATGTTAGAACAAAAAGTCTACGATTTACTTCGTCAGATGACCGAAGACACTGTCTAAAGAATATTGGTATATACAGTATTAAAATATTTAAGTCACATCAATCACATCAAGGTTATACACAGAGCAGAAAATATATAATTACCAAAGTCCTGTCTGAACTAATATATTTCGTTCAGTGGACGACGTCCGTGATCCCCTGGAGCCTTCCTAATTCGTTCTTCTCGATATCTCTAAAACACTAGCTATTTATTATAAATCAGGATTTTGCCTGGGGGTACAAGGCGGTACCTCACGTTTCATCTCATATTCTACCTCTACTAGAGTCGGTATATTTCTCTCTGATCGTCAGTCTGGCTGTCGCCAACCGCGAGCAATCTCCTGGCCATAAACAACACTACCGGAGATATTACGTTACTACTAGCCACATGGCCTCCGCACCTGGCTGGGTGTGTATTAGGCGTACCGATCGAGGACCGTCGCGCAGAAGTATTACGTAACAAGTTGCCCATCTGGGCTTAAGTGCAATGAAACTGCACACGGCCCTCTAACACAATTAAAATCGCCACAGGCGAAACAAATTTAAGAGCATGTACCGTCACAATTTTGTTCAAAGATCGCATCGGTCATACATACTTGGCCCATTCATTTATTTTGAAGACGAATCCTCCACCTCAGTGTGAGCACTGTCAGTATACTCTGACGGCACGCCACAGTTTGGTGGAGTGTGATCATCTCAAGGAAACTAGAAACGATATCTTTGGACGAAGAAATGTAATGGAATCATTTCGATTCCATCCTGAACTTTTTTTACAATTTCTTCATGATACTGAATTTTATTCTAAATTTTAATTTTATGTGTCTGTGATATTTTTTTTTTATTTTTTTTTTTTTGCACAGTTCTTTACACTGTGTTTTAATTTACCTCTTGCATTTTGATATTGATGTTGATCATCACTTTATTTTTGCATGTACCATAGACTGACACCCAATAGCTGATGTATTTTTCGTGCTGTGGTGGTGATAAACATCTGTTCTATTCTATTTTATTCTATCCTATTCTGTTCTATTCTTGTTCACAGAATGTCATAACATTATATATACAAAATTTGTAGAAAGTTTTCTAAGTATTTCAGTGTGCTTGGAATCCATACAATGTATAAAGCGGTTCTGTGGTATATACATCTATGATCATCAACAATCACCATGTCCACTTCTTAAATAACACTGTGACTATGTTGTCGCTATCAACAGTTGTGAACTCTTTTAACGCGCCCATATCCAAAAATAGGTTCAGGCACGCCCTGATTTGACCTCTGACATCGCCAGGGAGCCAGCTTCAGGGCGGGAAAGTGGAGGGGGGTGGGTGAAGTTAAAATGAACAATTTTACCAAAGCAGTAACTGATTTTACTAAAAACAAATTCTAAACAGTTTAAAAATAAAATTGGGTTACATTTATTTTTAGTATTAAAGGGCGCCAAATAGTTAACTGTTATTGATTAATTAATTATCATTTAGTTGGTGCATTATTTTACAGCGGACTGGTCTAAAATCTTATTAAAATCTTTATTTGATATCTATTATATTTTAAGAGTTGTGCCCTACTGTCTGTATACAACATAACTTTATAATTCTGTCTGATGTATTGTCTAATCAAATTACCTGAGTGTCGCGAAGACATAATTGTAGTGGGATAGGTTGTTAATTGTGTTACTGACAGTCTAACAAAAAAGTCTCCACAGACCCAACATCGACTGTCTGATCACAAAGAGATCAAACTCGACGTAACAGCTTTAACGTTTCTTCATTAAAAATAACGAACTGGAACCTAATTTGGTTTATTATATCGTGGCGCTGGTTGTTGTTGTTAAGGGTGGGTAACTCAAACTTTTTATTGTTAACCTAAAACTATATTAATTTGGTTGTGTTTGCTATTTAGTTACCAAGTTATTTTACCATACAGAAAAAGAAAAAAAAGAAGAAGAAGAAAAGAGAAAAAAGAGAATGAATGTTTAATGACACCCAACACAAAAATAGAGATCAGCTATTGAGTGTCAAACAAAAGTAAGTACATCAATATGATTATTTACAATAAAGATAGTATAATTATGTAAAACACATTGTAAAGATATGTGGGAAAGGTACAATAATTTCTTTCCTTTTTAAATGGCGATCACACATAACTTTCTATATTGTGACAATTTCCTTATTTATTCTAACAGTATTTCCACTGAAATGCAGACAAGAGGCAATGGATGAGAGAGAGAGAGAGAGAGAGAGAGAGAGAGAGAGAGAGAGAGAGAGAGAGAGAGAGAGAGAGAGGGGGGAGTATGAGATAGAGAAAAATAAAGTGGCAGAGATATAAAGGTAGACCAGGGATAGTAAGAAAGAAATGGAAAGGGGGAAATATGAGAGAGAGAGAGAGAGAGAGAGAGAGAGAGAGAGAGAGAGAGAGAGAGAGAGAGAGAGAGAGAGAGACAGAGACAGAGAGACAGAGAGAGCCAGATATATATATATATATATATATATATATATATAGAGAGAGAGAGAGAGAGAGAGAGAGAGAGAGAGAGAGAGAGAGAGAGAGAGAGAGAGAGAGAGAGACAGAGACAGAGAGACAGACAGACAGAGATACAGAGAGAGACAGAGAGAGCCAGATATATATATATATATATATATATAGAGAGAGAGAGAGAGAGAGAGAGAGAGAGAGAGAGAGAGAGAACATGCTGTTTCTTATTTACAAAAGCTATACAAATATTATACGAATACAATATTTGTTTGTCAATCGATGCCATTGATATAAAATATCCTGAGTGATACTGGAGTAACTTGGACCTCGATCTCAGGTACAAGGCACTGCAAGAATCTCTGTCCTGGGACAGGATTTCAAATGAAAGTAACCCTCGCGATTCGAAAAACAACGAAACTGGCGAAAGTTAATAAACTGTTTGTGAACAAAACAACCAACCACACAACTTATTTTGTTAAAACAAACATCAGTTTTATCTCGGCATGTTTTCAGTCGTGCCTTTTCATAAACGTGATGTGAAATTATTTTTAAAAACCCAAAAAAAACGGAAATCAAAAGAGAGAAGTCTCCAAAACAAACTATCAGATACCAATCAAACTACTTAAATAAATCATATGATGTGACTGGTCACATGATCCCGGTCAAAATATCAGGGCTAATATCTCTGTCCTGTTACAATGGAATGTCGTAAACGCGAGTGTCTGCAACTAAATTTAGGAGATAGTAGAATAATTCTTGATTCTGGAAATTTGAATAACCATCCATATCACGTTTGAAGCAAAGTTCTTCCAGGGCCGCACCTAGATTAAAATAAAGGGGAGGGGTGGAGTATAAAAAGAACAGAGATACAGTAATATAGGGTCTTCTTCAGCAAGACAATTAGGGAACTTGCACCCTCTACCCGCTGGATACGACCCTATTTTCCATTAATTTACTATTGGCTGTGTGTCTACCATTTTGCAAAGATTAAAACAATGGTGTTTCTCAAACAAAATCTCGCAAAAATATTTTGCGTTTATCACGATAAGTCTCTGACTAAAATACTCTAAACAGTATCCGAGACTAATGTAAATGTGTCCTAAATTAAAGAAGATCACCCCATTTGGGCTTACGACATTAAAATATACTACCGCTGTCCCGCAGTAAATCATAAATCCACCACTGATAGGACGGAAGTTTTAGTCTCCGCAATCCTTTTTGAACATTTCCTGCACACCAAAATATTATGTCCGATTGGTTGCGCATTACGCATCATCTATCGAATTTGAACAGGCTTTCGTGTGTGGTCATTATTTAAACAAAGCTGTTAGGAATATGTCCCCCACGAGTGTAATTCAACAGTTCGCTATTTCCTAGGGCCAATACGATGTTTATCTCTAATGCCAAGTTCGACCATTAGACAAAGAACGGAACAACAATAAATTATAGTGAGTGTTCGGTATGATTTGTCTATAAAACATTTTTTTCCCCCTTTAATGGCTGTACATGAAAAAAAAAAAATTCAAAGCAACATTTGGTAATATTTTTTGGGTAATAATTTGACATATGTATGAAAGACATCACGTAATGAACTAGTAACATTAACAAATAAATATATATATTCTCTGATTTTGTTTTTTCACATTGAAATACAGTTCTAAAATGTCATATTATTTAAGTGTTACATACGAATTTTCTAGATGGGGTACAAAAATGTATATGAAAATTATTTACTGAACAAAAAAACAAAAACGCGAAGATTAATTTACTTTTCTTTAATTTGTTTTAAATTATTCAATTTGAATCCCAGTAGTAAATTATTAATGTTGTGAATATTCAGGCCTATTTTCACAGTCTGTTTATTAATTACTTTTATAAAAAAAAATTAAATATTCACATTTTTTTTCTCTCAGTATTTTGTAATATATATTTTCATTTGTCAATACAATATATGTAATTATTCCAAGTTCATCTGAGTTGTATCTTTTCTTTTCTTTTCTTTGTTTTAAATATACACAAAGGCAATGTACTATAGACGCCCGGAATATATGTATGTATGTATGTATGTATATGTGTGCGTGTGAGCGAGTGTGCGTGCGTGCGTGCGTGCGTTCGCATGCATGCATGCATACATGTATGTATGTTTGTATGTATGTATGTATGCATGCGTGTGTGTGTGTGTGTGTGTGTGTGTGTGTGTGTGTGTGTGTGTGTGTGTGTGTGTGTGTGTGTGTGTGTGTGTGACCACCACCAACAGTTCAGTTGTTTAATAACATGAAATTCAAATTCTATGTTTTTACTTGTCAAGAGGTCTGGCGCGTAACAAAACGTATTTCACCTAATTTTTAGAGAGAAGTAAACTTGATAACTGATACCATATTCATTCTGAATGTAATTTATTAAAAAAAAAATTAAACAACAAAACCCCCAATTATATTCATTCAGTTAAAAATAAAATTGCTAAACGAATTGATTTGTTTAAAAATGAAGTAAACCAACAAGAAACAAAACCAAAACATAATTATTGGAAGCTAATAACCCAACGCAAATATATATAATTTCAAATACTAGTAGTACGTAACATACTAAAAGTTTGCGAAAATCGTGATGTCATATTTAGCATCGACCATGTCCTTGGTCAGGAATGGTTATGACACGTTGCAACAGTGTGTGACGGTTTTTGGTGCAAAACTGTGACGGATGGTAACAGGGGAGGGGTAAACATATCGGTCACCCTCCTTGTCGGCAGACATTGAATATTCATTTTGGTATATTTAGCTACGCCCGTTTCAAATTCTTATATCCGCTCCTGGACATATGGTTTCGTCTTCAGTTTTATGACTGTTTTAAATATGATTATATTTTTATTCTTATTTTTAAGTAGGTAACAAAATAATGTATATGCTTTTAAGTATATGCAATAAGGTAATATATTTTAATGCAAACTGCCATGCAACATTTGAAGGAACTATTAATGAAACTATACAATAAACCTTGGTAAATTATTTGAAAAATTTGTAGGTAAACATAATTTCAATTGATTAACAACAATGAATTTACAAGAATGGATGTACAATATGAAGAAAAAACTACAAATATATTATATTACAAAAATAAAATATGTAAATCTTTATACCTTTATCATTACCTTAGTTTTCGGAGCTGGAATGAACCATTTTACCGGAAACTCGTATGTAATAGCGTGAAAACAGAGAGGGAACAGAAAAAATATGTATCGATTTGGGTGCAAAGATCACAAAAAAGTACAGACATATTATTATATTACAAGGATCAAGCGATAGGGTGAAGTGAGTCCAAACTTCGCTTTGACTAGCTACACTTTGCCATGCCAGTCACGACAAGGCGAAATCGGTGTCGCTTTTTAAAAATAGTGACCACTAGCATTGTACACAATCACGGATGAATGGTGAAGAGGAACACCTATTCATAGATAATAATTATGTGTTACGTGTCAGAGTTTGATGCGACACTGGCGCCATGAAATCATGCGAGAGACTCACAGATAAGCGATCTAGCTCAGAAAACACCCATGTCTGGCACTAAAAGTAGTCCTACGTGTGCTACTGACTGTTCAAGTGTGTAACTTTAATTCTATTGTCAGGCGAGTGTGCTGGAACTTGTACAAGGGTGGGGATCTAGACTATGGCGAGCGAATGTTTTAGGGAGTTTGGGTCATGCTTCACCGGAAAATATATTGGAAAAAAAATACGACGTAGAAAAAAGGGGAATGATTAACTAGTTTCACGCAGACTTTTTCAAAATGAATAAATTCAACATACAATCAAATATGTCAAAATTATAAACTAATGCAGGCAAACCTGTCCTAATAGCCACCTATAATCAGCGGTCTCCATTTTTCCATACCAAAAGATTTTTAATGTAAATGCACTTGTAATAAGTGGTCACTTGTCTAACGCACCAAGCGGCCACCTAAACTGGATCCCAAGTCGCTAAAATGCCTGTGTTAAGCAGTCAATGTAAATTAAAAATGTTAACTTAAACAGCGACAAGGTGCAGCAAATAAGCAAACTTCACACCTTCACGGATAGCAGTACCCGTTATTATTATAAATAAATTATGCAAACATATATGCCATGTCATTACTTTACGTTCCCAAGTTAAAGTAACAACATTTTAACCACAGACACAAAGATTTAGCAGCGTGAGAACAAAAAGGACCAAAATGAAAAGATGGACAAAATTTTCCCAAAGATCGCTGAGATCCCAAGTCGTGAAATTCTCCAACGAGTCTGAACCCTGGGCTCAATGGTCAGAGTTGATTAAATTATCTTCCAGAAAGCAGGTACAAATTGAATAGAATTGTCACCAGAGACAACACCACTTGGCGAGCTTATTCAATTATAAACTATCTCTGGTGTAGACGCATCTGAGTTTGTGTTTCCACGTGTCAGATTAATGCGAAATGTTTGACGCGCCGAGCAGAATCTTCGCTCGTTTTTGCGACCTTTCCCCGACACACAAATCTCTGAGGGTTTCGGCAAGTTTCACGACGATAGTTCATCATCCTAAATAAGTCTCGAGTCTCGTCACGCATGTGAACTGGCTACCGAGACGTGGGTAGAGAAGAAACGGGCATATTTTTCTGACCGTTGGAGAAACTATGGAAAACTTACGCCCGAACTCTAAAGGTATAAGCTTAAAGGAAGTTGGTCTTCTCTAGAATATTGTGTGATATGTTTGTCTAAAACCAAGCGCATGTCCAGGAAATTGCTCATGCGAGGTCTAGGCTATGGACAGTGACGTTTCCCCCCAGAAAAAAACATTAGAAAAGAAAATGTTTTTGGAATAGGGGGTCGACCACCAATCCCCCTTCTACATATGCACCTGAAATCCTGGTTTCTTGTTTGAAATACAATACGTTTTCCATATTGATAGTCATTCAGAAAGTAACAAAACTTTGGAAAACATGTGTCCTTAAAGATACTACCCTGAGTTTTCTGCCATTGTAAAATGTTTTCGACTAATGAAATCTTTTGACGACTAAAGTTACATACTAAAAATAGTTTTCTTGTTTAGAATATCAGTGTTTGTATAGTCAATACCGGCCTCGGTGGTGTCGTGGTTAGGCCATCGGACGTAAGGCTGGTAGGTACACGGTTCGCAACCCGGCACCGGCTCCCAACCACAGCGAGTTTTAAAGACTCAATGGGCAAGTGTAAGACCACTACACCCTCTTGTCTCTCACTAACCACAAACAACTAGCAACTAACCCTCTGTTCTGGACAGACAGCCCAAATAGTTACGGTGTGTGCCCAGGACAGCGTGCTTGAACCTTAATTCGAAATAAATTGAAATGAAATGAATGTATATGCAATGTTTTGCTGTCGTCCTAATGTTTGTATGTAATGAATGAATGAATGTTTAATCGGCTATTGGGTGTTAAACTATGGTAATGCAAACACATACAGTGATGATCAACATCAATATAAAAATTCAAGACTTAAATAAAAACAGTGTAAAGAACTGTGCAAAAATACAAATATCACAGATAGATACTGATTTTCACTCAAAATTTTAATTGTATCTCGAAGAAAACAAGGGGATTTGTGCTGTATTGGCCATTCTATATTAAAAATATTAAAACATATTCGTGACGAATCCTCTATTTATATGTATGTTGTTGGTGGGGGGTTTTGGGGGTTTCTTTTTTTTTATTATTATTATTATTATTATCTGTTTGCTGAAACCAGTTTGTTTGGTATTATGCAATAAATTGACTAGAATAAGGCCACTGATATTTTATGCAGAAAAATGTATTTAATATGCAATTGTCAGTCGGCAACATTGTAATAATGGCAACAAACTCAACCGTCCCAGGAGCAACTTCTGACATCACCTGCGGTTAGGTTCGGGTCGAACCCGAAGTCTTATTGTATAATTATACATAAAGCTGTTGGTCTTCAGGAAATCCTAAATATACAGTAGCTGTATTTCTATGGAGTTATGTCCCTTGGAAAACGTACGCTATGGGTAATGTGGCGTCATGTAGCGAACAATGCCATCAACCTGCAGAATTCATGTTCTTATGATGGTTAATTAAAATATAAGTGGGGGGTTTTCCTTTAAAATTGGAAAGAAAAGGTTTTCTGCGATACGTTTTTAAATTGGACCAAAATGTATCCCAGCACCTAAAATGGTGTGTGAACCATTAGATGGTGTGTGAACCATTAGATGGTGTGTGAACACGAGGAAGCACTCACAATGTCAGGTATTGTTTTAAATTCATTTCATTTGTGTTTTATTTCCCTGAGGAAGTTTAAAGTTTTTAAACGAAACTTTGAGATTTAAAGATAGTTTTTTAAGACAATTTTAATATATGTTTTATATTTTTACTAGGTTTGGGTATGTTGTCATGCGTACTTAAATTAAACAGCTATTGGATTCAGTTGGATTCAAGTTATCCATTGCTTTACGGTTTACAATAGTCCGAGCTCCAAAGCCAGAAAAATAATTTTACCCTACAACACTTGGCCCCCTTAATTTCTGGGTATTTTATGATGCGTATACCATTGCTCTTTGGAAATCAGAACGCTGCACCAAATTTTAACCCTGCGAAGGTTTTCATTTCCGGTCAAATCCAAGATGGCTGCTAAAATGATCAAATTCTATAAATATTATACTTGTTTGTCTCACGCCACTAATAATGATCTAATTGTAGTAAAAATAGCCTTAAATGATTATTTTTAACATATTCCCCAAACAAAATAATACAAGATGAAGAACATGGGAAGTTGGTTTTTGACCTCCTACAGAATCTGGAGCTCAGACTAAAGGAAGAATGCGCACACTTCACTCGGTCTTTTCTGATGAATACAACTGTAATCATAATAGTATGTCAGTATTTATGCTGACAGGACACACACATTTTATTTTAATCAATTATTCAATAAATATTATTTAAAAGTGGCTAATTTAAAGAAAATTTAATTAATCAAAGACAAAAAATTTTGTATCCACTGTTTAAAAATTAGCAATTAGCTAATTTGGTAATGGTTACGATGTGTCCTGCTAATATTTAAAGTTTTGACCTGCTATATAGAGAGAGAGAGAGAGTTTGGATTCTACGGGAAATATCGTTTGGCTGTTTTCCAAACCACACGAACTGTACGTCATAGTAATAAGAGATATATCTATTTTAGTTTTAAAATAATCAGGCATGTAAAGGTCACCAGAAACCAGTCGTCTGGCTAGCAGTAATTCGAATAACACACACACACACACACCACACACACACACACAGACACAGAGAGAGAGAGAGAGAGAGAGAGAGAGAGAGAGAGAGAGAGAGAGAGAGAGAGAGAGACACACACACACACACCACACACCACACCACACCACACCACACCACACCATACTAGTCTGTCTCTTAAGTAAATTATTGCGTTCATAATACACGGTTAATACTGATTATACCAAACTTAGAACTTCAGACTCTGAAGGTATTCGCTGCAACGCTATAAACAGTTTGATGTCAGACTCATTTTGAATGTTGAGTTATGACAAAACATTTATTATCATTGGTCTAGGTCCTTTAGATGTATTCAAATCTCAACGGAAATGAAACATCACACATTTCCTTTTAAATAAATGGACTGCATAATTTGATTTCGGCAATGGGATTGCCAAGATTCATTTTGTTTTTTTAAAATGTATTTCAATCTTATACATAACGACTTGTCATCATCTATTGCAAAAGAATATATTATTCCACTCTTGTTTTGTCTGCACAGTAAGAAAACTGACAGAAAACCAAAATTGATGTAGGAAACGTTCATTACCGGAATTACTTGGTATTAGACGTTGGGGAACGTGTTAATGGCGAAAGGATCCTCGGTACATTATGAACGTATCTTCTAAATGTTGTACTCTTGAGTAGAACGTTCGAACGAGACCCCAGGGGTTCTTACGGAACCAAACGGTGGAAAGAGGCAAATTATTGATCAATCTACCAGATGCATTATCCTGCATTAGCGCCAATAATGCAACAATAGTATTTTTATGTCTTTAATTTTGTTAAAACGAGACAAAGGCTCGATTCACCCTAATTTATTTCCTCTGCAATTCTGTAACGTTACCCCAATATTTAGGAAGAACTTCCACTTGGGACGAATTTCCGAAGTCGTTTAAGAAATTGCGCCTGTGGCGGCTCGACGTTGATGGCTGCCCCCATGGGTCGAGATGTACAAATTATTGCGGTGTAATATTTGTATTCGAATTTTAGCATAACAGAACAGGCCGAATCGAACGTGAGCCCGCAACCCAGATAACCCCAAGGATTAGACTGGGAGAATAGGAGAATTATTTCGCAGTCCTCTGGGTATGTGCATGGACCTCAAATGTCAGTTTTTCAAATGAGTTCCGTAGTGATGATAAATAGAAAGCCGGCGGTCGAAATGCAGCCAGTTCGTATTTAATGACTTTGTGAACGAACGCACGCAACATCGTGATATAAGCTTCGAGAAGGGCAACACACTTCCAAAGTCCAAAACCAGTTCTCACGTTGTTTTGTCGTGTTGGTCTTCCAGAATAATGTCAGTCAAAAGCATGCAGACAGACTCGCAGAACTCAAAAAGAAAAGATTGCCCGTCCTACGGTTAACTGTCTGTTAAAGCCTTGATTTCGAATACACTTTATAATATATAAATGTGGAATCTCAAATATTCTTTTAATATTAAAATGTGGAATTTTGAGTATACTTTTAATATTTAAAGGTGGAATTTCGAGTATACTTTTAATACTTAAAGCTGCAATATCGAGTATACTCTTAATGCTTAAAGCTGGAATATCAAGTATACTTTTAATATTTAAAGCTGGAATATCAACAATACTTTTAATATTTATATGTGGAATTTCGAGTATTCTTTTAATACTTAAAGCTGGAATATCGAGTATACTTTTAATACTTAAAGCTGCAATATCGAGTATACTTTTAACATTTAAAGCTGGAATATCGAGTATACTTTTAATACTTAAAGCTGGAATATCGAGTATACTTTTAATATTTAAAGCTGGAATATCGAGTATACTTTTAATACTTAAAGCTGGAATTTCCAGTATACTTTTAATATTTAAATGTTGAATTTTGAATATACTTTTAATATTTAAATGTTGAATTTCTTGTATATTTTTAATATTTAAAGCTGGAATATCGATTATACTTTTAATATTTAAATGTGGAATTTCGAGTGTACTTTTAATATTTAAATGTGGAATATCAAGTATACTTTTAACGTTTAAAGCTGGAATATCGAGTATACTTTTAATATTTAAAGCTGGAATATCGACAATACTTTTAATATTTATATGTGGAATTTCGAATATACTTTTAATACTTAAATCTGGAATATCATAGAGTATACTTTTAATATTTAAAGCTGGAATATCGAGTATACTTTTAATACTTAAATCTGGAATATCGAGTATACTTTTAATATTTAAAGCTGGAATCTCCAGTACACTTTCGGAGAAACTGTCCTGAGATTTGCTGCTATTGTTAAAATACTACTGATTAATGGAGCCGTTTTAACGACAAAAAATTAAATATACATTTTATTTGTACGTATGAAATTACTGAGAGGCAAAATCAAGTTTGAGCAATTACAAACATCATTAGGATGACCAAAGACACATTAAAAGACACTCTACTGATATGTTAAAGAATAAAATGTATTTAATATGCAAATTAATTCGTTAAAAAGACTCCATTAATCGGAAATATGCTACAGTGATAACAAAATCAGGACTGTACCTTTAATATTTCGAACTAGAATATCGAGTATTTTTTAACAATTAAAGATGAAAGTTCGGGTATACTTTTAATATTTTAATGTGGAATCTCAAGTATATTTGTAACATTTAAAGCTCAAATCTCGAGTATTCTTTTTACTATTTAAATATTTTATTTCGAACAGATCATTCACATTATATTGGTTACAGTCGCACGCCATTCTTCGATACGCTTTGGCCACAGTGGCTACACTACGTCACATAAAATGTATTATTCATTAATTTAATATTCAGATGATGGGTACTATTTCATTGTTTTATGTTGTATTGTATTTACAAAACATTGAAACAGTACCTGGTATAGACAGCTTTCCAATACCGTTGATAGCGATAACACTCGGGTTTTTTCAAAACTAGATGTGTGTGTATTTTGTATTAGTACATGTAAATGTGTAATGTTTTTTAACGATATCACTTGCAGACATTGATTATACTAAATCAACCGCTATTGGATGCCAAATGTTTGATAATTCTGATATATGGTCTTCAGAGAAAACCAGCTACATTTTTCTACTATCAGCATGGGGTGTTTTTATGTGATTGCCCCAACAGCAAATATAACATACTTTGATATACCAGGCGAGATTGTAACCAGTGGTTTGGAACAGGTTCTCGCAGTTTAGTTTTCTTTCCATTCGTCGATAGTAGTAATATTAACAGCAGTTATATCCGCAGCAATAGCAGCAATAGCTGCAACAGCAACAGCAGCAGCAATAATAGCAGCAGTACCAGCTATAGTAGTAGCAATAGAAGGAAGGAAGGAAGGAAATGGTTTATTAACGACACATTCAACACATTTTATTTACGGTTATATATCGTCGGACATATGGTTAAGGACCACACAGATATTGAGGGAGGAAACCCGCTGTCGCCACTTCATAGGCTACTCTTTTCGATTAGCAGCAAGGGATTTTTTATATGCACCACCCCATAGACCGAATGGCGCATACCACGGCTTTTGATGTACCAGTCGTGGTGTACTGGCTGGAGCGAGAAATCAGCAACAGAAGTAGCGCAAATAATAACAGCACCACAACCACCACCAGCAGCAAAAGCAGCAACAGCAGCAACAGCAGCAATATCAGTAGCGACAGCAATGGAAGCAACGAAAATAATAACAGCACCATCACCAGCACTAGCAAAGGTAACAGCAGCAGCAGCAGTAGCAATAGCAATAGCAATAGCAACAGCAGCAGTAGTAACAGCAACACTATTAGTAGCAGCACCATCGGCAGCGGCAATAACAATAGCGACAGCAATAGCATCATCATCTGCAGAACCAGCCATGCAACACCAGTAGGAACAACAGCAAAAGCACCAACATCATCATCGTCATCATCATCAGCAGCAGCAGCAGCAGTAGTAGCAACAGCAACAGCAGCAGGAGCAACAACAACAATATTAGCACCAGTAACAAAAATAGCAGTAGCAGTAAAAGTAGCAGACTGGCAAGTGAGTGACGTCAACACTGGTGGTGCTTTAAGAACAAATGTATCGGCGAACTGTACACAATGCGTTGCTCATACAATACCAATACAAACAGCCAGCCCCGCTGTGTAATATCATAAATTAAACAAGACTAATCCACGCGTTGCGTGCTAGCTTACAAAATAACTCAGGCGACCAGTTTTCAATAGGAAGATGTAATCATAACGGATATAGGTGATGTTTGTCAAGGGCGGTTCTAGAATGACAGAGTGTGGGCTTGTTTTTTAGTGTTAGTATTTGTTTTTGTTGTTTTCTTTTGTTTTGTTTTGTTTGTTTGTTTGTTTTGTTTTGTTGGTTAGTTTTTGTTTGTTTTGGGGGTTGTTTTGGGGGGTTTTGTTGTTTGTTGTTTTTATTCTGTTTGTTTTTGTTGTTTGTTTTTTCTTTCATGAACACCCCCCCCCCCCCCCCCCCCCCCCAAAAAAAAATAATTATATATATATATATATATATAAATAAATAAAATAATAATAATAATAAAACTGCCTTCCATTTTTCCGATTTCATAAATTAAAGGGTTTTTGTTATTTTGGAGGTTTTTCATGAAACAAAAAAACAAAAACAAAACAAACAAACACAACAAAAACAAAATCCCAACAAAACAAAACAAAACACAAAAGTTTATCTAAACACAAGCTACGAGGCAGCAGACTCCTCAAGCACATAACTCATCTAATCAATTCTGGAACAGCCCTTTGGTAGTCATTAGACGCTGTAGGAAAATTAATATCAGGAAAACGTGAACACCCCCAACCATCACTTCGTTCACGCGCTTTTCGACTGAAGTTCAAACTGGTATTCTATGACTGTGATCGGATCGATCGGGTTTGGGTTTTTTTTACAAGTTAATGAAAATATTAATTAATTAATAATCATTTAATCAGAGTAAGTGGTATGTGTTTTATTTTCGTTGATATATGCTGTTTGTATTTGAGATCAATGAATCTCTGACAAAAGATATCATCACATCAGCATACGAGGGATTACATTTTAGCGGGGCTTTGTAAACAGCACGAAACATTAGATGCGTCACTGTATTTTAGCTGTAAACAATACGTGCCTGGAAAAAGAATAAATATTCCAACTTGTATATGCATGCATACATACATAGATAAATAGATACATACATAGATAGATACATACATAGACAGATACATACATACATACATACATATATAGAGAGAGACAGACAGACAGACATTCTGACAGACGTACATATATACATACATACATACAGATAGACAGGCAGACATACACACATTCCAAAACATACATGTTTTGTTTTTTTAAAGTTACTCTACCCCATTCACTTTCAAAAACATACATTTAATATTTGTAGTCATCCTTCCCCACCACTTTTGGAAAACATAATATAATGTACATAATGTGTATATTAAAATACAGTGTCGCTAAGTAGTATGTAAATGATTTGTGCCTGATATTCTAAACTTAACCATAAGCATAATGTTTTTAAAAAACAAAACAAACAAAAACTCACCAAAACACCACCACTACCATCGAAAAAGAAGAAGAAGAAAACACTAAAAAAAGAATAATAAAATTCAGCATTCAATTATACAGAAGTTGAATTTAAACAAATGTTACATAAATGTGAATTAATGGAAAATGTTAGCGTTTGTCATCGGGTCGTGACGGGTGTTAATCTAAATAAAATGCGTCCAGTTTCCCGGTTCGCGGTATCGGTAACGCTTAAATACCCTTATTATATGTTGATCAATTAGAGGAAATTGCTACATTTTCCCCTTCAACGTCAGGAGCAAGGTTTGATTGCACGACGGTTCCTGTTAATAACAAGATATGCGTGAACAGCAAACATCATCAACACTGCAGATTACAGCGCCATTGTAAACCGATATAAGGGAGACCACTCTAATTCACTACACGTCATTAAGCGTTGACGTGTTGGTAATTATGTCAAAGACAGACCATGTAGGTCACGTATTAAAAAAAGTTTGTTTTGTTTAACGACACCACTAGAGCACATTGATTAATTAATCATCGGCTATTGAATGTCAAACAGTTGGTATTTATGACACGTAGTCATCAGAGGTAACTCGCTATATTTTTCTTAATGCAGCAAAGGATCTGTTATATGCGCTTTCGCACAGACAGGAAAACAAATACTACGGCCTTTGACCAGTTGTGATGCACTGGTTGGAACGAGAAAAAACCAATCTGGATCTATAATAATAATGCCCCCCCCCCCCCCCCCCCCCCCCGTCTTGGACACATCCACCGGGTAATCGCGAGGGATGTTCCCAAGACAGTCGTGCTTGAACCTTCAGTGAATGAAAGCACAAGTCACACGGTTGATTGGTTGATTGATTGAACCTGCCACTGTCTTATACCACGGACCCAGTCAGATAATGAGTCCGTCAAACCCTCCCCACCCCCCACCCACCCACCCGGGAAAATCGGATAATGTGCATAAGACAGATGTGCTTGGACCTTCCGTTGATGTAACCATGTGTCAACTGGCTGATTGATTTACTGAGAGAATGGGTACACCGGCGGGGTTCGATCCCGTCGACCCAAGCATATCAGGCAAGCGCTCTACCGAATGACCTTGATCCTTTTTTTTTCATTTGAGTGTGGTAGTAGAAAGTGAAGGGCATATACAGAAAAAAGGAGTAATTTATACTGAACTGTCACATAACCACCGCTAATGTTGTTTATTGCTATTTGTTATTCTGTTTCATTTGTTAATTTGCTGCACCAATTCTTTCATTAATAGTTTCTCTTAGTTCCAAGTTAGTAAATAAAACACAAATCACATGATTCATCATTTATTGAACTTGAACATGTTATTGGGTATCGCACATGGAGGACGGTTTTATGGTATCAACGAAAACAGGTAATGTTTTGTACACACGCGCGCGCTGCACTACGAATACTGTTATCACTTGTGTATTTTCATTAATATTAACGCCTTAACACATTTCTACAATATTGTTAAAGCTCCAATATCGGTATATGTTTGTTGCTGTTGCTGTTGTTATTTTAGTTTTTGTGTTTTTGTTTGTTTTATTTACTTTAGATCTGCCAATTTAGGTTTTTTTCGTTGCTTTTTATTTGTAATATAAAAGACCACGAATATATTAAATTTTCGCCATACAGACGCTTTTAAGTTGAGAGGGATGATATTAGACCTGTTGAGTTTTTGATTTGATTAAAAACATATTTCGTTGCATATATATATATATATATATATATACATATATACATACATATATTTATTATGTAAAATATCAACCTCTTCTAGTTAATCGGTATTTGTCTCTCCTGCGTGTGCTGTAACTTCACCGTGGTGCAGGGGTGTAACCTCACCGTGGTGCAGGGGTGTAACCTCACCGTGGTGCAGGGGTGTAACATTCTCTTTGAGAATGGCCAATACAGCACAAAATTGAAGTTTTGAGTAAAATTCAGTATCCGTAAAATTCTGTGATATTTGTGTTTTTGCACAGTTCTTTACACTGTTTTTGTTTAAGTCTTGAATTTTTTATATTGATGTTGATCATCACTTTATTTATTTGCATTACCATAATTTGACACCCAATAGCCGATGTATTTTTCGTGCTGGGGTGTCGTTAAACATTCATTCATTCATTCATTCATTCGGTATTTGTCTCGGTAGAGCCTCGACAAATACCGATTAACATAGACTCGGTTGATATTTTCCATATTAAAAAATACTCATGACGAATCCTCTATATACATAAGGATGGGGCTTGTTGACTTACTGAATCAACAGTATCAAGCTGAGACAACAGGCTGTACTATACCAAATAAAATCCTATAGGCGACCATGTTAATGTTTGTGTTTAAAAAAAACACTAAAATGTAATATATCAACTATGACCCATACATATCAGTACTACAACCCCTACCTCAAAGTATCAACTGAAGAAAATGGTACCTTTCATGGCTCATTTTCGGTATAACCAGATGTTTTTATAACCCATATTTTCGCACAAAATCTTAGTATTTTTTTTACAGGTATCCCATACATGTTTCGAGCATACGGCTGCTTGACACAGTGGTACTAGATGAAATAAAATTGCATACATTGTTAGCCCAGATGAAACTCTGTTTTTACAACAAACACACTCACATTTATAACCAATCACAGGACTTGTTGTGTTAACTTCTGTATCAAAAGTTTGATGCACCTCGAACTTTGACGCAGTCGGGAGTTATTTGGTTTAGTACTACGAACAAGGCTGGCATCTTACATCAAGGCGGTTGGTGAAATATTTTGACACAAGTCTGTAAACGCTGCTGTTGTGTTTTGAACTCAGTTTGTACTTGTGTTCTGCCATGCTCGTGTTTTTAAAACTCAAATATGTTAATCAGAACTGCAAAATAGTTATCATAATAAAAAATGAATCTCTGTGCAAAGTAGAGATAACAATAACTGCTTCCATGACATGAATGACAGTCACCTGCTTTGACTAAAGGAGAACTGCCATTCCACAGTATGATACATCTGTCAGACTTCTCCCGCAGGAGGACTGCCACTTTCCAAGACTGGTTTGACAAATCTAAACTTTTTATTTATTTTTGTTTTGTTTTTTAAATCGTTACAGATTTTTGATACAGAGACAAAAGCATATTTTGGACATAAGTGGACGATGAGATGAATAGTGAATCCACAGTATATCCATTTCGGTATGGGACTACTTGACAGGACCGTGTTCCACGGTTGCTGACATTTGAACTATATCGGTATCACCCGAGCCCTGGGTACACTGAACCTGCAGTGCATGTTGGGTAACCATCCCCCATGTGAGGTCATACGCTCGGGAGACACACCCATGATTGCTCCAGTGACGTCTGTGAAACGCGGTGTACGTGGTCTTACATCTTCCCATTCAGCCTAGCGGTGCACTCACTCTTGGTTGACGCTGGTACTAAAATGAAAAATCACCCATTGCCTTAAGTGGGACACGAACACAGCACCTACCAGCCTCAAGTCCGATGACTTAACAACTACACTATTGATCACTGAGACAAATCTAAGAGGAGGTAAAACAATATATAACCTGTCAAATCTTTCCTTTTTTTTTCTTTTTTAAACGGAATTTATTTTCACTAGTTCTTTCTGGGAAAACTAAACAAAGAGAGTAAATTAATGTCATACGACACCCCAGCACATTTACAATTCGTTAAACAAAGCCGTGAGTTAAACATCGAATAATTGTGGCATTATGATCCAGTGTGAATAAAAACTAGAGTAGCAACAAGCTTAAAAGTGTTTTTTTTTACATTCATAATCGAACAGACAGGAAAATATTTATATACCAGAACCTTTTATATACGAGTCGTAGGGTACGAATACTAACCTATGAATACGTAACATCAAAACATCGATAATAACTGGGATATTACTCTATGTAGTTAGCTACATAAAGTACTTTTCAAGAGAAAAGTGGTTCATCTGTCATATAAGGTTGCCTTTAACATTACAGCATTTGGTATCTTATTCCATTTCAAATGTTTTGTTGAGATTGGACAAGTTTTAGAATCAATCTCCTATCAGGAAACCCTTAGGGTAAACGATGGGGTGCTTTGGTTTCATGACTAACCCCTTCGGTGAAGTCATTCTCTGGGGTTTTTTTGCCCGTCATAACCAGTACCATCAAAAGCCGTGGTGTGTGCTATCCTATCTGTGGGAAAGTGCATATAAAAGATCCCTTGCTACTAATGGAAACGTACCGGATGTTCTTTGAAGACTACGTGTCAGAATAAAAAAATGTCTGACATTCAATATTCGATGATTAATTAATTAATTAATAAGTCTAGCTGTTGTTGTTAAACAAAACAAATTTTTTCTCTCTTTTTTTTAAACATGACATTCCTTTCTTTTTCCAGTGCCCTTTGGGTGTATAGGGCAGCGGATTGCTATCAAAATAATTCATCACGGTATCATCAAACGAAGGCGATGGAGATCATTAAATTCCCATGACTGCGACTTTATGAGAAAATTGTCAGCCCAATGCTTCGTAAATTCTAATTTTCTAATGTAGTAATAAAATATCGCCCACCCATTTGTTTAATTGTGTGTTCAGTTTAAAGAACCGGCGTTTTGCTTAATGTCCGTCTGAGTACAATTATTAACCCATTATGTGACAAACGAGATGTGTACCGTGTAACCGTTCTCAAAAGAAGAGGGTGAAAAAAATAAACCGTCAATTGACAAAGATGATTTCATCGATTTTTGTTCTTCTTTGTACATAAATTTGTTATTCTACTCCGTACGCTGTTGAAGCTCGGTTCATATAAATTGAGTTAGAATTGAATAAACAATCTTTTGGTGCTGACATTCGCGGCCCATCATCATGGCAGGCTCGGGTTTTGCCATCCTTCATCGGAAATTGACGTCCTTAGCGATCCGTTTTATTTCGCCTGATTTCCAAAGTATTGCACAATTCCCGTAGTAAATGATGTTTTAGGAGTGAAAATGAAGGTAGTTTGTTGTTTTAATCAGGCCGAAATGAAACCAGTTTTTTGTTTCACAAGAGAATAAAAAAAAAGTAATTTCATTTTGTGAAAATAAAGCGTAATTGCCCTCATGACACATGCAACCGAAACACGTCGTTTTGGCTTGATGTTGTGTTACACTGTTTTACGACGACAGCTAGCTAGGTAAAACAAAACCTTTTGGTGTCAGACAAAGAAGGAAGGAAGGAAATGTTTTATTTAACGACGCACTCAACACATTTTATTTAAATTAAATTAGGCGTGGCTTATATTTTTTCGGTTCATCGAGATATGAACGAAAAAAAGTAAGCACCTCTGGACCAATCAGATTGCCATAAAGTGTATAGACGCAAAGAAAATTTAATTTTTATATCGATGTTAATCATCACTTTATTTGTTTGCATTACCAAAGTTTGACACCCAATAGCCGATGTATTTTTCGTGCTGGGGTGTCGTTAAATAAGCATTTATTCATTTATTCATTCATTCATTCATTCATTCATTCTGTATGTATGTCCATCCATCCATCCATATATATATATATATATATATCCGTCTGCCTGTCTCTCTCTCTCTCTCTCTCTCTCTCTCTCTCTCTCTCTCTCTCTCTCTCTCTCTCTCTCTGTCTATTCATCCCATCATCCATTCATTCATTCATTCATACATTAATTTTCATGCTTATGACCAATTAAAGGGACATTCCTGAGTTTGCTGCAATTTTTAAGATGTTATCGACTAACAGAGACTTTTTAACGATTGTAATTACATAACGTTCCAATATTTGTAATATGTTATATTTCATTTTATTTCCTAAAATATTATTCTTTCGTAATTATTTGAAGACCAAATCCAGTTTAGGCTTCTTACAAATATTAAAACGACCAGAAACATCTTACAATGCAGCAAACTCAGGAATGTCCCTTTAATCGTTCGAGTTATATTATGCAAATTATTTTAATACATTTATAACAGAAGTTTCATAATTTTGAAAACTGGCCTTATATCTCCCCCAAAATAATGGGATCCAGCTCAGTCTGTAGAGTGCTTTTCTGAGATAATTGGTCGTAGGATCGACTCCTCTCGGGGGATTCATTATCCGACCCACCCACCCGCCACCCCAATCAGTGTCCCACGAATGTACTGTTTTTATCAAAAGTCGTGATATGTGCTGTCACGTCTGTTGAAAATATTCTGTTGCTGCTAATGGAAAAATGTAGCGGATTTCCTCTTAGATTGTATGTCAGAATTATCAAACGTCTGGCATCCAGTAGTCGATTATTAGTAAATCAATGTGCTCTACTAGTGTCGTTAAACAAAACATACTTATACTTTTTTTCTTTTTTTTTTTTACACACCTCGCAACTGAGCCGTTAAAAACTCAGTCTGGGTTGCGGCCGGTACCGGGATGTGACCCCGGCACCTATCACATCGTCTGCCATTATTGCCGGTGGTTAATCGAAACAGAGCACCATACTGCACATGGTGCTATCAACACACACCCCAACAAAATATGAATATGGAGAATCCATTTTCAATTTCACACGGAAAATAATTACCAGTGTTCGCTTCCAAATAACACGACATCTTGTACGGAATTATTCCAAACTTTCTTCAAGTTTTCGCTATTAAGTCGCGTCCCATGGGTGGCCATCGATAGCTGGGCCAATCGAAACGAACCGGAATACGGGCTCGGGCCCATCACGTATAATATTTCAAAGCAAAGGACATACTAACAAGCCCATTACGAAGGCGAGAAATCTATTTCGCTTCGCCATCTGTGTCCGACTTCGGTTATCAGTTATCGGGATGAAGGTGAAAGGTCAAATTGATTTTCCAGACCAAGGGTGCCGTCCATGTTATTATATTTGTAAACTGGTTTTAATTCCAGTTTGTTCTGGTTTCCAAAACAGATCGTCGAACATAAGATGCATACAGAAAGAGAAAAATAAAGAGGGAGAGAGACAGAAAGACAGACAGACAGACAGAGTAGAGGGTAAAGAGAGTGTATAGAGAGACAGAGACAGAGAGAGAGAGAGAGAGAGAGAGAGAGAGAGAGAGAGAGAGAGAGAGAGAGAGAGAGAGAGAGAGAGAGAGAGAGAGAGAGAGAGAGACAGACAGAGAGACAGACAGACAGAGAGAGACAGAGACAGAGAGAGAGAGAGAGAGAGTTATAATAAGGATAAATATTAACTACTGTTTGTTTTTTCTTTTAATCGCCAGTGTTTATTTTCCTATGGTACAAGCAATATTTGGATTTGATATTTTGAAAGACTTTTAAAAGTTCCCCGTTGCCGCCTTCCAAATTTTAAAATAATTAAAAAAATTAATTAAAAAAAGAATAAATAAATGAAATGAAATAAAATTAAATTAAAATAAAATAACAAAGAAACAAAGAAAACAAAGAAGTTTTTAGTTCTAATAATACATAATGGAAACAACGTAGTCCACCAAATGAAGAAATAAAATGAAATATTTTATATTATATTGCGAGTGAATATTCTGTTAAAAGGAATGGTTTGTCTTGGTGTATATGTAGATAAACTAATATACTAAGTAACCAATAAATACCTGATGGGAAAAAATAATGAATTATAAGTAATTATAAGTAATTATAAGTAAAATAAGTAAGTATGGAAATAAACAATCAACCAATGAAATAAATAAGTACATAAATTAAAAATCAATGTTCTAATATAGAAAGTAAGAAGAAAAAAAGAAGAAACAAAGTAAGAAAGAAAGAAAGAAAGAATGAATGAATGAATGAATGAATGAATGAATGTTTAACGACACTCCATCACGAAAATACACATCGGCTATTGGGTGTCACAAAAAGAAAGAAAGACCCCAGACTCCCTATCACAAACGACAAATCATACACGTTAAAATGTTCTTTTACCAGCGCTACAATATTGACTCGTGTTGCATGTGTTGTGTTGACTGAAATATGTTTACAGTGTACATATATTCTCACGAGAACAACTACTCTGCACATTTGTAACAACATGATTGAAACTGGATACCAAAAAACCTCCCATGGCAGTTATCCACTGGTCAGCGTAAAAATACACGATTTTATTGTTTTAGTCCTGTTTGGACACCCACTATAGATAGCTGGTCTGTTGACTTTGATACGTGTGTGTTGAAACAGCCTACCTTCATTTACATCGGGCTATCTTTTAATAAACGAAGGCTTTTTTTTCTTTTCTTTTTTTGCCCCGTCTCCAATATTTGGAGTTGACATGTCAGATGGGGTTTTTTCTTTCATTCAGCACATGTAGTTTATTCTCACGGATACACAAAAACATATTTTTAATGTAATGCGACTGTTTTGGGTTGGGGAGGGTTTTGTGGGGTTTGTTTGTGTGTGTGTGTGTGTGTGTGTGTGTGTGTGTGTGTGTGTGTTGGGTTTTTGTTGTTGTTGTTGTTTGGTTTGGGTTTTTTGGTGGGGTGGGGTTTTGGGGGGGTGGGGGGAGCGGTTGTGTGTGTGCAAAGATCCTCTTAGTTTCATCCGGTAAAAGTGGACATTATGTTTAGTTAATTTACAAACCTGCAACACATTTGGATACGGTTATAACAGAGGTAAGATAAACTCTGTGATGATTAAACGGGGAAATACCGTCCAAAAATATACAAGAGCTTGTCTCGATAAGCATTCCGTCTCGGAGGAACGTGCGATTTTCAAGTATATAAACAAAAAAATTGGGGGGTTGCAAAAAGCTGGATACCAGAACCACTTTATGTGTACGAAAATGAATATTCTAAATGATAAAATGAAAGTACTTTTAATTTAAATTATAAAAAAAAAGACTTTAATAGTGAAAAATACGTCGTTGTGTTTAAAAAATAGATTTAAATTTTTTTTAAAGAAGAAAAAAATGCATTATTACAATAATATAATTGTATTATTCGTACAGTATACTGTATGTACGGAAATAAAATGAACGAATAAATTAATTAACGAATGAACGAATGAATGAATGAATGGATGAATGAATGTGAGTGGGTGAGTGATTGAGTGATTGACTGATTGAGTGAGTGAGTGAGTGAGTGAAAGAGTGAGTGAGTGAGCGAGCGAGTAAACGAGTGAGTGCATAAATGGCAGATACCTTTCTGCCACCACCTCAGCTACAACACGACGTTTTCTACGTGCATGCATTAAACTAAATGACAAATTAACTTAAGTAGAGTCTGATTTTTGCATTTATTCATCTTTTGTCTTTCGTATTTGTATGCCGACGGAGAAGAGCATCAATAAGTAATAAACACTTCTTCGCGGGAAAGTAACCGTAACGCCAAGGGCTCGGGTAACCGTGGCGGGGTCCATTCATACCCGGGGTCTCCGAGGAATTTCGCCCTCCAGATTAACAAACCGTTAGGTCCCAGTGGCGTGCGCTTCCACGCGCCGGGAAAAAGGAAGATACGCGCAGTCTATTGAAATCCGAGTCCGTATACGATTAAATATGGATTGAGTTAGTGCTGGTGAAGTCAAAATAATCATGTTATTATATCCCGATGTACGACGCTCACATTTACAATTAAATATATGGCTGTTTTTAGTTCTGGTACATAATAAATACTAGTAATTATATCGAGTATTATTATTATTATTATATATATATATATGCCTTACAGCATTTTTACTTACAATTAATACCTTGAAATAATATACTGGTCTGGGTATTTCGGTGTATTTCGGTGTGTTTCAGTGTATTTTGGTGTGTTTCGGTGTGTTTCGGTGTGTTTCGGTGTACATATCATTATTTTCCAAAACGTTATTCAACAAGGCTAAGATCACTTTAAGTGCATAACTACATGGTGATCTTAGTGCTAATACATGTCGCAAATACATGACCGACTTTAAACATGCAAATAATGCTACATACTCATGTATTGATTTCCTGTAAATACTTTTCGCTCAGCAACAAAAAAATAATAAAAAATAAACAAATATAATTATATATATATATATATATATATATATATATATATATATACACACATAAACAAATAAATTAATTCCAGTGCGCCACGACTGGTATATGAAAGGCCCGTCATATGTGCTATCCTGTCTGTGGGATGGTATATATAAAGATTCCTTGCTACTAATGGATAAATGTTTCCTCTCTAAGACTATATGACATAATTACCAAATGTTTGGCATCCGATAGCCACTGATTATTAAATCAATGTGCTCTAGTGCTGTCGTTAAACAAAACACATTTTAATTACCATAAGGCCAAACGGATGACAACAATTCAACTGACGGTCAGATAAAACAACAAATTTATGAACTTAAATTTGGAGCAAAAAAACAAAAAAACACAACGTCTATAGCTTATAAATAAAAACATGCGCATGTATAAATAAAAGTCTGTAAAGTGGAAAACACATCACCATGGGGACAAGTATACAGTCCCTGGAGCAGATTCGCTAGGGAACGACCCAGAATGTGAAATCACCGGCGGGGGACATGTTTCGTTTATTACACACGACCAGACTCACGGCCGAGCACGATGTGGGTTCCTGTCTTGACGGAAGTGGCCGACATAGCGATGTCGCGATTCGGAGCCCGCCTTCCGTCGCGGTGTTTCCTCCTTATTGTGCGGGGCACGGGTTGCCGACCAGAAGTGGCTCGCAGCGGTATTGTTTGAATACCACGCGCCTCGCAGAAATTGAAATCATTTGCTGCGAGTTAAAAAGAAAACCAACAAGTGTTCGCTTTCCTTATGTGTTGATTTCATGAGAGCGGATGTACATAGCTTATAATTATCTTTGTTTTTTGGTCTTTCTTTTTTCTTTTCTTTTTTTTCTTTCTTTTTTTTTCTTTTTTGCGGGGGGGGGGGGGGAGGGGGTAGGGGTTGTGGCGAAATCTAGCTCAGCCGGTTTAACACTCGTCTGACGTGTTTGGTCATAGTATCGAGCCCACTTCTATGATTGAACCGTTCTATGATTGAATTTTCAACCAGTGCCCCACGACTTAGCATATCAGTGGCCGTGGTATGTGCAGTCCTATCCGTGGGAAAGTGCACATAAAAAGTACATCGCTGCTAATGGGGAAACTATAGCGGGGTTCCTCTAAAACTATATTTCCAATAGCGGATGATTAATAAATCACCGTGCTCTAGTAGTGTTGTTAAAGAAAGAAGAAAAAAATCTGCTTTCCCTTTTTTTTTTTAAATATACGTGCACGTGCATGTTAAAAACACAAATCCCGAGTTTACTGCCATTTTTAAAGGTGCCATCTCAAAGTCGCCTGCTTCATTATTCTCACCAAAATTATTTATTAACTTCTCCTTTTGTTATTTAAGCATTATACCTTCAGCTATATACCCCAAAAGTTACAACTAAATAATTTAATTTAATAGTAGAAATTATTTATTTATTTATTTATTCTTATTATTTTATTTACTCTTATTATTTTATTTATTCGTGTTATTTTATTTATTTAATATACATTATTTATTTTAACAGAAACAGAAAGCTACCAGACAGACAGCATTTAAGAACCGAAGAGTTCCTTCAGACATTTTGACAACTCGAAAACTTTCAACAATGATGAACTACTCTAAAACTGCCATCTCTGGAAAATGACAAACTCTGATAAGACAAGTAATAGAAGTATTATTATTTTCCGATTCCGTGAGGCCGGGGTCATGCAGACGTGCGTTGGAAAGGGGAAAATGACTGATCTGAGAGCGATAACTTTGCGAGCCGGCCAGATGGATTGTAAGCGACGGCCACCTCTGACTCACGCGTCTTCAATTATTGTTCAAGAAGCCATTCCGTCGTTGCGCCCAGTCGTAAAGTATCGCAAGTGTGAACACGAGGCGGGGAAAAACGGTTTTACGTATTCAAAATACGGTTTTATTGAAGAAATTTCATAAATGTTTGTGATACGTAAATACAATATTTATGTTGATCATCATTTTGATCATTCATTCGTTCGGCCATTCATTCATTCATTCATTCATTCATGCATTCATTCATTCACTCATTCATTCATTCACTCATTCATTCATTTATTCACTCGTTCGATCACTCATTTAATCATTTCTTCACTCGTTCATTCATTCATTTATTCGCTCGCTCGCTCGCTCGTTCATTCATGCATTCATTCACTCACTCACAAGTGTGTAATAATAATTAATGACCAATAATATATTTTTCGTTATGTATGAGTAAAACATTTTATCCATTCATTCATTCACCTACCTTTGGCACACAGTAGCCAATATATATTTCGTGTTGGGGTGTTATTTACCATTCATCCATTCATCTATCATTTATCCTGCACTTTTCCTGACAACCAAAAGCTGTTATGTTTCATTAATGAATTAATTGGCATTTCTTCATTTAACCTATATAGCAGACAAAACCATAGCATTCGATTACAGGCTTTCGGGGTCTGAGAATGTGTCAGTTAGGCACACTAATCTATTAGGACCCAGTCGAGGCGAGGAACCTGACCGGCACGCCGCTACCCCCACCCCCACATTTGACCACCTCTTCATCGCGGCTGGCCTTCTTAGGGTCGTATTATTTATCAGTTTGGCACACTTGTCCAACAAAACTTCACTGGGATAAAGCGTGGAAAACAAAACGAAAACGAAATTTAGTGAGATAGTAATATGCTTTAAGATGGAAAAAAAAATTACATGATGATATGACGTAACAAAGTTATGACATAGGATGATATCGGAACTATCCTATGACAAAAATAACAACAAACAAACAAACAAAACTATTTTTAAAAGTACATTTACACTTCTGTTTCTCTTTAATATATTTTTATAGTTTCAATTTCAATTCTCCATTATTTAACGTGTGTCCAGGGCCGTACCCTGATCAAAATCCGGGGGGGGGGGGCACTTACTTTTTATAAACAAATGAAACACTATACAAATTAAACCCTGAGCTGTGTTTGCTATTTTCTGCAGTAAAAAATAAACAAAAGTGAGATTCTCGGGGGGGGGGGGGGGGGGTGCAACTGCCCCCGGAGGGTACGGCCCTGTTGCCTTGTTTTGTTAAGCCTACTACTAGTGCACACTGATTTATTCATCATCAGCTATTGGATGCTAAACATTTGATAATTCTGTCGTTATAGTCTTCAGAGAAAACCCGCTAAAAACATTTTATTTGTAGCAATGAATATGTTATATGCATTTTTCCACAGACAGGACAACACATACCACGGTCTTTGATATACTAGTCATGGAACTCTGGTTGGGACGGGCGAAAAAAAGACAATCAGAAAATGGTTCCGCCGAGGAGGTTTGATCCTCCGATCCACGCACCTCAGACTAGCGCTCTACTAAACTGACCCCGTCTTTCCCGTTAGTTTTGTACATCAGTCATACACACTACTTTCAGCAAAAGTGCTTAAGGGTGTATCCTACCAAATCAAATCCCATAGACGACAATAGTATCATATGTGGCTAAAACTCCTACCTGCAGCGTATCAACCGACATAAACGCCACGGATATAAATACTACCACCCCTTACACTTAAAGTGAATCAGAAAAAATTGGGGGTTAAGCTGCTCGTTTCTGAGATAACGGGTAGCATCTATGACTACCCTAGTTCCGCACAAAATTCGAGTACTTTTTTTTTTACAGGTACCCCATACATGTTTCAAGCACAAGGCTACTTGACACATTGGTACTAGATGAAATAAAATTGCTTCTTTTTTTTACCCAGATGAAACTATTATTTTTTACAACCAACACACTCACATTTATAACCAATCACAGGACTTGTGGTGTTCACTTCTCTGTCAAAAGTTTGGTGCACCTCGAACTTTGACCCAGCCGGAAGCTATTTGGTTTAGTACTACCTATACTGATAACATACATTTTTTTTAAAGTGTCCAGCTATGTGTCTTTATGACAACCAGGATCTGGTGTATTCTGACATAAACTGACAACCTCACTGAAACTGTTGTTTCTACAGTGCAACCTAATATAATGTACACCTCAAAAAGCATATATATTGCATATAATTTTGTACAAATGCAATATATCATATTAAACAACAAAATGTTTTAAAATAAAACTCCTGAAGATATTTATTTTCAGTTGGGTGTGTGTACTCAGGTATATATGTAGAGACAACAAAGATAGTCAGAGTACCTCTACCCCTTTAAAGAATTCCATTAAAACACATCCACTTGATTGACCCCTAGATTATGAAGACCTTAACAGGCACATCAAAGAAATATCAGTATTAAAAAAATACACTGTCTGAGGAAGGAAACACAAACATGACTGTACCTGTATGAAGTAATGACTTAATGTATATTAGATGTATTCCTACAATCTGTAATCCAGCATTTTATTTAGCTAGTAACATTAGGTAATACAGCTTTAACAATAAAATAAATTATCAACTTAATCCGAGGCAGATAATCAAATCTGAAAAAATTGGTTCTGAATCTAGTATAAACTCAAAATGCTTTTCATGAGAGCTAACTAAGTGATTATTAAGAAAGAAAAAAATGATCTGGAGATCTAAGTATATGTTTAACAACCTTATTGTTGTGTACAAATAAGAACAGAAGGCACAATAGTGACAACAAACTTAATTATGTTTTTGGTAAAGTTTTTCTTCAAATTTACTTTAAATTTTGCATACAACTACAAATTTGTCTAAAATATAACTTAGCACCCTATAAATATGTCAAAATGACAATAAAAATCAAGTTCTTTACAAATTTGAGTTTTCAGAATTTCATACATAAAAAATTAACAATGTTAATGGAAACTAAAGACATTAACCCACTATTGGCACATGCTATTTTTAATATAAAAATAAATTGCTATTAAAATCTTAGTTCAGGTTGCCTATATATAATACCATATTTAAGAGCAGTTGTATATAGCAAGGCAAATACCATGTAAAAAGAAATTATTGAAATCTTTACAGTATGAATTATAGGCCAAAACCTACTTTTCTTCAGTGCTAACTTTGATTCAAACTCCATTCAGAGCCATGTACAGAGATTATTGCCACGGTCACGGTCATTGTGAACTTGCATGGTCCAGTGATGGCTAATTAATCAACCAGTATAGTTTAATTAAATAAAATGACAAAATCATAATATTTTTTATTATGCACTGAATATGTGCTATAGGGTGTATCCTACCAAATCAAATCCCCTAGACGACAATAGTAACATATGTGGCTAAAACTCCTACCTGCAGGTATCAACCAATATAAATGCCAGGGATATAAATACTACCACCCCTCACACTTAAAGCGAATCAGAAAAAATTGGGGGTCAAGCTGCTCATTTCTGAGTTAACGGGTAGCGTCTATGACTACCCTAATTCCGCACAAAATTCGAGTACTTTTTTTTTACATGTTTCAAGCACAAGGCTACTTGACACATTGGTACTAGATGAAATAAAATTGCTTCTTTTTTTTACCCAGTTGAAACTATTATTTTTTACAACCAACACACTCACATTTATAACCAATCACAGGACTTGTGATGTTCACTTCTCTATCAAAAGTTTGGTGCACCTCGAACTTTGACCCAGCTGGAAGTTATTTGGTTTAGTACTACCTTAAGGAAGGAAGGAAGGAAATGTTTTATTTAATGATGCAATCAACACATTTTATTTACGGTTATATGGCGTTGAACATATGGTTAAGGATTACACAGATATTGAGGGCTACGTTCATGGGCTACTCATTTCGATTAGCAGCAAGTGATCTTTTGTATGCACATCCCATAAACAAGATAGCACATACCACGGCCTTTGATGTACCAGTCGTGTTGCATTGGCTGAGTGTAAATAAAGTCTTGTCTTAAAGACTTGTCTTGTCTTGTCTTGTCTTGACAAAGCATTGTCGGTAATCCTACCTTCTTACAATGTTTTGTAGTATTTCAGAATGTTTTATAAAGTGTATACAGTGAAACCTGTCGAACCCGGACACTGAACAAACCGGAATCTTATCAACCGACTACGTTTTTTTTATCGTCTAGAATGTTCTAAATTCTAACACGCGACCCTAACACCCGGCATTTAATACTGTACTAGTATATTGTGGATGATTTTGTTTTTCAAAAAAGTCATTTATTTTCATTTCAGCTTATTTTCGTGCTTACATCCAAATACGGTACGCTTACCTGGGCGCACACCTCGGCTATCTGTTCAGGACAGTGGATAAGTTATTAGTAGTTAGTGAGAGAAAAGAGGGTGCAATGGCTCCCACCCATTGAGTCATTAAAACTCGCTCTGGGTGGGATCCGGTACCTGGCTGTGAACCAAGTAACTGAGCCTTATGTCCGATGTCTTAACCACGACGCCACAGAGGCCGGTATAAAGGTTACTTCAAACGGGCGGGGTCCGCCAATAATTAATAACAGGGTACATGATATATCTTAGTGGTAACCAGAATCTGTGTAGTTGGGTGATGTTGAAAATAATAAACAAGACTCAGCAGCTTGTAGAAAAGCTAAATTACTACAGTCCGTCCCAAGGGGGACGCCATTTTAAATACTATGAAATTTACTACAAGTTATTTATTTCTGAGCCGATTGATTTTGTAAATTGCACACAAAAATAGTTGTTGTTTTGGGGGGGGGGGGGGGGGGGGGTTGTCTTTTTTCTTTTTCAAAACACTTTTCCTTTTCTTCTTACGTCAAACAAAACTGAAATTATTATTTTTTTAAAAACCCACAAACAAAAACAACATAGGCCTATTTATAGAATGATAGGGCGGACTTTAGATATAAACAAACAAATAAATAAATAAATAAATAATAGGGAGCCAGAGCCTCTTATGCATACACATTATTATTTCACTAATAAATATTTAAAAGAAATTTCACTAAAATATATAATAATAAATACACTGACCTGTCTTGGTGATATCCATAATCCAGACTGTAGAAAATATTGAATTCTGACAGCTACACATTCTTGAATATATATTATAAATGCATACCAAATAATTAACATATTTTCTTATACATGTTAAATATGTTCATAGACGTCAAATAGCGATATTGTATTTTTGAATTTAAGCTAAAACCAGAAGAATGTACTGTACGTACCTTGTCGTCCATAATCATATTGAAACATCGACGTCATCGAACTGTTGACGTAATAGTTCTGTTTTCGGAAACGTCCGGAAACTATACGGAAACTATCGAAATACCATTCATTTGTTAGGGGTTTTTTTTGTTGTTGTTTTTTTCAGTGCTAAGGTAACAGGTAAACTGAGCCGCAGACTTGTACAAATGGGCCTACATCTCTAGTTTTACATATTAATTAAGACAAGAATAACCCGACACCGCCAAAGGATATAGATTTCGCAACATTTCATATACAACTTACTACTACTACTACTACTACTACTGCTGCTGCTGCTGCTGCTGCTGCTGCTGCTGCTACTACTACTACTACTACTACTACTACTACTACTACTACTACTACTACTACTACAACTACTACTACTATTACTGCTACTACTGCTGCTGCTGCTGCTGCTACTACTACTACTACCACTACCACTACTACTACAACTACTACTACTACTGCTGCTGCTGCTGCTGCTGCTGCTACTACTACAACTACAACTACAACTACAACTACAACTACTACTACTACTACTACTACTACTACCACTACCACTACCACTACCACTACTACTACTACTACTGCTGCTGCTGCTGCTGCTGCTGCTGCTGCTACTACTACTACTACTACAACTACTACTACTACTACTACTACTACTAATAATAATAATAATAATAAAAAAAATAATAAAAAAAAAAATAATGATAATAATAAAAAAACCTTTTAAAAACAGCGTTTTTTATCGCATTACAACTGGAATATTTTAGAAGTGGAGAACGTCAGGACGTAACTAGTAGCCTTAATTAATAATTTTTGAAACCCCCAAATCATAATAAAACAACAACCCCCTCAACAACAACAAAAACACACACACAAAAAAACAAACAAAAAACAACGAAGTAATAAAAGAAAACCCAGAAAGAAGCAAGCAAATTCAACAATTAACAAACAAGAGTTTGGCATGGTTCACGAAGTCTAAACCTTTCAATAAATTTCGCGATTTGTATATGCGTGCGACATTGGGTCTTGCGTGGGTGGGTGGTCGGTGGCTAGGGATTCGGTAGCCCTCCCACGAGTATACAATTGAGTATGTTTCAATTTAATAAATTGGATATTTTTTTAGGACAAATCCAGTGGCGGATCCGAGGGAGGAACCAGAGGACCTGAAAACCCTAAAAATATTCAAGTGCACTTTAATTTCCTCATATTTGTTTTCCATTGGGATGCTTTTTTAACGAGTTAAAATCCTTCTGCCCCACTCACCCACCCACCCCGCCCGCAAAATATTTCCTGGCTCCGAATCTGAGATCCTTTTCGTTGGTGGGGTCAGTTATAGCTATTGGCTAATAATTTGATGAATCAACAAAAGTGTAACGACAACAGGTCGTGAATAATATTTCCATAACTTTCCGATTAATGCTAGGGGGTTGTTGAACAACAATCGATACGCAACGCAAAATCTTTCCATTTTAGTAACACCTCCCCAATATAACATTCTGTAAGGCTAAAATTACCTGATGATTTACACGTCCTTCACATACTTTTCACTGTCATTGTCACGTACTTGAGCGTCATTGAGTTTTTCTGCATTTTTTATTGTTTCTCTGTTTAAATTCTTGATTAAAAACATCTTCCATTGTATTTAAAAAAGAAGAAAGAACACTGCCTGTGATGAATGGAAATGACATATGTTACGTAACAGCCTCGAAAACAAACCCCCCTCCTAGAGAGTTACGTATTTGACACCCCCTCCCACGTAATGCTTATGCCGCCCATCCCTGGTAAGGCGTTATACCATGGCTACGTGTATGATATATTTTGAAGTTATGATGCGACCCTTCAACAGACTCGTAGAAACGGCAACGGTAGTGGGGGAAACAGTCTCGGGGTGAGGCAGGTTGGAGGGTAGTGGTGGTGCGGTACAGGCACCCTCGCTTCCTTTCCAGGTTCCCATGAGCCTGCTCAATGAAGAAAGGAAATGTTTTATCTAACGACGCACTCAAAACATTTTATTTACGATTATATGGCGTCAGACATATGGTTATGGACCACACACAGATATTGAAGGAGGAAACCCGCTGTCGCCACTTCATGGGCTACCCTTTTCGATTAGCAGCAAGGGATGTTTTATATGCACCATCCCACAGACAGGATAGTACATACCACGGCCTTTGGTATACCAGTTGTGGAGCACTGGCTGGAATGAAAAATAGCCCAACGGATCCACCGACGGGGATCGATCCTAGACCGACCGTGCATCAAGCGAACGCTTTACCACTGGGCTACGTCCCGTCCCCTGTTGAATGAAGACAGTTAAATTTGTTCAAAATTACGTCAGAAATAGAGCAACTTAAAATAGTCCGCTAGTTGATTCTCGACAGCTAATGTTTGCATTTGACCTAGGTATTACCAGTGTTTGACACCCAATAGCCGATGTATTTTTCGTGCTGGGGTGTCGTTAAACATTCATTCATTCATTCATTGACCTAGGTAAGGGGCGGTAATTAGCTCAGTCGGTTGAGTGCTAGCTTGAGGTGCTTGCGTCGCAGGATCGAACCACCTCGGTGGATCCATTCAAACGATTGGAGTTTTACTCGTTCCAACCAGTGCACCAAAACTGGACAAAGGCCGTGGTATGTGCTTTCTTGTCTGTGTAAAAGTGCATATATAAAAGATCCCTTGCTGCATTAGGGAAAATGTAGCGGGTTTCCTCTGATGACTCTGATAGCCGATGATTAATTAATCAATGTGCTCTAGCGATGTCGTTAAACAAACAACAACAACAACAACGTTTGACCTAGGCAAGGAACCGCAATGTAACTAATAAGGTGTATGGCACATCACATGTACCAAACAGAACTGGATGATCTATTCATAATAATCTAGAGACGGCAGCTTTAAATAAAAATATTTTATGTTTTAATTTGTTTAATTTATATTACGGTATAATAGTTTCTACAACCACACTATTCGATAAACTATTTATTTAGTTTGTTACATTTTCTTTTTCTTTATTTATCGTTTGTTTTTCCTTTTCTTTTCTTTTTGCTTTTTCTTTTCTAGGGGTGGGACATAGCCCAGTGGTACAGCGCTCGCTCGATGCGCGGTCGGTGTGGGATCGATCCCCGTCAGTGGGCCCATTGGGCTATTTCTCATTCCAGCCAGTGCCTATCGACTGGTATATCAAAGGCCGTGGTATGTACTACCCTGTCTGTGGGGTAGTGCATATAAAAGACCCCTTGCTGCTAATCGAATAGAGTAGCCCATGAAGTGGCGACAGCGGGTTTCCTCTCTCAAAATCTGTGTGGTCCTTAACCATATGTCTGACGCCATATAACCGTAAATAAAATGTGTTGAGTGTGTCGTTAAATAAAACATTTCTTTCTTTTTTCTTTTTTTTTCTTTCTCTGCTTTTTTTTTTTCCTTTTCCTTTTTCAGTTACATCTTGAACAACCATTTTCACAACTCACATACTTTGAATTGAAAAAAAAACCTACACGCTCTATTTTCGATAAAGCATCAACTCTTCTCTTTTTTTCTTTTTTTTTGGTCATGTTTTATGAAAACCGAATTAACGGTAGTCTGTATGTAGCACTTGCATGGTGCTAAATAATTGAAGACAAACCCAACGAGTCGACGGCTGAAATCAAACGTAATCGCGTGAACACGCGTCAAGTCTGTACGATTTGCTACAATATTCATAACCTAATGAAGTCATAATTAGATACCTCTTAAAAATGCATGCAAGTGCAAAGGTTCGCAGTTTGCGTGGCAAAACACACGTGATTTTCCGTTATCTGACGTTTGTCGAACAATTTTGGCAAGGTTTCGGGTAGTGTTAGGTTGAGGATGAATTGCTGTACAGTTACATTGTATAATATTGTTGTTTATTTATTTATTTTGCAAATTTATATATTTATGTTCATAAACACAATAAAATAATACATTTTTAATTTTAATATTATTATTTATTTATTTTTATTTTTGTACAGAACCCCTGCGCGTGCTGTAACCTCACCGTGGTGCAGGAATGTAACATTCTCTTTGAGAATGGCCAATACAGCACAGATTGAAGTTTTGAGTAAAAGTCAGTACCTATCTGTGATATTTGTGTTTTTGCACAGTTCTTTACACTGTTTTTGTTTAAATTTTGAATTTTTATATTGATGTTGATCATCATTTTATTTGTTTGCATTACCATAGTTTGACACCCAATGGCCGATGTATTTTTCGTGCTGGGATGTCGTTAAACATTCATTCATTCATTCATTTTTTTTACAGAAAAACATCCAGGAGTTTAAAAATAAACAAATAAAACACATATGTGTACAATAATTACCTGACCGGCCTCGGCTGTATCGTGGTTAAGCCATCGAAAATTAAGGATGGTAGGTACTGGATTCGGCTCCCGATACCAGCTCCCAACCAGAGAGAGTTTTAATTGGGTTTTTTATGTATAAATATACTGAGTAAATTTTAAAGTGTTTGGATTCATTCACGTTTTAACTGATTATATGTTTGATTTGATCCTACAATGACATACAGTGGGTTTGGAAATATTTCGCGCCCCACCCACGACTCCCCAGCCGCCTCCCAACATGCCGATTTCTGACCCAGCGATCCTTTCTCAGTTTTTCATGCTCGAATTTTCTGCCAAGTCATTACATACAATCACACACACACACACACACACACACACACACACACACAGAGAGAGAGAGAGAGAGAGAGAGAGACAGACAGACAGACAGACAGAGACACACACACATCCACGCACACAAAGTTTTGTTTCGTTTTCTTTAACGACACCGCTAAATCACATTGATATGTTAATCATCGGCTGCTGGTTGTCAGAGACAGTCATAGCGAGAGGTACATTTTTTTCCATTACTAGCAAGGGGATCTTTTATATGACTATCCCACAGACAGGATAGCACATGCCGCGGCTTTGATATAAGCCGAATGGGCCACCGAATTGACATGTTTAACACTGCGCTAGTATTTATAGAGAAAACTACATTTGGAATGATCAAAACAAACAATTATAACAAAATAAAATACAAATTCAACAAATAACAATCTTAGTATGTCATATAACAAAACACAAAACAAAAAACAACAAAATCCCTACTCCAGATTATTATTGGCAAAGTTTACGATGTGTATACATGTATGTATTATTATATATAGTTGTTCAGTATATTTTACCCTCCAAAGGATATTCTGTATGTATTTCACAAAAATATATTACTAGTGTTAATGTATATTGATGGAAATGAGTTATTCACCAAACTGTTCTAAACCAAATGGTTGTTATCTGCCCATTTCTCGATGTATAATGTATTAAGATGAACAATCAGCCTATGTAACCGAAATATCATAACTGCATAAATAATACAAACAAACGCTGCAGCGAAGATGACAAACATATATCATAGAACAAAAAAACATGTTCGCTTCATTAAATTAACAAAGGATTGCCTAAAATTGGTCTCCATCTCCAGGGTGTTTTAATTTCGCGTGAGATGTGTTTACTACACGGCTGTTTTCATCTTCAGCCATATTGATTATAAAGTTGTGAATAATTTAACAGTAGATTCGTAAAAAAAAAAAAAAAAAAAAAAAAAAAAAAAAAAAAAAAAAAAAAAAACAAACAACAACCAAGAACTACAAGAAACAGTTCCTTATTATTACAATTCGATCGCATCGTGTTATTGTTTCAAGCTGCATTCGTCATATTGTAATATTATTTTACTAATACAAAACACACAGACATCTACAGTTTTAATACAGTCGTGTTATCGTTATCAACGGTTACCGTGAATTGTTTCTGAACATATACAACATACAATGTTTTACGCAATGTTTTTAAATGCATCTCAGTGCAAAAAAAAGTGAAAAAGCAACCAGCTTCGTCTGCATGTTAAAATGGAGAATAATACATTTCTGTGCGATTAGGGGCGAGACGTAGCCTAGTGGTTATAGCGTTCGCTCGATGCGCGGTCGGTTTGGGATCGATCCCCGTCGGTGGGTCCATTGGGCTATTTCTCATTCCAGCCAGTGCACCACGACTGGTATGTACTACCCTATCTGTGGGATGGTGTATATAAAAGATCTCTTGCTGCTAATCGGAAAGAGAAGCCCATGAAGTGGCGACAGCGGGTTTCCTCTCTCTATATCTGTGTGGTCCTTAACCATATGTCTGACGCCATATAACCATAAATAAAACATGTCTTTGTCTGCGATTAGCGAGTCTAGCTAACGTATATTGAAGAATAGGCTATTATAACTGATAAAACGATTAAAACCTTCGATAATGCAATTTTAATACCCCAAACCTAACAAATTATTTGGTATACCAAAGGCAACGGTATGTGCTGTCCTGTCTGTTGAAAAGTGAATATAAAATATCCCTTGTTGCCAATAGAAAAATGTAGCGGGTTTCCTCTGTCACAATTTGTCAAAATTACCAAATGTTTGACACCCAATACCTGTTGATGAATAAATCAATGTGCTCTAGCGGAGTCGTTAAAACAAAACACACTTTAAGTTGTTATCAGTTAGTACTAAAAATAACAAGAATCTTCAAACCAGTGGATTATTTAAATAATTCAGACGTCAGCTTATTTGTCATTATTAAAGAAGGATATGGAAAATGCATTTCATATTCGCGGCACCAGGGAGGTCACAGAGGTCATAGTGGTCCCGTAACCTCCTCCCTCCCCACTCCCATCCGCTTGAAGTTATTATTTTCAATATATAACACTTCATCTTCTTCTGTGTTCAAGCTATAGTTGATCATGCTTTAGATTTGGAGTCCGGTTGTGGTGATAAAAAACGCTGTGTCTGCAAAGTCTTCTTTGGAACCCCAAAGCTTGACAGCCAGTGTTGCTCAGTTCGGTCAGTGCTTTATCCTGGCTTCATCGTCGAATATATAACACTAAATTGCCATGAAAACGCGTTTTTGTCCCTCTTAGAATTTTGTGACCACCTTTTACAAAATCTTGGATCCGCCTCTGATTTCAGTATTTTATATTATTTTTTAATGAAGGTCTACTAGTATTTCCTAAACCGGACTGAATTATACTGCTACAACAAAGTAAAGAGAACGGAGAATACGGTGGTGTGGTGTCCTCGTATCGCCTTGCGAAACTGACACTCGCCATAGTATTAAACACAACACAGGGAAATTATTGTATGCGAAGAATGTCTGTAACAAACGTTTGTATCGTATGGCCGCTTTTATAACGAACGAGTTTTATTAATCTCCAGGGTTTAAAGAGAGACACGCGAGAAGGTGTGGAATAAAGGTTATCGTGAAATTTTAAACAGATATAGCTCATGCCCATCTTAAACAAAACGTCACAAATGAATGATTAACGTAACATTCCTCGACCGTTTGAGCATCGAAAACTGTGATCTTCACAATGGGTATAGAGAGATGATTAAATTCCCTGTACATTATAATTTTTTGATGCCATAAAAACTATGCTGAAAACCAATAGCTTGGTAGGGGGAAAAAAAAGTAAAGAAGAAAAAAAAAGAGGTATGGTCGAGTATTGTAAAATCGTTCGAGAAATTAACGAGCACGCTCGCGCTTTGTCAACCGTTGTGTTTGCTAATACAAATATCAGAAGAGACACCAAGAGGTTATGAACAAGTTTCACAGAAATAATGAGATACAAACAGGTATAACCAGAACAAAATGTTTTGTTTATATAGTTTTTAACTGTTCTTAATTCCTGTTAAAACCCCGGAAACGAAATTCAGCATTATCAAAAATACGGAAGTAGACAAAAATGGTTTGTGTTGGATGGCAAAACAAATTACATCTTTCGGTCACGTGACACATTGGGAGGGAGGACTCAGTAATTAAATGGGTACAAACATAAACACGCTCCCCCTAGCCCCCCCCCCACCCCCCCCCCCCACCCCCCAAAAAAAAAAAAACAACCCACAAACAACAACAACAAAAAACAAAAACAGAAACAAAGCAAAACAAACAAACAAAGTGGATATCGTATGGTGTTTGTATCGCACCTTCTGAGGCTGAATCTAGCCGTTGGTAGAGCGAGGTGTTTGCGTCGTAGGATCGGACCACCCCAGGAGTTCGAAGACGCATTCTATGATTCTTTGGGGGTTTTTCCACTTCCCAACCAATGTCCCATGACTGGCATATCAAAGGCCATGGTATATCTCTATATGAGGAAAAGTGCATACAAGAATGACTCGATTGCCAAAAAAAAAAATCCCCAATAAATGCCAACATATAAAAACAAAATGAAAAAACATTAGTGGATGCTCGGGCCGCTTAGCGCACGTGCAAATCAAGGGCAGATAAGTATGTTTCTAATAGAGGCTATAGGTAGTGTTCTTTTTTGCTGATCTGCTGTAAAAGGTATGTAGGCATCAGCTATTATATTATACGATTCGGTACAGTATATTCAAACTCCTACGAATAAAATCTTTATATTAAAGTTCAGCTTCAGTTTAATTGGAAAAAAGTCTGCACGGTGCGGGCGATTCGGTGCCTCAGGTTCGAGTCCCACCAACGACATGAGGCAATTTGTGAGGCCAGAAAGGATTTAATTACCCCCTGCGCCAGTGCGTTAATATCTACGTATGTAATAGTGAAACTCGACATACGTACAATACATAAATATTTAAACATCAACAAATATGATTTACGTTTTGAAATATACAAACTGTGATGATTTTTATATCGGACAGTCGGTTAACCTTCAAAAAAGTAACTGTTCATTGACAACAAATTGTGCATGCAGAAAACAGATACCTGCATGTTTTCAAACAAATTAATTCTGGTGCGGCTGATACTTTTAAGATATTTTCAATATACAACTATTCTGTCAATCAATAACAAAATGTTAATCTACTTTTGAACTCTAAAGAAATACATTTCATTACGCTGTTTGTGGAGGTGGGGGGGGGGGGGGGGTGTAGCCCAGTGGTAAAGGGCTCGCTCGATGCGCTGTCGGTCTGGAATCGATCACCGTCGGTGGGCCCATTGGGTTATTTCTCTTTCCAGCCAGTGCACGATGACTGGTGTATCAAAGGCCTTGGTATGTACTACCCTGTCTGTGGGATGATGCACATAAAAGAACCCTTGTTGCTAATAGAAAAAAGTAGCCCATGAAGTGGCGACAGCGGGTTTCCTCTCTCAATATTTGTGTGGTCATTAATCATGTCTGACGCCATATAACCGTAAATAAAATGTGTTGAGTGCGTCGTTAAATAAAACATTTCTTGCGTATCTCTCACGTGTTAGTTATATTGTTTATTTGTAATAATTCTCCATGATACAATGTTTATTTGCTTGTGTTTCCATAGTTCTAATGCTACACGTATGTACATGAATATATACATACTGTAATTAAGCTGAACTCTTTGTGGCTTCTGATTACACAGACTACTGTAGAAAAGGTTTACCATCAAGGCAAATGAATTAAAGAAACATTGCAAACAAAAAGTGATATGTTTTCATGTCAAGAATGATTTAAATCTTCACACATACATACATAGATATATACATATATACATATATATATATATATATATATATATATATATATATATAATAAAAATACAATAATATGCATGAATATCTATATATTGTATCATATATATGTCAGGTTTGACTATTACATACATAGGTCTTGACTCACAGGGGATAATTCAATCATTTCTGGCCTAACAAATTGTCTCATGCCGTTGCTGGGACTCGAACCTGTGGTACCGAATCGCCCGCAGGTTGCAGGCATTGCCACGATACGCTCTCAGCACGTAGTGTAAGTGCATGTATGCATGTGTGTATTATGTATGTAGGTAGGTAGGTAGGTAGGTAGGTAGGTAGGTAGAAAGGTAGGTAGGTAAATATGCACGTACGTACGTACGTTCATGCAAGACTATATCTTATGTATTTAGAATTTGGCATGCATGGAACTAACAATACTGACCTACTTTCACAATGTGGTGCTCCCAACGTTCATTGCCAGGTGTATGCTACATTACACGATCTACGTATGCATTAATACACAATTATAATTTATAATTTACTACAGTCATAAAAAATACAGCAGTTACTGAACCACTTCCAATTCTTCGATTCAACAGTAATCAGATTTTGATAGACGACAACAACACTTTAATTTAATTTCAAGAGAGGAATATTGAACTTGGGAAACAAACGAGAACACAGGAAAGATATACGTGTATGTGGAATTCAAGTTCACGCTTGGGAAATTATACGTGTAAACTAATTCTTTGATTTAAAACCTGGTTATATATAAAAAAATTAATTAATTTTAACAATATTTCTTTGATGTTAATAATTTGGTAAAGTGGTAATATAATTAAGGTATTTAATATCTGAGTTATTATTGGTGGGTTTTGTTTTGTTGTTGAGTTTTGTTGGGGTTTTTTAATGTTTGGATTTTTCATTGTTGTTTGTTTGAATATTTGTTTTGTTTTGTTTTGTTTTTTGTTTTGCTTTGCTTTGTTTCTTGTTTTGTTTGGGGGTTTTTGTTGTTGTTGTTGTGTTTGTTTGTTTTTTTTGTTGTTTTGTTTTTTTTTTTTTTTGGGGGGGTTGTGGGTTTATTGTGGGTGGTGGTGGTGGTGGTGTTTGTGGCTTTTTATTTTGTTTTGTTTTTGTTGGTTATTTTGTTTTTTGTGGCTTTTATTTTTTGAGGGAGGGTATTGAGGTTGTGTGTGTGTGTGTGTGTGTGTGTGTGTGTGTGTGTGTGTGTGTGTGTGTGTGTGTGTGTGTGTGATGTTTGTGATGTTTACTACATTCAATTTACATTTCTAATTCATACCTAAAAAACAACCAGCAACACCGATTCAATTTTTTTTCTAATGGTGTCTTTTTTGTATTAGATCAATGCATTGGCGTAATACAGTAAAACAGTGGAGTTTCGTTCAACCAGCCCTTCGTTCCTAATGAAGTATAATGTATACGAGTCAAGCTATTGAAGGACATTTTTTATGTAACAACGCACTCTGCGCATTTTATTTATGGTTATATGACGTCAGACATATGGTTAAGGACCACACAGATATTGAGAGAGGAAACCCGCTGTCGCCACTTCATGGGCTACTCCTTCCGATTAACGTCAAGGGAGCTTTTACATGCACCATCCCACAGACAGGATAGTACATACCACGGCCTTTGTTACACCAGTTGTGGAGCACTGGGTGGAACGACAAATAGCCCAATGAGGCCACCGACGGGGATCGATCCTAGACCGACCGCGCATCAAGCGAACGCTTTACCATTGGGCTACGTCCCGCCCCTTCAAGCTATTGAAGCCTGGCAATAAACGTTTCTTAATGACATAACAGATCAGTTTATTCACTCTGACCGTTCAGCACAAGATAAGACCAAAACATAACAATGTATATGTGACAGAATGGTTTACAAATTACAGAAAGAAAGAAATTTTTATTTAACGACGCACTCAGCACATTTTATTTACGGTTATATGGCGTCAGACATATGGTTAAGGACCACACAGATTTTGAGAGGAAACCCGCTGTCGCCACTACATGGGCTGCTCTTCCGATTAGCAGCAAGGGATCTTTTATTTGCGCTTCCCACAGGCAGGATAGCATAAACCATGGCCTTTGTTGAACCAGTTATGGATCACTGGTCGGTGCAAGTGGTTTACACCTACCCACTGAGCCTTGCGGAGCACTCACTCAGGGTTTGGAGTCGGTATCTGGATTTAAAATCCCATGCCTCGATTGGGATCCGAACCCAGTACCTACCAGACTGTAGACCGATGGCCTACCACGACGCCACCGAGGCCGGTCATACAAATTACAGAGAGGTGGTACAAATACAGGGCTTCTAGAATTTAAAAAAAAATCCACTAGCTGTTGGAGCAGTGATTGTTCAAAATTCACTAGCCAAAGTAAAACATTTACTAACCCTACGTCTTTGTTATTAAATATAACAATATATTACATAATTATATAGTGCACAATATACATGGCTTAAGCTGGGTAACAAAACCTACTAGCAATGTAGTGGTGAACTTGGGGAGGTAAAATTGATCAAAACAAACAGGGCCCCGTTCCACGAAGCGACCTTGGCGCTATGATCACCTTAAAGGGACATACCCTAGTTTTTAAACATTAAGGCATATCTTTCACTATTAGAGCCCTTTATGAGCACTCAAATCAAACATTACTTATATTTTATTCTTTAAATTATCCATTTCCCTAGAACCGAAGTGTTTCTGGTCATCCTGGTGTTTCTAATACAAAAAAAAGAGCATTTTTCATATTTTTCTAAACGCACGTGCATCTGAGAAGTTACGGTTATTGATTTGAGTTCAAGTCTATTTTTAAGGATATTTCACAGTTTCAACAACACAGGCTCTTCTTTCATTCTATTATAACTTATTCAAATGAGTTAAAGGTTTGTAAATTAACTAAACTTACAGCCGATTTCACCAACTAAGTCTAGATTAAACAAGTCTTATTCCTCAGGCTGAGTCTTCTTAAACATAGTCTTATTTTACACATGAATTACATTTCACCACCTTGGTACAAATATCTCAAAACTGTGTTTACGAAAACTTGTCTAAAACCAGTTAAGACACGCACTGCACGTGCACTGTTACACGCAAACAATAGAATTTCAAAACTATTAGGCCGTTCCTTGCTATCTACTTACACTTGCCTTTTATTTAATTTTTGACAAAAAGAAAAAAAGTTCTGAAAATTGAAACATGGACTGGCATTTCTAATGAAATGACTGCTCGATATCCAAACAAACCAAAGGGCACTGAGAAACAACTATATTAATTTCAAAATAGTTGGCCCGGTTTCTAAATACATGTATACGCCTTCTACATTATACAAGACCGCCAGCTTCATTCAACATGTGTATATCGCGTACGTCTGCATCCATTATCATACTGATCAGAAGTGGGCTACAAGTTAGACATGGGTAGTAGGTAGTCTAAAAAATCAATATATTTAGACTAATGTTTACGCTTTTGTACTTCGACCAAGTTGGTGAAATAAATTTAACATTGTTTTAAAGTGGCGTTAAACATGTTTTAAAAGTTAAACTTAGTTGGTGAAATAGGCTGGTGTCCATTTCTTACGGATTAAAGCTAGAGTCTGCACATTTAAGTGCATTAGGTAGTTATGCACTTACGGTAATCTTAGCGCTAAGACTGCTTCGTGGAATAAACAAAATAAACAAAATAAACAAAATAACATTGCTTTTTAGGCACATTAGTATTGAAAAACATATTCACCAATTTTATCATTAATTCTTATTTTGACGATTTTGCTAACGAATGCTTAAACCCTGAATCAAGTATAACAATATGATAAAAGATGTAGACATTGGCTAAATATCAGAATTCTATTTAATGAATACTGTCTTATTTGCTTTAAGAATGTTTGCACATATATTTAAAATTGTAGAATCCCTTGCCGTTTGAAAACAATAAAAATAACAACTTTATAAAGTTTGCTAATTTCTTTCGTGTACTGATTTTCTTTTGTTCAAAAGCCGACTAAACTTAAAGGTACTGGGTCGTTTATCATAATATTGATGTAAAAACTGTTTCCGAACATTTTCAAACAATTACGCAAGCTACTGTTAAAATAATATACCCTAGAGCTAAACACGCAACTATAAAAAGCGATTATTACCTGTAACGAACAATATTAAAACATTTCCAAATAATATTCTTTGATGTAAAACACCAATATCATTTTGCAATTTTATTCCCATTCCTACAAAGAAGATGTATTTAAATGAGGCTTTCTCCAGATTATCGCTATTCACAATGGATCTAACTACAAAACTGCTTCCTATAATATTTGTTCAAGGTAATTATTTCACGAACCACATAAATCAGAATAGCGTTCGCACGTTTAGAAAATGTATCTTCTTATTATTCAGTAATAAAACATATTTTTTCCCCCTGCAAATCGCTGTAGACTGATCGGATTTGAGTTTAAACCATCATTGCGAGAGAGTATGTGCGGAACACGGTCGTATCATGTATCAGGAATCCGACGATGCACGTGCATCTCGAGCAACAAAGCATAATGGCGACAGAATGCCATTGAGCGACTTAGCTCAAAAATGGCATAAGCTGCTTACGCGAATTATAGTTCCGTCAAACAAAATTTAAGCTGGTGTTGGACTCGTAAACATAGCGTGACAAACAGTCTGAACGTCGGTGTATGATTAGAGGGAATTAACATTTATTAGAGTTTTCATTTTCACAATGAACTGGTCGGTAAGCGAGCGAGAGACAGAGAGGGAGAGAGAGAGAGAAAAAAAATTCTGATGATAGATTAATTTTTGTTCCTATGATTTAAAGATCAAGAAGCAGTTTTTTTGAACTGATCGCGTTTTTTTTGTTTAGTTTTTTTGGTCCTGTCCATAACTAGGAATATTTCTCTCTCTCTCTCTCTCTCTCTCTCTCTCTCTCTCTCTCTCTCTCTCTCTCTCTCTCTCTCTCTCTCTCTCTCTCTCTCTCTCTCTCTCTCTCTCTCTCTCTCTCTCTCTCTCTCTCTCTCTCTCTCTCTCTCTCTCTCTCTCTCTCTCTGTCTCACTGTGTCTCGCCCTGTCTCTGTCTGTGCCTCTCTGTCTGTCTCTGTCTCTCATCATATTTTCATTTGAGATCAAAGTGTTTCATCAATGCAAAATGCAACCAAAATAATACAATTATTTTAAAGTATACAACATGGCATGTTATTTTTAATTTCTTTTTAAAAATTTAAATCTATTTAAGGTTCAAGCCAGAACTGTGCCCTGGACATAAACCTCAACTATCAGACTGGTATCCTGTCCAAGACAGTAGGTTAGTGGTTAGGTTTAGAGATTATCGAGAGTCGCGTACATTTTCTGTAGTCGTCTGAAATCCGAAATCAGTTTTAGGCTCGATTATAGCAAATACAAACCCATAGGCAACAATGTTAGTGAATGATGTTAAAATGCGTGTGTCTTGGCTAACTCTAAAGGTATATTCATATCAGCCAAACATGATGCACTGTTCAAATATCCACGCACACTTTCATCTAGGTCAAGCACATCAGCAATATTGCTATCTAAAATATAATCGGGTAAAGATCCAGTCCGTCCTTTTATATCACCAAGTAGTAATACATAATCTGTCTTATTTACATGTCTTTGGATTTCTTGATTTACAGTATAAAATGTATCAGTGTTAAATATTTGGAATTTTCTGGCGGTATATAGACAGCACCAATATATAAATCTTCTTGTAAATTTAAAAATATTTTATCTATTTTACACCAAAGTAAATACTCTGATTCAACACCTAAAAAAGTCAGATTAGTTTAATATAGAAAAAATTTAAAAGGCAAACATGTTGAAACATGTCATTAAATTGAATTGTTTGTGGTCGTGTTATATATATATATATATATATATATATATTCTAATGGGCTCGCGTACTATAGATTGTGGAGGTATGTTAAAGTGTTATAAATCACAGTGAAGTCAGAATTGGAAGCAGAGACTGATGGGCACGGCACGGCGAACTGACACAGCATCACGACCAGTGGTCTAGTTCGTGATTCCGGTCCCCTGGCGCTCCATCCTTAACCACCGCCATTTATCACGTGCCTCCCATCGGACCTTATTAGGGAGACCTCGCATCCGTATCTGTGTCTTGAAAGCCAATTAGTATTCTTCCGACCAGGAACAAATTGGACTGTCCAATTGTGGACAGTAACAATGATTTCGGTAATTCTCTTGTTTGTGCTGAGGGAAGAAGAAAGAATGACTCTTGAGAGGCAGGTTTTCGTAATGCTGTTGTTTTATCGAAAGGAAACAGAAACAAATACTGTGTTTCTGTGTTTTAATCAAACTTAAATGATAGTTATTTTTTTAAATATATGTATATAAAAAGAAATACAGTTTCTTTTTTCAGCTAAATTGATTATACCGTTTTTTAGAAGGTAACGTCAACGCTAACTCTAACCCACAACTCGGTACAGAGTGGCTCATTCTAATTTTATTTATTGATATCGATTATGTGTACATGTATATTCTATAGTTTTATTCTTCTGTAATGAGGTGAGACTTTAATCAATTATTTGTCTATCTCTCTGTGTCACAAAACTAAAATGAGCTGTATCAAGAATGAGTTGCGTACTAGCTGGAACAGATCCTTATATTATTGTACCCAGAAAAATACGATAAATTAGTCTGTTTAGCTTTAAAGTAGCCGCATTGTCTAGATGGAGACTTTCCTAACATAACATACTCTGTGGGAAGGGATTAGCTCATTCCATAGAGCGGTCAGCTGAGGTGCATGGACTGTAGGATCGAACCTCCTCGACAGAACCACATGGTATGTCTGGTATACCAAAGGCCATGGTATGTCTGTAGGAAATTAGTGCATATAAAGATCCCTTGTTGCTAATGAATTAATAAACCAGTGAGCTCAAGTGATGTTGTTAAACAAACTTTAACTTTTTAATATGCTCTAATTCTGCTTGTTTGGAGTTTTTTGTTTTTATTATTTATTATTATTTATTTTTTGTTGTTTTGTGTTTTGTTGTTGTTGTTTTGCCATGGTACGGTCCGAAATATTAATCTGTAATCTTAATTTCTAATGTATATGACAACGTCATCACAGTTACTAATAAATAAGGTCGAGTTGTTTTTTCCTGTCCCCGGAAAACAGTTTTTGACTCTATCCATAGCCATAGTCACGACTGTGAATAATAAAATAAACAACTGAAAATACTTCATAATTTTATAACGAATCAGTGCATCAGTATATGAATCACAAACTGTACACGATGATAACGAAAAGGTAGAGGAAGAACTCACTCACGCCCATCTCTTTTTGACGTCAGCTAATTTCTGCCATCTTCAATCTGTTAAACAACTTAGATCGAAACAAGGTCCTCTTAGGAAAACCGTTTGCTGGAACTCAAAAGCACATTTGAAATCAGCCAACATCATATGTTGATCTATGTTGAAATATTCCTTGAATTTTGTGTTGTACATTTGTATTCATTTAATTCATTCCTTTGTTACCGTGAAATAAAATTTGCTGATTTAGATGTATTATATTGTCGTCTACGTTGTTCATATTCCACCTCACAAGTTAGCTTATTTATGTCGTAAATTTTCATCTTTGACACAAGAATCATTTATTCCCATTGAATTTTTGCTCGCACAAATACAAGTGACTGTTGTTCTATAGACGAGGCACTAGATTAAGACACATGGAGTCAACCACTATTTTGCAAAATACCCATTTGACTCAGCATTGTGCAGAGATACGGCCCTGATTACGTATTAAGGTCTTGTCATTCACATTGAATTCCGTAATTCTTGGTTTTCATTCCAGTTGCATCAAACATCATGATGGTATCCAGTGATTAATTCCACGAACGGTCAGCTACATTGGCACATCTTCATACAACTGTGTTATTTTTGTATTTCTATCACAGACGATTTCGAACATGCTACGTCTAAGACCATTTCTTTTGCTGGTCATGGACGTGACGCATTTCCTTTGACGATTTGCGTCAGATTCAGGTTCTTGCCTGGTTGTAGTTCTGGTGATCATCATCACGACCATAATGTCAAGCGTGTCCGTTCGTTCGTACTGTTGGTGGTTTCCTGAGAGACAAAAGGAAAATTACAATGTCAATTAATCACCTTGGTATTCCATGGCGTAAAACAAAACTTAAAATAACACCAAAAGCTGTGGCTGTTAAACGAGTAATATAGTTCACTGGCGATCCATTTGAATACTTTCTTTATTCTATGATCTATGCATCTGTATTTGTTTATATGGATATCGGTCTTTCGTTCGTGTACATCTAGTACGTGTTTATATTTAATAATTTTTTTTTTTATCCATACAACATATGTTCCATGCATGTATGCTGTTGTCTAGGCTGTTCCTACCGAATAACAGAAAATTATGTCATATTTGGATAATTGTACTTGTATTCTGTAACCTAATTAATCCCACATATAATATCTGATATATTAACTCGAGGTTCCCAACATTCTAATGTGTTGTTAATCGGCGTAAATAGTGGTTTCCTCGAGAATCATTGGCATAAAATAAGAAGTACACAGAAAATATATATTCATCGCGTATCCATGAAAACAACTTCTTTGTCAGTAGGATGATACAATTAAAATTCAAACTGTGCCATCACACGTTAATCTGTCGGTCAACCATGTTGAATGTTGCTATAATATTAATTTATTAAATGAGTAAATGAAATTATTTTGATGTATTTTGTGGACGTGTAATTCAAGGTATAATATTTACAGTTCTCAAGAAAAGACTTTGGAGAGCTGTATAGTCTTGAAGAGTGATAAACATTTTATAGACAAAACACCTGACAGTGGTTTACTATAATCATTATATAGACCAAACGTCTGTCTGATTTATGGTAATCATTATATAGACAAAAACACTCAACAGTGATTTATGGTAACCATCCTATGTATAAACCACCTGTCCATGGTTTATTATAATCATTATGTAGACAAAACGCTGATTATTATTTATGGCAATCATTCTATAGTTAAAACACAAGGGACTGATTTATAATAATCATTCTATAGACAAAACACTTGAAAGTGATTTATAATAATCATTCTATAGACAAAACACTTGAAAGTGATTTATAGTAATCATTCTATAGACAAAACACATGGCAGTGATTTATGGTAATCATTCTATAGACGAAACACCTGGCAGTGATTTATGGTAATCATTCTATAGACAAAAGACCCAACGGTGATTTATGGTAATCATTATATAGACAAAACACCCGACAGTGATATATGGTAATCATTCTATAGACGAAACACCTGACAGGAATTTATGGTAATCTGACAGTGATTTATGGTAATCATTCTTTAGACAAACCACCTGGCAGTGATATATGGTAATCAAACTATAGACGAAACACATAACAGTGATTAATGGCCATAATTCTATAAATAAAACATCTGACTGTGATTTATGGCAATCATTCTATAGACAAAACACCTGACAGTGATATATGGTAATCATTCTATAAACGAAACACCTGACAGGGATATTTATGGTAATCTGACAGTGATATATGGTAATCATTCTATCGACAAAACATCTGACAGCAGTTACATCATCTGGACTTTACTTAATTGTTTACATGCAGTTTAGAATTGTTTTGGGTTATAAAGAGATAAACAATTTAATATATATATATATATATATATATATATATATCTTTTGCACACAGTTTACAAGACGAACATACATTCAGTCATAGACACTAGAGATACTATTTGTAATCTTAGTGATTTTGTCTATAATTTGTATAATATATATTTTGGTTAATAATATGCTATTCGTAAGATACTGCCTGAAACTGAAAAGCAACTTATTGGGATTTCCGGGAAAGGTGGTCATGGGATATGCGACCCTCTACCATACAATGCACTTAAGGTGGGAGCTCTAGCCACTGAACTACACCCCGTTTCAACAGTTCTGCATAGATGTACAGATTACACTGAATTCATTAGTGGCGAATCTGTAACACAATACCAACAAGATGACAAGAGTAGATGACGAGGGTACTTCTGAAATATGGTCTGTCAAACATATGCAGTATTTATCATCGTAATTAAGCAAATGTGGAAGAAATTGTGTTCTCTCCAACCAGAGAGCTCTCAAGGGGAAACAAGTCATTATGAAGGATTTCGCCATCTCTGTTTTAATGAAGAAGACACATTCTCCCATTTGCGGCAATATCCTCTTATGTTCCGACTGTGCCTTTGAATATCACAATATGACCTTTATCCGGATCAAATTCAACGACATTTGCTTCATTGTTTGGAAAAATGGCGGCATTTAACGCAGATACACGATTTGCCAAAGTCTGTACTAGCTAGAGGCGTCTGTTCGCCTTGTCATAAACCGATAGCCCAACTGGGTGCAATTCGCAGACTCGGGGGCCGCGTGTTTTCTTTGAAATGTAATGGTTTCTTAAGCGTTGCCGTATTTCCGCTTGGAACAATCGAATGTATTTGAACAGTTGTTTCACTGCGTTGTTAAATATTCTGTGATGACTCCTGTCGCAGCATGAATGCATTATTCTGCGTGTAATCTTTAGAGTTGAACATTTTAATTGTTTACAAACTTGAACAAGAAAATCCACTTGGAGAAGGATGATACGCTTTTGTTTAAATACTCAAAACCACAAGACATATATTTTAACAAAGTACCCATCGTTCGCAAATCTTCGCATTTTTCGGAACGATTCGTTTTCCTTGAATTTTCTTGAACTGTGATTGTAGGCATTGAATTATATATATATATATATATATATATATATATATATATATATATATATATATATATATATATTCAGGGTACGTTTTCTCGTCCCTTTCTTTAAAAATTATTTTTATGCCTATCGTTATTTTCTTTATAAATGTGGCCAACGGAAATTGTTATTGTTATTTGTAATTTGGAGAGGGCCTTATACGTTGGATAACTTGTACCCAATCCTTTTGTATATTATATGCAATAAAACATGTTTCGTGGAAACTTCGGTGTACGAATTTACTCCCTTACCTTGTGGCAAATTGTTATAATATCCGTGCCTTCTACCCTCCACTTTAGTGCTAAAATTTGATTAAAACCACAATCACTAATAAAAAATGTACCTCCCCACCCCAAACCAAAAACAAAATCAAAACAAAACAAAACAAAAAACCAAAACACCTAAAATATATTATGTCCAATAAGGTCACTCGGGTAATCTTTCCCCCACTTTAGAACTAAAAAATAAAAGATGAGTATCTTGTTATCTTGGATTTTAATGCTAATAGATTTACAACGTTTCTGTAAAAATGAACGAATGAATATTTAACCCATAACCCTACACAAAAAAGACATCGGCTATTTGGTGTCAAACAAAGGTAAATGAATACTATGAGTAAATCAATACAAATATTCTCAAATTATCAATAAAACACGATGTAAAACAAACTGTTAAAGAGTCACATTCATGAAAGACACAATAGCGCATATAAATATATACATACTAAAATTAAAATCTTCAAAAAGAGAAAAAGAAACGCCATGGTCATGCCATAGAGATGGTGTATGGGGCTGTGGTAAATTTAAACAAATATTGGACAGAACTATCAATACAAAACGAGAAGATAAATGTACAGATTTGAAAACATTTTCACAGACACCTATAGAACTAGTGTTAAAAAATATTACGATATCCTGGAATATGTTTGCTGTGGTCACAACTCTTAAGGCAAACCATATGATGCTCTCACAGAAAGTTGTAAATAATGAATGAATAAAGAATGAATGAATGAATGAATGAATGAATGATTAACGACACCCCAGCACGAAATTTACATCGGCTATTGGGTGTCAAACTATGGTAAATGCCTAATTGAGATACGTTTACACAAATAATACATAAAATGTACATATCCGCATTTATTCTTCATAACGAAAATTCCAATTTATCAGATGTTTTGAAGACTATTTTAGTCAAATTGTCTTGATGTAGTAGGTTGCCATACCAGGAAATGGTCAATGATTCAAAAATGCGCGCTGCAAGCTCAGGGAATATTACAGTATCATGCATGGAAAACATTTTCTTTATACCGCATGCTTGGAATGAATTTCTTCTGCTTCCATGTTTGTTCAGATTGAGCGACGGAAAACATTAAAGAAATGAGATCTCTTCCAATGCAGGCCGAGTCTTCTTGAAGTTTAATGCCACACACAAGCTCTCGAATATATTCGTCCCGATGCATGTCTTTTGAAGTTACGCACATTGACAATTCAAAACCACCCATTCGCTTCTCGGCTTGTCGGCGCGTTGTGGTAAAAACGTGGGAATGGTTCCGGTATCGTCTCATGCGAAGGAAATGTTCGTAAATTTAAACACAGGGCGGCTAAGATTTCCCAGGAAAACAATGGTGTTTCTGCCATCACATGTAGTAATACAATATTTGTTGTAAGAAGCTGGGGGTTTATTCGAACCAAATGTCTTGTCAACGACTCTATGTGTGTGTGTTTTACTTCTTTTTTTTCTTTTGCTTGTACATGAATACGAAGGTTTTATGATGGCAGCGTTATGGATGAAATATATCCAACTTACGAGGTCCACTTCTAATTACAAATAACAATAACAATATCGGTAACTACAACTATCATCAGAATATAAACATCCATAACGAAGTAAATGCACAGAAAATCAAGCAAAAAATGTGAAAGAATGAAGACATTGTCAAGGGTGGTTCATCAAAACGGAATTTACACGACTGGTTTTATTTGTTTGGAAAATCGGAATATTTAAAGACACTGACCTTGGTCATTAGATAATGTCAAATATTTTAGGGTATTACAGCTTTGTTAACCATAAAATTGTACATTAGTTAACATTAACAATTTTAGCATATCTAGTTTCTGGTCGTCCTGGTTTCTGATGTAGCTAAACATGCATGAATTCCATGTCAAACAGCAAAAGGTATGTACTAGCTCAAAAACAAGGATCCGTGACTTTAAATAAACAGTATATATCCCCACAAAAAATATAAACAACTTAATGGGTTTTGTTTTTCATAAATCATCTTTCCTACTGTATGACGATGTATTTTAACAATATTGAAAATATATTGCCATTCAGCAAGCTAAAATACTAGTACTGTAAATTAAATAGGAATGGACATCTATATCATTGTAATAGCAATTTGAAATATGTGTCATAAATTGGGGGGTTTTGGGGGGAGGGATATATTTGATCGATTTTATAAATACAAGAACATACTGCTTCATTAGTCGAAATATAAAAAACCTAATGTTCAAATCGGTAGATATAAATTAATTAAATAAATAAATAAATAAATAAAATAACTTAAACATAAAGGGGTTCATATCAATAAATAATATTTTTAAAATTGTAATTCTACTATAATAATTTTACTTGTTAACTTACTCCAAATATCTTTTTGGCAGTTTCAATTTTAGATTCGTAGAAACACTTTCATTATTGCAGAGCAATAGTAAGATAATTTAGAACTTCAGCAGTGGTAATATTTTACACATTTCGTCTTTATTTATATTTTAATTTTAATTTAAAAACTCAAACAAATCAGAATAATAACAGAATGTAATGTTGCATAGGTTACCTAAATATTTGCCTTAACGGGACATTCCTGAGTTTGCTGCAATTGTTTGGGGTTTTTGCTGAGAGTTGTTAACCATTGTAATTACATATCAAATATATTTTTCTGCATATAATATTAGTAGCTGTATATTAAACGTGTTTCTGAACATTCTAATATATGTAGGCCCCTACTAGGATAAATTTCATTTTATTTCCTAAAATATTATTTTTTGTGCGTACGAAATTATTTGAAGACAAAATCCAGTTTGGGCTTCTTACAAATATTAACACGACCAGAAACACATTGAATATACAAACACTGATATTCTAAACAAGAAAAAATATATAATGTGTAAGTTTAACCATAGAAATATTTTATTAGTCAGAATCAGCTTACAATGCAGCAAACACAGGAATGTCCCTTTAATGTTATTCCCATAGAGGATAAAACATTTTATTATCTATTCAAGTGAATGAGAACACATGTTTTTCTTTTATTACATAAGTTAAGTAAAATTTAAAATCGATATTTGCATTTACTAAAAAAATATACAAAACTTAACAAAAAACAAAAACATTAGCATATCATTTGTTTTCTTTAAAAGCAACAAAACCCCAACAATACTTCAGTCGAAATAAACCGTTATGTTATCCACATAAATGACGTAAAGTTTCAGTTCGTATTATGCATTAAAGCCACTAGCCTAGTTTTAGATGTGCATATCTTTTTAATATATATATATATATATATATATATATATATATATATATATATATATATATATATATATATAAATGCATTTTGAAGTACTACAAAGACCAGGACGTCCAGAAACAATAAATTTGCTAAAAAGTATACGGTAATATGGGTGTGTTTTTTTTAATAATTGTAAGTAATGTGCAAGTTAACGGTAAAATAGCTGTATTATTACTAACAAACAAAAATATGTTAAACTGCTTCAAATTTTGCCCTATCTTTGTACCAGTTAATCTACAGTTAGTACTAAATGGTAGAACCATGTTAAATGGTGACACAAACACATATTCCATTATGTTGAGAAATACATTAGCGAAACAAAACAATTTACTAAATGTTTGATTAAATCAATACCTGCTGTGCGGAGCCTGTCTGTTATGTATCTAGATAGGTTAAACGAAGTCGTGTTGTCTGAACAGAAGACAAATTACTTTTATTTTATTTCACTTATTTCCTCTTTCACTTTCATTTGCATTGTGTATTGGTTTTGTTTGCTTTTATATGCATTTACTTTGTCATGAATATTTATATTCTTAATAATACTTGTAGTTGTCGATATTTTTGTTTATTGTTATGATATTTGGAATTAAGAGAGGGCATTGTGATAAATTATGCCCATCCTGTGTATATTATATGCAGTCAACTATGTAGATGTATTAATCAACAGCCCTGACGCTAGGGTATGCGGCTTTTAGTTGATCCCATAGGATATAAAACATAAAACTGTTTAATGTCTATACAAATGAATTGTTCCTTTGTATTACATACGTTAAGTAAAATGATAATTTGATATTTGCATTTACTAAAAACAAACAAAAACAAACAAACAAACAAACAGACAAATAAACAAAACAACAAACAATTAAATTATGTACACTGAACAACAAAAGAAACGCGAATATTAATTTAGTTTTCTTTAATTAATTTAAAATTATTCAATTTGAATGCGATTAGTGTTTGTGTTTAATTAAATTATCATGACAATGTCTTGCAAACATTTTGACACAGTCTACTTACTTATATATATATAATATTAAAGGAGCTTCCTTTTCGTATCATGTTTATGTCCCGAGTGAAATAGCTTTCAATTTCCTAGAGTTTTAGCGTGTAACAATGAAAATTATTTCACGAGGGACATAAACGTGATACGAAATGGTAACGAGTTTAATATCCTATTTATTACCCATAATCGATCTTAATTTATTACTCAACTCGTTTAGTTGACATACCTGTACGGTTGTAGTGCGCTAATCGATGACGTCACGAAGTGTTACGTCCCACTTGGCGTTCTAGTGGGACGTATCACTTTGATATGTACCAAGATATTTTCAACCATATGGGTAATAAATTAAAATATTTGCGTTTGTTTTGTTTTGTTGTTCGGTCTACTGTACTGGAAAAACGCTCACTTGATGTGCGGTCGGTCTAGGATCGATCCCCGTCGGTGGGTCCATTGGGATATTTTTCGTTCCAGCCAGTGCACCACGACTGGTATATCAAAGGTTTTGGTATGTGCTATCCTGTCTGTGGGATGGTGCATATAAAAGACCGCTAGCTACTAATGGAAACATGTAGTGGGTTTCCTCTCTAAGACTATATGTCAAAATTACCAAATATTTGACATCCAGTACCCGATGATGAATAAATCAATGTGCTCTACTGGTGTCGTTAAACAAAACAAACTAAAAAAATGTTTCTTTATAAAATATGAACCAAATAAAGTGTTATGTTCTCTACATAAATGACAATGTCATACGGTTTCATTCCATACTATTGTTATTAAATGTTATTATTACTATATTAAAGCGTGGTTGTATAGCGAGTGATTTCCACCATTATCAATCACGAACGGCCCAGATGCACTGGTTCCCGTGACGTGTCGCTGTCAGATTTCGGCGATGACACTGCGACAAGATCGGGTCTGGACACGAATGTCCTAGCATGCACCCCGCGTACCGTCCAACGAGCGACCAGTCTAGTCATCATTCACGACTGTCCGTGATGGACGAGACGCCATTTTGCGATACCTATCTACCGGACTCCCAGATGACCGGACCTTTGGTACCCCGTGCACGCTCTGTCGACACAGCCAAACTATAATATGATTAATGGTCGTTTTAAGATTTTTTTAAAAATGAGGGGGTGAGGTGGCGCTGTTTCCCTTAATTTTGTTATTATAATAATATAATATTTTTCTTTGTCATAGGCGTACGGGCTCCCATTTCAGTAGGGTTTTTTTTTATCGGAATTAAACGAAAATGCACAAATCTGGATAACAACATTTACTCATATTAGTACTACTATCAAAGAGCAATATAGGTTTGCAAACGAATCTCAACGCATTTTTATATGAATGAAAAAAATGAAATATAGTTTACATAAATGTAAGACTTAGTTATTAATACTTAAAATATACAATAGATTGCCAAAACTTTTTTAAACTGACGTATAAAATTAAAACATAAATTAAAAATTTCAAGTTTTACTAAACTGGAAATTAAAACAAATCCTTTAAATTTTCAAAATGTTAACCTGCGTTTACATATAGTAGGCATTGCCATATTCGCGTAAATAAAAGGCAAAATCTATAATTTTAAAATCTACTTTTTAACCACAACAATTAACTTACTGACTTTAATATATATATATATATATATATATATATATATATATATATATATATATATATATATATATATATATATATATATATATATATATATAAATGACTAAATTGAAAATATTTATGGTCATTAAAATGTTCTTACTATCGTGGGTATTAGAACGTATTAACAACCAAACATGCAACACAAAATATATTTGACATATTTTGCACAGTTTCTAATATGATTTAAATCTATTATGTTTCCATTAATAAATGTAAAAAAAATGTAAAACATACATCAACAAGAATGTCAATATCGTAATTATAGTCTATTTATTTAAAAAAAAAAAATATATATAATTTTATTATTTAATTATTTAAATTAAATTAGTTTTATTTTTCAACATATTCCTTTGCTGCATTTATTGTCTTAATCATGCGTAAGATAAATGTCAGTATTCATTTCAAAATTTATTTTTGAATGCTCGCTAAAATACCCATGGTGCACGCATGTCAAGTAAAATAATCACAAATGGCCTCACGTGTTTATTTAATTTTCACTCCAACCCCCAACCGTTCTAGCATCAACCCGATATATGAAGTTATAAACACTTCGTTATAACATAGAAATAAGCGGCAAGTGTTCAATGATTTAACCAGTTTTCGAAAACCACGACTGGTGGGAATTGGTGAAAGCTTATTTTCACACTCACAATCAGAATCACACATATACAACAACAAAAAAACCGGAGAAAAGAATCTCTTACAGTTTGGTGAAAAATGGACTTGGAAAGGAATCAACGAAAAGAACTAACAGCTTACGCAAGCTATATATCTTAAATTTTGAACCACTGCAATTGCAATAGCTTGCAATAATAAGTTATCCAGCATATTTGTTGGGTTTTTGTTTTTTTTCGTGGATATATAACTGAATTTATGAAATAAATCGAAATTCCAGAGCAGACGTGAAAGGAGTTTGATTAGCACTGCTGCTGGTAACAAAAACCGTAGACTAATTTCCGCCATGGGTGAACGAAAGCGCGCGCTGGTTCGCGGAACGTACGAGACAATGCGAGATGTGGATTTGGAGGGAAACGTTCGCAACTTTAGATAGATTTTTCAGCACTTGTTAAATTATATTTCTTAATAGGCAGTAAGGTGCACCTGTTACGAGCCTGACCCGTGGCGTACTGGGCCAGGGAAACCTGGAGGTGTAGAGGCAAAGCGGGGCTGCTTGAGCTGAATTGCACATGGAAACTTAACTTGTATGTTAATTGACAACTCGGCGTGTATCGGTGGGGTTCACGCAGTTCGAGACGCGCAAACCATGAGAAAACACGAGAAATCGTTTTCATGTATTGCAGATTTTAATAACGATATATGTAGGGGGGAAACATCAGAGGTGGCGTCGTGGTTTTAAGCCATCGGACATAAGGCTGGTAGGTACAGGGTTCGCAACCCGGTACCGGCTCCCACCTAGAGCGAGTTTTAACGACTCGGTGGGTAGTTGTAAGACCACTACACCCTCTTCTCTCTCACTAACAACTAACTCACTGTCCTGGACAGACAACCCAGATAGCTGAGGTGTGTGCCTAAGACAGCGTGCTTGAACCTTAATTGGATATAAGCACGAAAATAAGGTCAAATGAAACTAAATGTAGGGGAAAACACCAGCGGTAATCTAAACACAAGGAAAGTGTGCGCGTGTATGTTTGTGTGCGTGCGTGTGTGTGTGTAAAATATTTTTAATCTGGGATTTTTATTGATGATTGAATATTTATACAATTTAAAATATCAACAGAAATGAATATTTTTTCAAAGAAAACAAAAAGAAGAAGAAATGAAACTTCTCTTTGTGTTAAATAATCTGTCACAAACGAAAGAGTTTTTGACCGAGATATACAAAGAGTATATGTCATAACAGTGATGAAATATATTTGCTTTCTTTTCAGATTGTGTTTGTTTAACAAAAATTTAAACGTTAAAACTAGAGGGTTTTTTTTTTACAAAACAATATAACATTGCATATACATATACATGTAATCAGTTCTCGTTGTCAACTGGCGATTTAGTGTAAAATTTAGTTAAATATCTTAACTACTTCTTTGAATTTGCAAATACTTTGTCTTGTACAGTAATATTGATATATAAACTACTCGGACGTTATGAAAATAAAACTTGTAAATGAATAGGTAATGAAATCTGTCATCGGTAAGAGTTTCATTGCAAAAAGTATATAACCTTTTGGTGAGTTTTTGCTAGCGTTACGTCAAACTTGCCACATGTTTGACATGCAGTAGCCGATGATGAATAAATCAATGTGCTTTAGTGGTGTTAAACAAAAGCAAAACTTTAACGACATCAAGGCTTCTAGATTATGGTAGGCCCACTCCCACGGCTAGTGATATTCAGTGTTGGGCTAGTAAATAATTACTATAACTAGCCCAACGGCTAGTGAAAAAAACAACTCTTGTCAAATGCTGCATTTAAGTCTTTATTTTGTAAATATGAATATCCTGCCCTCTCTTCTCACCCCCAATCTAAGAGTTTTTAAGCTCTATCTTCCTCTTTAGGTGACATATCTGATTATTACTATTAGTAACATTTTATTTATTTAAAGTTGGGCTAGTGAATGTTTAATCATGGCTAGTAAATGTTTTAAATCACTGATCCCATGGCTAGTGGATTTTTATAAAATTGTAGAAGGCCTGACGACATACAGGTGGTTGTTATACGTTATCTACAGTCTAAATTTGTTTTAATATGAATTCATAATATGTTTGCATAAAAATGAAATGGAATTAACACAATTATATTTGCCCACACATGCAAACTTTTTAGAAGCTTGTCCTGGGTTTGTTTTTTTTTTAAATCCTAAAAAAAAGAAGAACAACCTCTCCCGGATATGCGCACTGCGTGCACCACTTGGCCAAACAGCTGTGCTTTCTCATTGACACATATTTTTTCTTGATTGTAATGTTTTAGATTTCACAATTACTTTTCCTTATGCAAGATTATAAACCTGGATTCAGCAACACTAACACATATCTCAATTGGTAACACTTAGTCTAACAAGCGGGAAAATTCTGATTTTTTTTTTTTTTTTTTTTTTTTTTTTTTTTTTTTTTTCGGTTTTTCTTTCATTTTTTTTTTTTAATGGTGGAGGTCCACAAACACGTCTGGTTAGAGTGTTACGTGACTAAGAGCCTCCGCATGAGGTGCGATATGCGGCAGGATCGATCCCCATCAATCGGCATATTGCGTTATTTCCCATTCCAACCGGTCCTCAATGACTGTTATATCAAAAGTCAGTAGAGAAAGCATAATATTATTAAAGGTTATGTTCTGTTTTTCGAAAGGAGTAACGCATGTGGTGGTAGAGATTTCCTTCATATTCCCATGACCAAATTTAACTCTCTGTCTGAATCAAGTGCTGGGGATATAATTATATTTTCCTTTTTTTCATGGGTTTTTTTCTTTGGGGGGTGGGGGGTGGGGGTGGAGGAGCATAATTAAAATGTTAATTAACTTAAAGGGACATACTCTTGTTTCAACCCGTGAAAATTAACACTAGGCTTAGTTAATCTACAAACCTGTAACATATTTGGATAAAGTTACAATTGAGTAAAACATGAGTCTGTGACTTTGAAATGGTAAAATACCCTCTACAAATAGACTGAAACTCGACTTTATAACTGTTACTTCTCAGACGCACGTGCGTTTAAAAAAAAAAAATAATGAGAAATGCCTTTTGTGATATTAAAACCACCAGGATGACCAAAAACACTTCCAATATATGAAAATTGATAATCTAAACCATAAAATCTAAGTAAAGTATGAGTTTAGTTATCACAAACGGCTCTAATAGTCAAAACTATGTCTCGGTGTTTAAAAACTAGGGTATGTCCCTTTAACCATAAATGTTGAAAATCAAACGTTAAACCAGTACATACAACAAATGAAGAAATATTTTGAAACTTAATTTAGAAGAACCTCAGGTATCCATCCATCCTTAATAAATTAATCCTGATTTTAAAAATTTATTTATTTATACAAACAAACAAAAATTCAAATGCAAAATATTATGCCAACCCATGATGCTTTAGAACAGCTTAACTAACCCCAAGTTTCAGTCTATGTTGCGCAATATTTGCCTGTATCTCTTGTTTTTAACCAATGTTTCAGAAGCCGACATGTCATTTTTGTGTTTTGTACAATACCCGATCGCTAGTCTTTTAATTAGATGTTCGCTCACGCACAAGGGAACATAAAACAAATTAAATATTAAAGAGCCGGACAGAGTTAGGCCTATGTAATTAGTCTCCAGGGGGCAGGCACTTCATTTTGAGATGCGCTTCTCAATTATGATATTTCTTCGCGAATTTTGATTCTTCATCCACTGTCGCGAATGCTTAACCCTCGCACGAACAAGCTAATAAAATAGAAATCACTCGAACGTCCTTGTTAAACAAAACAGCCGGAGGATCAAGCGAGCGTAATTGCAACACTATGTGTAGATGTGGCAGGCTTCTTCATGGTACTGCAGAGGTGATGCGGGTTGTTGTTTTTTCTAAGAACTTAGAAGGAGTGCAAATTATTAAAAACAACCCCACCAAAACTGCTACTATATGTATATACCAACCAGCCAATATATTACTCCCTCCCCCCCGCCCCCCCCCCCCCCACCCACCCCCCAAAAAAGAGAGAAAAAAATGAAGAGAAAAAGAAATTGATTCTATATATTTTAAAAACTGGATTTTTGGAGCAATCCCGAGTTTGAGGGACCACCCTTTTCGTTGATCCGCGCCTGGGATGAACGATGTGTGTGTGAGTAATTTTTGACATGCTTCCATCAGAGATCTGTTCTAGCACGCCTGTCGTGGGCACAACCTCTGACTTCGCCAGATAGTTCTGTCCATGACAGGGAGGGTGGGGGTGGGGGATGGGAGATGAACAATGTGGTGTGTTGAATCTTTATATTACTCAACTGTAAACAATAATTAAAAAAACAATCTTCAATGGATGTACTGTTCTTAAAGAATGGCCAGTGATAATTTCATTATCTCCTTTCATTGACGGGTGTTTAAATCAGTCATGTATTTAAGGCAAAGTAAGAAGTAAATAGAGAGCGAGAGCGAGGGTAATACATGAATCCTGACATGAGTTTCGTAAAATCAGTATAACTCAAACGCGAGTGTAATAATTTCTCTATTATCCATATTATTAGTGTTGTTTTGTTTATAAATAACAAGACCGAACTCAAAATGTCTCAGCAACAACTAGAAGGTGAGCTAGGACTGAGCTAGGACTAGAGAAGCAACGTCATGTTATGACGTCGCTTCTCAAAATTACGCCATCATACTTGTTATTACACGTGTGCGTCGTATGATTATTAGCTCGGTTATGTTGAACTATATGGATAATAAATGTATTTTCGTACACATACATTGGAGAGAACATCGTGTGAGATTTTTAATATCACATCGCGATCTCCCACAAGTGTGATATCGAGTTGATGACATTTAATTGGCTGCTTTGCAGTGATGCCCCGGTTGCCACAGCCATACCATCCAATGAAATAAGCACGGCCAAAATTGATTCCTCTGTGACGAATAAGTTAAATTAAAACTGACTGTTCTGTGACTCATAATTTTACTGCAAGCATAAGCGCTGTAAATATGTTTTGGATGGAAAAGACGTTTAAATTTCTTTTTAACCGGAGGGTGGGGGGGTGGGGGGGGGGGGTTCTTTTTTTCTTTTGTTTTGTTTTTTTGTCGTGTTTTTTGTTTGTTTGTTTGTTGTTGTTGTTTTGTGGGGGGGGGGGGGGGTTGGGGGGGGATATGATATGTAAGAAATAGAATACTACTCTCGTTTCCGTTAGATATCATTTATCGTACAAATTTTCGCTCGTTAAATACGTTTTGAAATAACTCGTTGTAAGATAAATGGTATCTAACGTCACTTCTGTGGTGTTTTCTATATGACTTACGTGAGTCCGACTTTTACAGGAATGAATGAATGAATGAATTAATGTTTAACGACACCCCAGCACGAAAAATACATCGGCTATTGGGTGTCAAACTATGGTAATGCAAATAAATAAAGTGATGATCAACATCAATATAAAAATTCAAGACTTAAACAAAAACAGTGTAAAGAACTGTCCAAAAACACAAATATCACAGAATTTTACGGATACTGAATTTTACTCAAAACTTAAATTTTGTGCTGTATTGGCCATTCTCAAAGAGAATGTTACACCACTGCACCACGGTGAGGTTACAGCACACGCAGGGGACTTTTACAGGAAACTCAAATATGTCATTCCTTTCCTTTGAACTTTGTGCTGTTAAATTTACCCTGAATAATTCGTAGCTGAAACCTTAATATTTTTTTTTTTAAAACATGTTTTTCTTGCAAATATCCAGTTAAGGTTCAAACACGCTGTCCTTGGCACCGATCTCGACTATTTTGACTGCCTGATTAAGACTAAGCATTTTGAGCAGATTGTCTTTAATATATAACAAAGTAGTCTTTTAAAAAACTTTCACTAAGTGAAATATAATTTTATTAAAGTCGCGATTTTGTTCCGTTTTCAAAACCGAATGTATATAAGAAAATAATGTGTTTGTTTGTTAGGGAATTAATAAATGAATGTATGTTTATCGACACTCGGTACAAAAAAAATACATCGGGTATAGGGTGCCAAATAGATAAATATATGAAAGAATTTATTGTTTTTGAGGTGCATACGATTTACCAAACGTTTCCTGCTCGACTACTGTCTTTTTCTAGAGAAGGGGGTTGCAATGAAAGGCACGAAAACGGAACCGCAAACGCACGAACGCTCATGAACGCGCACTTATGTTCACTTTTCGATGTTGGACCTCTGAGAACTGCGATCTTTAAGACAAACAAACTCTGAATTTTTTGCTTAAAAACCTGAAAACCAAATACCATCAGCCAAGTCAGTTTTACTTTCGTTAGAGTACAATGATATTTCCATTTAATTCCAACAACAAGCCTCTCTGTCAACCTACTTTATATATTTCGTCAAAGCTTTTCATCAACAGAAAGGCTTTACTGGCGGTCATGGCACTCGGAGGAATAGCGGGAGACAAAACCTTCATGCATTTTTAATGTCTGTCATTTTCGTTTTGAAATCTGCTAAATGAAGCATTTGTTTATTACCAGCCACCAGATCGCAGATAAGCGACCAACTTTTAGGTGCGTCCGTGTTATATGGTTAGTCACATTTCCCATTTGTGCTAGCGCGATTTTCTATTATTAATCTCCCTAAAGCTGGGTTTTATAAATTTTATATTACAAATAACTACAAGACATTACGGCAGAATAGGCTACTCGTTGTTCGGCAATGCGGTATTTTCGGTGTTGTGATGTGTTGCGTACATTTTTAATGTGAATCTGAGACTGTTCACTTCACGACATTTTAAATTAGAAATAATATTACATTTTGATTTTATCAGTTATTAATTTGATATATACAGCGATAAATTCATTAAAACATTACCACTTGTTATTCTATCATCATCATCATCATCATCATCATCATCATCATCACCATCACCACCATCATCACCACCACCACCACCACCACCACCACCATTACTACTACTACTACTACTACTAATACTACTATTACTACTACTACTACTACTACTACTACTACTACTAAGACTATTACTGCTATTACTACTACTACTACTATTTACTACTACTACTATTTACTACTACTATTTACTACTACTACTATTACTACTACTACTACTACAGTACTATTACTACTACTAAAATGACTACTATTACAGTACTACAATACTACTACTACTACAGTACTACAATACTACTACTACTACTACTACTACAAAACTACTACAATACTACGACTAATACAGTACTATTACTACAGTACTACTACTACTACAGTACTATTACTACAGTACTACTACTACTACTACAATACTACTACTACTATTATAGTACTACTACTACAGTACTGCTACTACTACTACTACTACTACTACTACTATTACTACTACTACTACTACTATTTACTACTACTACTATTTACTACTACTATTTACTACTACTACTATTACTACTACTACAGTACTACTACTACTACTACTAAAATGACTACTATTACAGTACTACAATACTACTATTACTACTACAGTACTACAATACTACGACTACTACAGTACTATTACTACAGTACTACTACTACTACTACAATACTACTACTACTATTATTATAGTACTACTACTACTACAGTACTACTACTACTACTACTATTTCGTATGTTCGTTCGTTAAAGGGTTAAAGGGACAGTCTCAAAATGGTTTTCACATGGTTAAAGGGACAGTCTCAAAGTGGCATAATGGTAAAAAAAAATGAGTTAAAATAATTGTTTTGTTTAACGACACTAAAGCACAATTTTTTCATGCAGGGGTGTCGTTAAACATCCATTCATTCATTCATTCTAAAACACATTGATTAAATTAACCTTTGGCTATTGAATGTTAAAGACTCATACAACTGGAAATTCAGATATATAGCTCGATGTTAAAGCACTTTTGAATACTGTCGGGCGCGAGTGCAGGACGTTATGCAGGGGTGTTCCGGTGTTCTAAACTGATGCGAGCGACGTCTTTAGAAGGTTCATTTCCCCCGGAAAATGTAGGTTTTTTTAAAAGTAAAAAAGCGAGAAAGAAACAGGAGCTGGGGAAGCCGTTGACGTAGCACCCATCCTAAGAATAATCCTGCAACCGCCCCTGCTGTCCATAAGCGTACGAAACGGGGAGGGGGGTTTGAGGGGTGTGTGACGGGGGATGAGGGTGTGTGACGGGGGTGATGGTGGATGTGGCAGGGGGAGGGGGGCAAATCCTCAAATTCAGGCAAAATGTAGTAACCTGAGGCCTTTTTTATCAAGTATTTCCATCATTCTTAGTTGTAATTCATGTAAAAATACGTAGAGAATATTCGTTAGTAGTAATGCTAATATGAAAAAAACGTTATCGAGAATTCGGGCATTTTCGTTTAATTGTAGCAAAAACCAGCCTCCCCCCCCCCCCCCCCCCCCCCAAAAAAAAAAATGGCAGCTCGTACGCCTATGCTGTCGTCATCATACCTTGTCAGTGTGGAACCAAAATCGCCCATATGTGTCCGCTTTTGGCCATTTCGTGTTTACAGTAATTAGTACGCTAATAGATTCGGCAACGCCAGGGACGCCTCCGCCTTGATCTTATCATAATGATCGCCTCTGCCCATCGCGTGCCACCGAAACACCAGCAGTCCGTTCCGTGCGTGTAAAACAAAACAGTATTCCGTTAGCGGGGGGACAATGGACCCGGAGAATCGACAGATGGGCGCTATTAATTGTCATTAAAATGAAAGACAAAAAGTGGCAAATGCTTCAACCTATTCCTCCGTATCAAACCGGCCGTAATAACCCGATGATGCAATTTATAATGAACCTTCATAGAGAAATATTATTCCATCACTTTTCTCTCCCGCGCCGTTATTCCCTTTTGATCTATTTCATGAAATGTACCTGTTTTCGGGCACACGCCCACCTATGGCGAAAATTATAGGGCCAAGTGGTCGAGGCTGTTTGTATTATATTTCCGATTAGCTATAATCTTTATGGAAGCAGTTAATTAACGGGAAAAGCGGCTTCATCGTTTAAGAATTTTTACATAGCCTCTGTGACCTATTGTCAGGCGCTTTCGGATATAATGAGGTGGAAAATAAAATTAATCCTCGCCGGAGTTGATTCGCAGCAAAATGGCCCGATAATGGCGAACGAGCTCAAGACAATGCTAAGACATGCGTATCGAATAACGGTGCACATTCTGTTGCCGTTGTCGGCCAGTTGTCGTTTTTCGTTTTCGCTATTTTACTTTTAACTTCCAGTTGAGACGCTAAATAATAGTTTTATCCATTTGTCTTTTGTAGTGGAGTAATCCCCCTTGACGGCTGGGAAGAAACATTTATATTTTACCGCTAGTTTTGGTGTGAATTTGTGATAAATTTGGTACTTAACGCGGCTTTTAACATGTTCTGCACAATTACTAATGAATGTGTGGACGGACAGATGGATGAAAGATTAACGAACGAACGAACGAATGAATGAAATGAACTAACGAACGAACGGACGGAAGGACGGACGGGCGCACGAATGAAAGAACGAACGAACGAATGAATGGATTAATGTTTACCGACATCCCAGCATGGAAAATTTATTTGCTATTGACTGTTAAAGGGGCCGTTCTGTGTTTGCTGACACTAGTAACATGTTTACGACTAACAGATCCTTTTTGAAGTAACATTACTTATTATATACATAGCAATGAAATATACTCTTCAAAAAAAGTAGGGGAACTCTAATAAGAATTTACAATTGCCAAAATTGTAAGGTATATTAGCTGTGGGGAATGGTTATATGATAATAGTGAATTAATTGGGCAAACATTACAGTAGGTTTTATGACCACTAAAGATCTTCAAGGACGATTGGGGTCAGAAGTGAAATTTGAAAGTTGACGGGTTTTTTATCAGTTTATCGCAAATTCAAACAATAAAAATGACTAAAAACAAAACAATAACATCTGTATGATCAACAGAATGATTTTTTTTTTACAGAAATAATGTTCCACAGTGATTAATGGACCTTCCTGGAAATGGTCAAAATCGAGCATGACACCCCACGCACGAGTACGGGGCAACTGCGTTATGCATGTGCAAACTATGGAATGTGTTTCAGTGTGTTGATAAACAGACCTGAACGTTCTATACTAGGATGTCTGTGGTCTAATAGTTGATATTGATATTTCAGGTTCCCCTACCTTTTTTGAAGAGTATATATAGATCTACAGAAACCATAAAAGTGATATTCGGTGTAAAGTCATATTTTTACTGTATTTTAGCTACAGTAAAAATATAGAAATCGTATTTACTATTTTTGTAAAGTTCAAGATTAAATTATCTTATCTCCCTTTGTCTCGTTTCTTCGTATTTAAGTTTCATGATTACCAATGCATCTGATCGTATTTTTAAAAAACATTAAAGTATAATTTAAACAACTGTATCTATAAAAGAAAGGATATGAAGTGCAATTGAGATACAATATCTAACACGAATTGAATACGAAGCTAAATAATGATGAAACAGTGTCCTGCCATTGAGTATAAGTTAAAATTTAAACGGCGTTCGATTCGTTTTGTTTGTATGGGGGTTTTGTTTTGTTGTTGGGGGGGGGGGGGGGGGGGGGGGGGGGGGGGGGGGGGGGGTAGGATCGCTTTGTGAATTATGTTTGCACAGCAGTATTATTAAATAAATGTTAATTTCATAATTAAATAAAGAATGTTTTTATTCAAATTTCTTTTAAAAAGTCTATGGACAAGTAAATTTTCTCGGAAAGTTCCATAGGAAGAAATATATCATGACGTTATGTGTTTTCGATAGGATAAGCAAAAGATATTAACAAAAAACGAAATATATTGTTTTTTCGAATACGACTTTTATGTCAACTCGTGATGTGTGAAAACCATATTTTCACTCATTGTTTTGCTTTGGTTGTTTATAATATAATAATAGTGTCTGCATAATCCGGGTGTCTGTTATTGTCCTAATGGTTGTAATAGCCCAAATAATTTCGTATGTACGAATATAATTAGATATATGCAAATATGCAAGATCTCTAGGTAATAACTCTGTCATTTGTTTACCAGCCAACAAGACATGTATACCTCAGGCTAACCTTTTCATAAGATTTAGTTAAAATGCGTAATGTCAAAATAATCTGCGCTAATCGTGATGAGGTATATTACCGATAGAGGCTACTTTTGTACTGTAATTTACTAAATATCGAATGAAAATGCATACATACATACATACATAGATATATATAATAATATATATATAATAATAATAATAATAAATATATATATATATATATATATATATATATATATATATATATATATATATATATATATATATATATATATATATAAATAAAATAATATATGTATGTATGTATGTGTGTGTGTGCGTGCGTGCGTGCGTGCGTGCGTGCGCGCGTGCGTGTGTGTGTAATTTTAGTCACCAGCTCAAGATAATCCCTTTAAACAAAGGTAATTGTATATATATAGAATGGATGATCACCGCACCAAAAAAAGAGTGGACATAGAAGACAATTATTGTAATACTAGTACTCATAACTCATAATAATTTCTGTTACAACATTGATTTGTTTGATTAATTTACATATACAGTAATCTCTCTCTCTCTCTCTCTCTCTCTCTCTCTCTCTCTCTCTCTCTCTCTCTCTCTCTCTCTCTCTCTCTCTCTCTCTCTCCTCTCTCTCTCTCTCTCTCTCTCTCTCTCTCTCTCTCTCTCTCTCTCTCTCTCTCGCTTTCTCTCTCTCTGTGTCATACCGTTTTCTTAAATGTCACGCTATCTCCAAGGAGTTCTTGCCACTAAACACATATTGGTGTAACCAATGTATTTGGAGAATTTGATATCCCACTATACCAATATACACAGTGATTTGTTTTATTTAACGACACACTCAATATATTTTATTTACGGTTATATGGCGTCGGACGTATGGTTAAGGACCACACAGATATTGAGAGATGTCGCCATTTCATGGGCTACTCTTTTCGATTACCAACAAGGGATCTTTTACATGCACCATCCCACAGACAGGATAACACTTATCACGGTCTTTGATATACCAGTCGCGGTGCACTGGCTGGAACGAGAAATAGTCTAATGGGCCCACCGACAAGGATCGATCCCAGACCGACAGCGCATCAAGCGAATGCTTTACTACTGGGCTACGTCCCGCCTCTCCTGTAGAGAGATGCCATGTTATAGGTTTTTCCCTGTTGGTCAGTTCTAGTAGAACAATCCTGAATTAAACCACACCTACATTGCTACAAAGGTTGTTTTATTTAACGATACCACTAGAGCACGTTAATTTATTAATCATCGGCTATTGGATGTCAAACATTTGGTAATTTTGACATGTAGTTTTAGAGAGGAAAAGCGCTACATGTTTCCAATAGTAGCAACGGGTCTTTTATATGCATCATCCCACAGACAGGATAGCACATACCACGGCATTTGATATACCAGTCGTGCTGTATTGGCTGGAACGAGAAATAGCCCAACGGGGATCGATCCTAGAGCGCTTTACCACTGGGCTACGTCCCGCCCTTCTTATATTGTTATAAACACAATCATGAACAAATGTGTTTAAAAGAAATTTCAACCCGTAAGCCAGAAGCTTATTTTGAATACACATTTATGATTTTTTTTTTATCCGTATTTAAAAGGGTACAGGCGTTTAAAAACTTTTTATTTTATTATTAAGAAAACGTATTTAACGACAAAAAGTGGTCGTTAAAACAAAACGTATATTGATAAATAGAATTTAAAATATATGTATCTATAAATATTAAACGAATATTAAAAAAAATAATATATTTAAAGTGATAACTATATGTGTGTGCGTCCGCGCGCGCGCTCATACACACACACATATATATATATATATATATATATATATATATATAGAGAGAGAGAGAGAGAGAGAGAGAGAGAGAGAGAGAGAGAGAGAGAGAGAGAGAGAGAGAGAGAGAGAGAGAGAGAGAGAGAGAGAGAGAGAGAGAGAGAGAGAGAGTGAGAGAGAGAGGGGGGATTCCTCACGAGTATTTTTTAAGATGGAAAATATCTACTGAGTCTATGTTAATCGGTATTTGTCGCGGCTCTGCCGAGACAAATACCGATTAACAGACGAGGTTCATATTTTACATATTATAAAACACGAGTAGCGAATTCTATTTATCCTAAAACAATTCTAAAATAACATTTTAATTAATTTGTTTAGTAAATCACAGTACTAAAGTCACTGCCATCGATAATATGACGTCATCACGATTAACACAGGTATATGAGAAGAAACGCTTTTTGTTTTGGTTGATTATTTGTCACGAAATTATTTTTCACGTACAACTCTCCGACCATTAGTTTGCGACTATGAGACTAGTTGTTGATAGTCCACTGTGTAAATAAAATTACTACTTTAATAGGGCTTTTCTATTTCTTTTCCTTTTCTGTCATTTTAGTTTATTCAATCGTTTTTCACAAACGTTTACTTTTATTGATTGATTTATTTATTTATTGAAAATTGAAGTTGTACAATTTAATGTTTGTAATAAGGAGAGGGCTCCGTAAGTTGGATAACTTGTACTCAATCCTTTATATATGCAATAAATATGTTTTCAATCAGAGAAAAGCCGTTGGATTTAACTCCCGCCACGAATAAAAATCATATAATATAGACAGAAAAGACCATTTATCTGCTCTCTTTGTAATATGAATATTGTAGATGATGAGTACCATTTTATCCTAATTTTCCCATTTTACAGATACAATAAGCATATTTCTTTTACAATAAACCATCAATATTTAAATTAATTCATGACTATTCATCAATAATACAAAACTGTTGATTAGACTATGTACCTTTTCGGATTAATTGTAGGCGTTTGAAACAGAGGGGCCAGAGGGCAACCTCCCGCCGCCCGCCGCTCCCCCCCCCCCCCCCCACACACACACAATAACAAACACATACACACACCAACTCTGAAGCTCGAAAAGGCCAAGATATGCGTTTCCTTAAAAGGACATTCCTGAGTTTGCCGCATTGTAAGATGTTTCAGACTAATAAAATATTTCTACGATTAAACTTACATATTAAATATATTTTCTTGTTTAGAATATCAGTGTCTGTACATTCAATGTGTTTCTGGTCGTCTTAATATTTGTAAGAAGCCCAAACTAGATTTTGTCTTCAAATAATTTCGTACGTACGAAATAATTATATATTTTATGCAGAAAAATATATTTGATATGTAAATACATTTGTTAAAAACTCTCTGTTAGTCGATAACATCTTAAAATTGCAGCAAAATCAGTAATGTCCTTTTAATTGAAAGTCAAACTAAATATGGATAAGAAGGTTGATTATAAACATTCTAAATTGGTTCCTAACATGCATGACTTCACATTTAATAACTAGCCCCTCCAGTTTGCGCCCCCCCCCCCCCCCTCCTCAGTTAACAGTTACCGGCATGTTCCGACGCCCATGTTTAATTGTTATTGTTACAAATTCTAATTCTGTATTCGCTCAGACCATATACATGATACATGGTTGCCAAATACAGAACATCATATATGAAAACTCAGTCTATATGTTTGTAAGTAGTAAACTTCACATTTACTATTGGCGTACAATGTAATATACTGTTGTGTATGTTTATCATCCCCAGTCTATGAAAAAAAATTCTGTTTATAGTCTGTGAATATTATGTTATGCCTATAAACTATATGTTTTGGGGGGTAAATAAAATATACATATGGATGTCGAACATTTGACATTTGTGTCTGACATAGTATAGTAAAAACAAATTAAAAAACAAACAAAGAAAGAAAAGCCATAGATAAACCGAGTTGACGGATGGAACCAAAACGCGTGTCCTGGGATGACATTTTGAACACGAAAGATAAAAAAGGAAACGGTTAACGCGCGCGGATGATTCAACGTTCATCAACTATTCACGACCTCTCAACAACAGCTACTTCAACATCCCGTCACGCGCGGCCCACTTTCCCGCCGCACTGCTTTTTATAGATGGCGCCCAAACGCATCGCGTTCACGCATGAATAACAAATGCCGTTCTACCCTAATCACATCCTTAACTGGCAAGTGTCTATCAATTGTCTGACAAAGAAGTTTTACCGTTATTTATTAATTAACTGTAAAAAGATCCGTACGCGCTCCACGGGCGATGGAAATATTTAAATAGTCAAGGGAAATATTGCTTTGCGGTGTAAAAACCCAGCGATATACCAGAACGTATGCCTGCTATGTATTATTTACCTCACATTCACGATGATGGGACTAGTGATAATAAACAAAGAATAGCGTTTCTCACCAAAAAAATTCAGACACTTTTTCTTTGTTTTGTTGTTGTTTAACTCGGAAGGTGGAAAAAGATCGATGCGGATTTTCCTTCGTGTGAAAGCCCCAGGGAGTTTCCACCCGTTGTTTACTTTGTAAAACAAACGCCAACGTACACGTTTTGTGTTGCGAAAGGTTGCGTATAACAGTGTAGAAAAAAAGATGGCGTCAATATATTTAAAAAGAACATTTGTGTTAAGGGGTTTTATTATTAATGATACAACGGTAAATGTTTTCAGTGCAATCAAGCTAACAGAACTTTCACTCGATTGACATTTTATTTGGTAATTTATTTAAAATGACATTATTTACTTCTTTTTTTCAGAACTAGAATTAACCAAATAATACAATTTTTTTAGTAAAAAGAATCAGTTTTTCATTTCATATCCTAAAGAGAAGCGGTTAAATAAATTCTTCCAACTTAGCTTATTAATATGGTTATTACCATCATCACTATCATCGTCATCATCATCATCATCGTTAGTTTATGTTTTGTTTTATTTCGATATTAAAATGTAACCGTTTAATATTTATTTAGGATCTCCTTTACGTAAAGCTGGCGGTTTTAGCGGCTGATTATGGATGAGTTTCCGTGCGTATATAATAATTATGATGTGTTTGATCTTACTCTAAAATAAATAAATTTTTTAAAAGAAATTAGCCTGTCAACGTATTATTTTTCTAGACTATTTCACAAAGTATTTATATTTGATAACACATACTAGTATTTAGAACGCTCATCAAACCGAAACGCATTTTAAATAAAATATTTATGTTTTGATTTAAATAAGCAAAATTCAACATTCTTGCTTGTTAGTTATAGTCAGTTATATTTTTATAGGTAGTTTTATTTCAGAGTATAACTAAAGTTGAAAAATGTGACAATAATTACTCACATTCTGACAGTTTTCATATTGATTGAAAACAACACGTGTAAATAATGTTTCTTGGTGATTGCTGTCTTGACTAGTCCACAATTTCACATTCACGATTTAAGATTATTGTTTTATACTGACAAAATAATTATATTTCTCAAGCTTAAATTGTCTTCAAATCAAATTAGATTTTTTACCATTATCAGATTCACGTTCAATAACTACTTGGGAAGTAATAATATAAAATTAGGAGGAACCAAAAACAATATGATACGCTGGATATTTAGTTTAACGGATATTACAAATTGGTAAAATAAAATAAAATAAAACCGCTTGGTTTCAATTTTGATGTTGTGCCGTATATTGAGCCCATCGCACATAATCCCTCAACTTCAATTTTAGACAATATTACAAACTGGTCATTGCAGACTGATTCGTGAATTGTTAATAAATGTTCTTATATTGCTACATATATGCAAATTTTTGTAACTTCAAGAAATTTTAAGTGGTAAAATAAATGGTGGGTTCGGAATGACGTTATCTTTAATAATATCTCTACGAATTGTTTGTTGTTGGGCTCCACTATTAACCGATTTAGGTATAAAACCACCAGTAAGAGTGTACCAACTATTTTGTTATGGTTTTATTCAGTCTAATACAAAAGACATATGGATTATAAATATTAGATATGTATTTGATTAGCTCGGATAGAATAATGTTTGGAACCAGCAACTATATAAAGCAATGAACTTGTGGGAAAAAAAGTAATTAAAAGCAAACGACATAAAATATTTCAAATAAAACTTGAATTTAGAATATTATTTTAACATCTAATGTTTGTAATACTAATAGTATTAAAGACGAATTTAACTATTTAATTATTTGAACAAATTTTACGGAATAAAGACGCAAATGTCTGCATAAATTCTATGTAAATAGATCAAATTTATTCAGATTCCAGTAACTGTTTGACCGTAAACTTATCTTAAGTATTTTTAGAAACTTTATATCAGTTATTAATAAACAATTCAATATCTTCTGACTTTCATATTAGAATTTTTATCTTGATATTTAACATTCGAATGAGCTCTTGTACCTTTGTATTTTTAATGGAACTCGAGAGTATATTAAGATCTGCCTTGTCGCAATTACTAAAGGTTTAGACAGCCGCTGATTAAAATGTACAGGAATGTCGGTAAATAAACCAGGCATAGAAACAGGACGCTGGAATTGCACCTCAGTCAAAAACAGATTATGTACATTGTGCGAAGAAAATGATATTGGAAATGAATACCACTACTTATTTAAATGTACATGTAATTATTTCATGAATACACGCAAAAGGCTTATAAAGCCATATTATTATTAATTAAACCAACAAAAAACCTAACACACTTACATTCAAACAACTGTTTAATTGTAACAGCATAAGTACCCTCCGTAAAATGCCAAAATTCATTTCTGAAATTATAAATAAATTCAGTAAACCATGGACAGACATCTTTAATATAATTTGATACTTTTAAAAATACTGACTTGTAAAAGTCTTTCTACTATATTTGATTGTCTTGTCACAGTGTGTATTTATTTTTAAAATGTGTATATAGTTATTTTGAATTATGTTTGTATATATTCCAAGAAGAACTGTTGTTATTTTATCTCTGTAAATAAATGCTCGAAACCTTAGTGGTATATGTGCATGTTAAAAACATTACCTATCTGTAAATAACTATATAAAAGATCCCTTGCTGCTAATCGAAAAGAGTAGCCCATGAAGTGAAGACTGCGGGTATCTTAGCCATATGTCTGACGCCATATAACCATAAATAAAATGTGTTGAGCGCGTCGTTAAATAAAACATTTCTTTCTTTCTGTAAATAACTATTGTACAATAATTCCTCATATGCTGTCGTTTCACGGCCTGAGTGTACCAAAATAAAGTTTCACGTTTCAAAGTTTCAAGGTTATGTGGGACGAGGGGATGGGGAAGCGTACTTTTATTCGTACCCAAGAGCGTATACTATTAATTTTACGCTAAATGTTCAGGTTTAAAAAATGTTTTATAATAAATGATTTTTTTTTTTTTTTACAGAGTCCCTTATTGCAGAAAACATAATCGTAGAGTTGTAACAGGAATTAATTTAATAATTTTTATTCTTAACCGCTTTATACATGTGCCTTAACAAAACTGAATGCAGTATTAATGGTTTTATTTTGTCCAAATAATTATTCAGTAAAATTCATAATATTCTATAATAATTATAAATATTGAATGGAAGTTGATATATTTAACACACTAGTATAGTTTAATAATTAGAAAATGAAATATATATACACATTTATTAAATGGAAATTATTTTTTTACTAGTTGGTTTATACGTTCATACATTTGTATACCATTATGAATGCTACTAAGTTGTTTTTTAATCCTGGAGACGGGATAGAAGAAGTAAGAAATAAAACAGGTGCAATAGTGAAAATACTTATTTATGTATATAATACTTACAATTCTTTAAATAAATAATATTTTTGTTTTACTAACCTCTCGGCACTAACATTAGTTGCACATTGATTTATCACTAATAAAAACAACAGCAAAAATAAACCTACCTCGTATTATCTGTACATAAAAGACATATTATTAACAAAACAAATGAAAACAAAAATAAAGCTACCAATCTATTAACATATTCGAACATTTTCATTAAGCTATGAATAACTTTTTATTTAAATACAGTATATAAAAACTAACCGCCCCAAATCTTGCTTATAACTATATTATTTATACAATACATATACATGAAAATTAAAACTTACGAGATATAATGTTACTGGAATTACTATTTGTATTTGTTTTTTAAGGTATGTTTTTTGATAGTGCTAGTAACAGCTTACCTTTAAAAGACACTGTAGCGCTTGAATGCACATTTAACCGTTACATCGATTACCGGATAAAGAATGTACAGTCCAAGCAACATGGATTATTTCCAGGTAAAAAAAAAAAAACATACGTCTGCATGTGTACCTATCGACAAACCTCGCGGAAAATGACATTTTACCGTCTTATTCAGAAACATATCAGAAAGCCATTTGTCGTCGGGGACTCTCTACTTGCGTTAAAGTATAGTATTGTAATTTTTATCACGCATTACTAGCGCTTATATGCATTATGTAGAAAAGGGAAAACCCTTATGGAAAATAATCATCTCAAAGCTAACTGTGTTGTATCGCTTTTCATCCCGGCGGTGTCATTTTCCCGCGTGCGTTTCGGTCCCGCGGTGCAGCACGCGCACGTAGTCTCCACTCCAATATGGCGACTTTACATGCGGTGTACGACAACGAGAAACTCCTGAGAATAGACATGACGAGATTAGAAAATAAAAACGAGAAGACACAGAGGAAGGCTCCGATTCTGTGTTTGAGGTAATCAGAGACCGGTCCTCATAGACAGGACATTTTTTTTTTTTTCTTTTTTTTTTGATATCTCCATATGTCACCCACGCGTCGCACGTGCCATATGTCGAACTAGTGCGCGGTAGAAGAATGGAAAATTCAATTGTGAGACACTCATTTATGAAAATTCAACATGATACATATTACCCAGCGCTTCCTACTCCCAGGGTAGGAAAGACAATTTGTCATGGAAAGAGAAATGGACGCTTTTAATGGCCAAATTGGATGTAATTCGCCAAGGGGACGCGGATGAATTTGAGTCTTGCAAGGGACTAAGGATTTTCTCTGAAGGCGACTTAACTAAATGTTGGGAATGCGATAATATTTCCATGTTGAAATTGGACGTTTATTCCTAAATGTTGACTTGACCTGCAATTCTGCAGGCGTGCTGAAACGTTAATCATATAGATTGTTTTTATCAGTCAATGTAACGACACGCCCCCCTTATGAATAATATTGAACTTGAGCATTTTTGTATTAACATTTGTAATTCGGTTTTTGCAGTCCGGGAATTTAGATGTTGATGTTAAAAAGAAAAACATAAAAGATAAGTAAAAAGACATTGCGTTATGCTTTAAAATATGCTCCAATACCACATCATACTACAGTCAACATCGTCATAATTATCATGATCTTTAACAATAACAATAACAACAACAACAACAACACCAGCAACAGCAACAGAGAGGTATTCCGCGCACATTCTTTATTTTCACATTATATATTTTGTCACTTATCTATATTATTAGTTTTATAAACATTCACATGCAAGACTTGCTAGCGATAATGACACACGGCAAAATGTAGGTTTATATATTTACAGACATCGGCCTTTTGTTATCTCCTAAAAAGATGGTAGTATGTACTTAGGTAGGTCTAAACAAATGGGTGAAAAGGGTTTCCAATCTTCCACAATAAAAACAAATCTATATTTTCACAAATTTATAAATCATATGCTTGATGTGGGTGTGGTGAGGAATAATGGCAGTGAACGCTTTGAAAACTAATAAAATTGTTGATAAAAATATATGTTGCCAATTTATATTGTGTCGAGTATTTATAATTATTATTAACTTTTTCACAAGCGTACAAACCGTATTAATTTTGGTAACCTCCACTCCTAAAAGCATACATAAAAAAACACAATTTCATATGGCAAGAGATATGTTTAGCAACATATATATATATATATATATCTATATATATCTATATATATATATATATATATATATATATATATGTATATGTATATGTATATGTATGTGTATATAGTCTCCCAGAGTCTTGGTATAGTTTCTTTTGGACATCAGTATATATATATATATATATATATATATATATATACATCAGTATATATATATATATTGAAGAAAACCCTAAATATATTGCTTGTTTAAAAAAGTATACAATATATTTATGAGAATGGTCTTTTTGGCATGTTTCATTCCATAAAAGCACAATCATATCTAACTACCATTTCATTTCCTTTATCCAAATTATAAAGGAATTTAAACCAATGTTTCTTGGTATGGTTTCTTTTGGACGCCAGTAATACTCAATACATTCTCGCACCTTGTTGATTCGCAATCTCTATTGATTGAAGGCATTTGGGATTTCCCCATGTTTAAAAAACCACTGTTTGTTTACTTTCCATGTCTCACAATTAAAAGGGCAGACAATCGAACAATCAAGAAACTTTAAGTATATAATGTTTTGTTACATTTTACCTTCAAAATGCATTTGTCTACACACGAAGCAAAATGGGACAAAAACACATGACCTGCATGTATATAAAAACACTTGAAGTTGTCCGAATATATGGCGTTCAAGCCCAAAATCATACGGCAAAGTGCCGTCTGCATGATATTGTGCATAGTTATACTAATAGGTACAGGGTGCTTGAACCTTAATTGGATATAAGCGCGAAAATAACTTGAAATGTAATGAAATGTACTTATGAGTGACGTCAGTAAAAGTTTGAGGTCACATGTCAATTGCTTTTCTAAAATTTTAAACGTAAAATAGTATGCAGATCAGTATTGAGTTTTACATTAAAATATGGCTATTACTACAATATATATAGTCAATATTACATTTCAATAAATATTTGGATTTTTAAAAAGTCACCAAAAACTAGTTAAAAAGCACAAAACACGTTTGTACCACCTTATCTTGCAGGCAACATTTTAAACACCATGCAGCAATCTGCTGACTGCTAAATCTATATAAACATAATTGTTGAAACGGTTCCTTTTTATTGATTGCACCGTGAAATACATTTAACCATGCATATTTCAGATATATACACTGTTGTTATGACATATTGTGATTCAGTGCTCGAACATGCCACAGAACCTGAATCAATAGAGTTGCATTTAGAACTATATTCTGTGAACGAGGGTCTGCCGATTCTAAACATGTATAATTGTATCAATTCTGTAGATTTATTTTGCTTTGTAAGTTCAAGAAACGGTTAAAAGTTTGTTCAACTAATAATTATAAATCAATTGTAAAATGTATTAAAATCTAACAATACAATTATTAAGTACCGTGAATCAACAATCAACATGACATTAGTAGTATATTGATAATCATTATTTGGAAATTTTTGTAGACTCTTAATTTGTACAATATATATCTTTAAAAAAGATCCATAAAAAGGCAAAAAAAATACATGGATATATCTTAAAGGGACTGTCCTGAGTTTGCAGCCATTGTAAGATGTTTGCGATAACAGAGCCTTGTTGGCGACTACTATTTTTTTGTTTAGAATACCAGTGTTTGTATATCGAATGCGTTTGCGGTCATATACTAATGTTTGTAGCACCCAGTTTTTACTTTAGTTCGTGATATATATTTTTTCATACGTACAAAATTATTGGGAGGTAAAATCCGGTTTGGGCTACTACAAACATTAGGACAATGACAAACACCTTGTAAATGCAGCCACTGATATTCTAAATAAGAAAATGTATTTAATTTGTATACTACGTCACTGAAAAGGCTGAATTGGTCGGAAACATTTTACAATGGTTGTAAACTCAGGACTGTCCCTTTAAACTGCGTGTGACTTTAACAAGTGTATGAAGTGTGATAATAGTCCATGGGCCAGAGGCCAATTTTTCATGATTTGGTACCACCCAGAGGGACACAGGCTCATAGGGTTTTTTCTGATAGGTCTATGCATGTAGATAATAACATGAGGTGATAGCCTTCCGTATCGAGTAGCTTTCTGTCATTTTCACCGAAGCAAATTTTGGGGGTAGGGGAAACTTAATTTGGAATAACTTTCCTTAGAATCACTCTATCATAACAATTCACCACTCAAAATGTGTGTTTTGAAGCCCACTAACGATTACATATCATAATATGCAAATGAACCACAAAAGTAGGTCATCAGAGGTCAAAAGGTCACCGATTTTGAGTCGGGCTCAAAAGTTCCGGATTTCAGCTTTGCCTCGTCATCTATTAGCACATTTGCCAAAATCAGGCCTAGAAATGGCTGGAAACTGTGTCAGAAGGAATTTCCAACCATTTAAAGGTACCCATGTTCAGCTATCTAGAAAAATGTTGAAACGGAAACAAACGAGCCAAGGTCAGTCTTTGAAGAAATTGATACTTTTATGATATATCAAATTAACCATCAATATTAACTAACACCACACCCTATTAGAACAAATAAGCACTCAAAATGTTTATTACGAAGAGTTCTTGGTATCTGATGTCTTTTAAAGAAAATTATTATTGGCATGTATAAAAGTAGGTCATCAGAGGTCAAAAGGTCACTATTCAGTTTTCTATGATTTGATGGTACCAACCAAGCTCATTCTGAAAAATAAAGATGGAAACGGCAATGAGAAAATCATAATAAACACCCGTGGTTGTGTCTGAGCACCCTAATTCAGTTTTTGTTTTCAGATTGAACAGGTACAAGCTAGTGGAAATCTTGAAATTCCATCAACGTTTCACTGAACTGATCTTTAAAACATTATCACTCCCCATTCAAACTATTGTGAATAGATGGCACTAGCTGTCTGTTTCACTTTCACCAAATGGAGGTAGAATGTAATCCTTTGCATTTAGTTCAATTTCTAAGTATCTTTGCAGCTTTGGCCACATATACTTGGTAAGTTTGTAGCCCTGTAGTACATAGGCAATATATACATTATTCATAAACTGTGATCTGCAATAATAAAACGTATCTTATCTTATTTTATCGTATACATCTAGTGCCACGTCAGCTTAGACTATTGAACAACACTGTAGTATTTGAGGGTCACAGGTTTGGTACTGCATGTAGGAACGCAGGACTGGCTTTATCAAAAGACCGCCCCCACCCCTGGTCACCTACTTAGGCATTTGCCAAAATCAGGCTGTGTCAGAAGGAATTTCCAACAATTTAAAGGCACCCATGTTCAGCCATCTAGAAAAATATTGAAACGGAAACAAACGAGCCAAGGTCAGGTTTTTGCAGAAATTTATACTTTTATGATATATCAGTACTAACACCAACATTAACTAACACAACGAACACCCTATTTGAACAAATAAACACTCAACACGTTTATTATGAAGTGCTCTTGGCATCTGATGTCTTTTTAAGAAAATTATTATTGGCATGTATAAAAGTAGATCATCAGAGGTAAAAAAAAAAAAAAACTATTCAGTTTTCTATGATTTGATGGTACCAGAAAGAAAGAAAGAAAGTTTGTTTTATTTAACGACGCCACTAGAGCACATTGATTTTTTATCTTATCATCGGCTATTGGACGTCAAACATATGGTCATTCTGACACTGTTTTTAGAGGAAACCCGCTGTCGCCACATAAGCTACTCTTTTACGACAGGCAGCAAGGGATCTTTAATTTGCACTTCCCACAGGCAGGATAGCACAAACCATGGCCTTTGTTGAACCAGTTATGGATCACTGGTCGGTGCAAGTGGTTTACACCTACCCATTGAGCCTTGCGGAGCACACACCTGCAGGGTTTGGAGTCGGTATCTGGATTAAAAATCCCATGCCTCGACTGGGATCCGAACCCAATACCTACCAGCCTGTAGACCGATGGCCTAACCACGACGCCACCGAGGCCGGTCTGATGGTACCAGCTAAACTCATTTTGAACAATAAGGATGGAAACGTCAATGAGAATGCTTTTGTTTTCAGATTGAACAGGTACAGGCTAGTGGACATTTTGAAATTCCTTCAAAGTTTCATTTATATTATCTTTCAAACTATTGTCAATAGATGGCACTAGCTGTCTGTTTCACTTTCACCAAATGGAGGTAGAATGCAATCCTTTGCATTTAGTTTAATTTCTAAGTATCTTTACAGCTTTGGCCACATATACTTGGTAAGTTTGCAGCCCTATAATACATAGGTCATATATACATTATTCATAAACTGTGATCTGCAGTAATAAAATGTATCTTATTTTATCGTATACATCTAGTGCCACATCCACTTAGACTATTGTAACAACACTGCAGTTTTTGAGGGTCACAGGTTTGGTACTGCATATAGGAAAGCAGGACTGGCGTTATCAAAAGACCACCCCACCCATCTGGAGTAGATGCAATTTATTCATTCTGTCCACTGATGAATAGCAGGTTGAGCAATAGTGGGTGTATCCTAAGATGATGAAATGGTTTTCATTGTTGTTCCATCCCAACAGGGACAAGTATGTATCTCTTTCAAGGACGTCATATATACTATTGATGTGATGATATGTAAAGAATTTACCTGTACCACAGGCAAACCATATTCTCACATTTGTTTCACCCAGGGTAAACAAATGATGGAACTTGCTAATTGGGACGACATATATATATTTGTGTTAACAGTGCGCACATAATGGCTGGTACAGTCGTTCATAATAATGTTCTGTACATGAATTAAAAATGTGATGTCTGATTCCTTATAGTCACATGGTGGCATTGAACGAACATTTGCTTGAAGAATAACTGTGGCACCAAACGTAATGGTTATTTCTCTTCGTGGCAGTCTACGGTGGCAATATTGGTAGTGTGAAGTATTATTTAGTTCCTCTTTGTTGGCTGGATCACGTAAAATGTCAGTCCAGTTTCATAGAACCTTGTTTTTATAAGTAACCTGATATTTCATGAGTATGCTAGCAACGTCCTTTTTTTTCTTTTGACATAAACATAATTATATGGATGATAATAAGATGAATGGTGAAACAACAGTACTTCCATTTCGGTATGGGACTATTAACAGAGCCGTGTCCCGTGTTCTCTGTCAGATGATCTCAGTATCACCCAAGCCCGGGATATACAAATCTTATAGTGTTTGTCGAGTAATCATTCCCATGTTGGGTCAACCATTCGGGGAAAACCGTATTTGCATCCAATACCGACCTCCTTGCGTTGGTATAGGACACATACATCATGAACAGTAATAAAAACATCCACGGGAGAAAAGCAAAGAAAAGGTATTCAAGGAAGCGGGCATCCTGGCTAAAGAAAAATCCCCGGCCTTGCTGCTCATCAAACATCTTCAGAGGATGTTAACACTACTTTGCTTTTTTTCGGAAAAAAAATAGATAGTCAGTCTGATATGCATGGAACTGCTACCCTGTCGTTACCAATATGACACTCAGCTCTTACACCAAAGCAGACACAGATGGTCCATATCTTCAGCTACTTAAACACATTACAGTTATCTTGTATGATAAATTCAGCAACTTGAACATTGTCAATGAAGCAAGGGGAAGATGATAAAAACCATTTCATTTACACCAGGATGCCCGACTGTGAGCACCCAAAACAGGTTGCCTACCAAGATGAATTATGGCTCATGCACCCACTCGGAGGAGGGGTGGGGATGGACGTTTGATAAAGACAGCCTTTTTATTTGTAGCCTATAAGACCTGCAGTAAGTTAAGTGGGTGTCATCCCATTACGGCTGTCTCAATTGCAATAGGTCTTAAAGATAAGATTGTAGCATTACCTACATAATAATGGACAAGTCGGTACAATCTTTACTTGGGTGCTTAATAAATGGATTTGCTTAAAATTACACGACCAAGCTTCTATTCGTTTGGTTCTGTTAGTAATAATAGTAAAATAGGTAAAGTGTTTGTTAAAGTGTAATTATTAAGTATGGTTTCCGTAGATGTGTCCCAAGCTATTTTGAGTTATTATCTTAAAGGCTGGCCAAAAACATGATGCTAGCGTGCTGAACATTGAAAATGTCCAGCATGACCATATATATGTGACATTTTGACCTCTTTAGGCCTGCTTCATGCTTCAGTTACTCAAAAAAAATACACAACTGCTTTGTAATAAACATTTTGTCAGACTTATTGTCATTATAGTGTGATTTAAGGTTGATGTTGGTGTTAGTACTGATATATCATAAAAGTATCAATTTCTGCAAAAACTTACCTTGGCTCGTTTGTTTCCGTTTCAATATTTTTCTACATGGCTGAACATGGATGCCTTTAAATTGTTGGAAATTCCTTCTGACGGGCCTGCTTATGGCAAATGTCCCAATAGATGACGAGGCAAAGTTGAAATCCGTAAATTTTTAGCTTAACCTTTTGACCTCTGATAACCTACTTTTGTGATTCATTTGCATATTATGATATGTAATCGTTAGAGGGCTTCAAAACACACATTTTGAGTGATGAATTCCTATGACAGGATGATTCTAAGGAAAGTTATTCCACATTAAGTTTCCCCTACCCCAAAAATTTGCTTCAGATTTTTTTCCGCATATTATTCAGTTTTCAAGGTGAAAATGATAGAAAGCTACTCGATACGGAAGGCTATCACCTCATTTTATTATCTACATGCATAGACCTACCAAAAAAAAACCTATGAGCCTTTGTCCCTCTGGGTGATACCAAATTCTGGTCTGGCCCATGGACTATAAGTCGGATTTGTGGTATAATATAGGCTCAGTGTCTGTAAATAGAGGGGAGGGTGCCCCTCTGAATCCACCTATGTATATTAATATCAGTATGTGAATATGTATATATTATCTGATTGACAGACACACACACACACACACACACACAGACGCACGCACGCACACACACACACACACACACACGCACACATGCATACACTCGCGTATCTCAATGGTCCTAAACACAAGTGCTTGGTCACCGACGCTACCAGAGCACATTAACTAATTAATCACTGGTTAATATTCCTTTTCAAATGTTTTGTCGAACAAGTCTTAGCATCGATCCTCTGTTATGGAACCCTTTAGCGCCCCCCCCCCCCATTCCAGCCAACGCACTACATATACAGCTGGATTAGTTAGATGTATCAAGTTAAAATGTGTTTTGTTGAACGACACCACTAGAGTATTTTGATTTAATAATCATCAGCTATTGGATGTCAAACATTTGACTGACCACTAGTTTTCAGAAGAAAACCCACTACATTTTTTTCATTCAGCAGTAAGGGGTATTTTAAATAGTTTTCCCCACATACAGATCAGCACATACCACGACCGCTAATAATTCAGTCGTGGGACACTGGTTGGGACGGGAACAAATCCAAATGATGAGTCCACCCAGTAGGTTCCATCCTATGACTCAAGCACCTGGGGGAAATGTATTTGTGTTGGTAGGTAGATGCAGAGCTCGCATTTTGGTACCGGCCCTGAAAGAGAGTGGGTTTTAATGGCTCAGTGGTAGCGTGTAAGACTTCAGTGTCGGTCTTAATACTAATAACCATTAATGACTGCCCCCTTCATACAAACTACAAACTTCAGAGAGTTCAGATGGGTGATATGCGTGCCCAGGATAGCATGCTTAAGTCTTAATCTGATGTAGGCTAAGTACGAAAATAAATTATTATGAATAAATAATATTGATTCATCTGTTCAGTTTAAATCTACATATTTATTATAAAAATAAATTTCTAAAAAGCAAGCATGAACGAATGAACGAATGAATCAATCAATCAATAAATTAATCAATCAATGAATTAATGAATGAATGTGTGAATGAGAATTTGCAAAAGCAACCATATTTTGGTGAAGCAATTTGTTTAGCCTTTGAAGAAAAGTCTCCTAAAAATTCAATTATCATTTCCATTTCCAATACCACGGTTCAATTTGTTTATTTTAAAATGGTCAACCACAATTATTGTTGATCCAGTGACATATTTTATCCACGTATTTTGCAAAAACCTGTACATCAAGGTTCTACGTAGACACGATATTCTAAATAAAACCTTCAAGAACCGGTTTCCAATGTGTTTTATGGAATCTGGAGAAAACAACACAATCCCCAGCTAATAATAATCTGTGATAGTTTATACTGGGCAAAAACCACAACACGGTCGCTCTTCATATACATATGAAGTGTGCTTACAGATAATGTGTCTATGAGGGGTGGGTAAATGTTCTCAGTGGCCACACAAATCACATAAAAGACCCGAAAAGCACCATCATGGGGCATCACCAACTCCCAGCAGCGAGAGGCATCTTAACTCTGGCGCTCCGCTTCTTGATCCGTACATTCCTCCCAACTCCCTGGCGACCCCCATCAAACGGACTGGGATCACAAATCAACACGTGCCTTTTGATGGTGGAGGAAAAGAGTAAATACAATAGACTACGCGGGAGACATCTTGTAATGTTCAGCGAGAGGTGTACAAGTCGGGCTGTTCAGACACTGCGCCAGTCAGTCTGAAACGGGCGCTTGTAAGACGGCGAAGTTCTTGTACGTTGGTCCGGTAATGGGAACCAGCCCGCTGGTTTGACTTAGGAAACATGCGAACGCTCATACCTGGGACACCGTACTAAACCTCATCAGAGCATAGAGGGGAAAACAATATGTATAAAAAAAATGTTTTGGGAGAGGGCCTCGAAAGTTGGATAACTTATGTCTAATCCTTGTGTGTGTGTGTCTGTGTGTGTGTGTGTGCGTGCGTATGTGTGCGTGTGTGTGTGTGTGTGTGTGTGTGTGTGTGTGTGTGGTGTGTGTGTGTTGTATGTGTCTATATATATACACACATATACACAATTATATGAAATAAAATATGTTTTCAATCAATATAAATTATATATGTATGTATGTATGTATGTATGTATGTATGTATGTAGGTAGGTAGGTATGTATGTATTTATCCTGCACCCACTGTTTCTATTAACAGAATATGATGACGGATAAAGCAAAGTCATATACGTATAAAAGCAGGCTATGACTTTTGACGTCAATCATGTGACGTCATACGCATAGCTACATTACAAAATCGCTCATTTGGCCTCTAGATTATTGTACAATGTGGCTGAAATAATAGAAATAATAGCTTTTCCCCTTAATATTTATGGTCTTACGGGATAAAGATAATAATTAGTTAATAACGTCGAATATCTGCTTTATCCTTTTTTCAATATTATATTGATCTCAAATTGTTTGAGTTATCCACCCTTTAGCCAGAGCACCACTTAATTTTGTGGTTGTCATTTAATAATAAAAATAAGAAGGAATTTGAAACCATTGGGTTTTGTATCTACTCCAGAGGACCTAATTGTGATCATCAAAGAAGTATATAAAAAAAGTATTTCAGAATTTTATATTGTTATTGTAAAACCGAATTACACGTATATTAAGTTGCACAAAGTAACGACACGGGGATTGGTGGTGTGCTACCTACAATGTCTTGCTTAGATTTATGAATTTCTGTACATCCGTTGTTGTTTGTCCTAATAATGTGCGTAGAACTTCGAATAGTGTCTTAATATGATCATTCATGTTTGGTTGTTGTTGTTTTGTTGTTGTTTTTTTTGGGGGGGGTTTGGGGTTTTTTTGCGGGGGTGTTATAATTTTAAACGTGTGTGCGTGTGCGCGCGCGCGCGTGTGTGTTTTGTGTGTGTGTGTGTGTGTGTGTGTGTCCGTGTCTGTCTGTGTCTGTCTGTGTATTTTAAATATGATTCAAATACCAGTGACGGGTTAAAACATTTGCTTTTTAATTGCAAATTAATAAGTAAAATTAAATTTATTCCTCTTGGTATGATAATAATAATAATAATAATAATATATAAGTTCATGTTCCGACTGTTTATTATTTTATTTCAGCGTATTCGACGTTATTTTCTCATGAAATAATATATTTTTAATTATTTGTCATACATATAGCCGGCTCTCATTTGCCAAATCTCTATACACGGCGGTCGTTTATATAAAATTCAAGACTACATTATACGGCTGTCGTATAAATAGCCTCATTACTACGAGTCTGATTTGCCGTACGTTTTATGACTTTTCACAAGAAGAGTTCCAAATTTAAAAAATAAAGAGTGTCATGGAATTCCCTCGATCGTGATTCAATGAAAATGTTTTGGATGATACAATAACGAGGTTTGGTATTGCAAGTGAATATAATTACCATTTATAATCCATATCCATATTTAGAGAAATAAGGCCCACTAAATCCGTGACTGAGTGCCTTTAAGAAACAGAGCATTAAATTGTTGTTTTCTTCTGTAAAAGTAACAAAGGGGCGTAACTGGTATACCTGATATAACTGTTGAATCTATTAATTAAAAGTAAATCAGAAAAATATTTAGATATAATTGTGCTTTTTAGACAGAAGTTGGTTTACTAGGAAAATAAAAATGGTTTTATTGCTGGTTTCATATATTGGCCAACACGAAACACATGGTCTGTCAGTTTAACATCATTATAATAAATTAGGCCGCGATCTGATTTATCCGGGGTTTTGTTTTTTTACTTTCGCTTCCACGCACGTTGCCGGTGTCCGTCAAATTCGATTGTATTGGAATCAGTAAGTGCGAACAAACCTGTCCGCCCTTCAGTAAAGGATCTCCTCGGGAGTGGCTGTCCTCCTATAGCCGAGGCACTAGATAGAGATCCATATAATCAACCACTATTACGCCCATTCAACTCTGCATTGTGCAGAGATACGACCCTGGCCATGCAACACGGTTTTGTCGACCCGTCCACTCACTGTTCCGTCCATCCGTCCGCCCGCCCGTCAATCCATTAGTCCACTACTCCGTCCGTCAATCCTTCCGCCAGTCCGTCCGTCCATCCGTCCGCCAGTCCATGCCAATCCATTCGTCTGCTACTCCGTCCGTCCTTCCTTCAGTCCATCCGTCCATCCGTTCGCCAGTCCATTCGTCCGCTACTCCGTCAGTCCATCCGACAGTCCATCCGTCCGTCCACTGTTCCACGTACTTAATGAACATGTGAGTGAAAACTGATAAAACATAGGATGGTGGACCACCAAGTTGAAACTCTACAGCCTCTCTTCGTATACTTTGATGATCGAGTCAGAACTTTGATGTTATCATTCCACGCTATGACTCAAAGATGTGTCCTCCATTGTTCACGAACGAAACAATGTACACTACACAAGCTGGAATTCCATCCACGGAGGGTAACAAATGGAAGAACGGAAAAGAAGAATTACTGCCATGTTTTCTTTTTCTTGAGTATTACTTTCATGATTTTATAAAAGAATCTACCTATTGGCGAAAAAAGGAATTTGGTGGGAACAGTTTCCTGTAATGATATCATTTTATCATAACGTTGTGCTAATATTGTGGTTAACTATCATTTGCATGCGAAAGAGGAATTTGGTGGGAACAGTTTCCTGTAATGATATTATTTTATCATAACGTTGTGCTAATATTGTGGTTAACTATCATTTACATGCGAAAGAGGAATTTGGTGGGAACAGTTTCCTGTAATGATATTATTTTATCATAACGTTGTGCTAATATTGTGGTTAACTATCATTTACATGCGAAAGAGGAATTTGGTGGGAACAGTTTCCTGTAATGATATTATTTTATCATAACGTTGTGCTAATATTGTGGTTAACTATCATTTACAGGTTTTTTCACAGTGCCTTGAGATATTGAGTTCGAATTTTATCATGTACTGTCACCTATTTTTGACAGTTAAAAGTTTGTTTTGTTTAACGACACCACTAGATCACATTGATTAATTAATTATCGGCTATTGGATGTCAAACATTTTTGACAGAGCTATGGCCCTTGAATTTCGGAGCTACGACAGATTGTTTTCCAGGCTTTTTTTCTGCAATACCTCAAGATATTCAGCTGAACTTCTATGCATATTCAGAGTTATGGTTCTGAACTTCCGGACATGCAATTAGCTGAACTTCTATGCATAGCTTTATCATGTTCTGTTACAGATCAAGTTTGCTTTCATGGCAATTTACAAATTTTTCACAGAGTTATGGTTCTTGAACTTAGGAGATATGAAAATTTGTTTTCCGGACCTCAAGATAATTAGCTGAATTTTTATGCTTAGCTTTATCATGTTCTGTTACAGATCAAGTTTGCTTTCATGGCAATTTACTAATTTTTCACAGAGTTATGGTTCTTGAACTTAAGAGATATGAAAATTTGTTTTCCGGACCTCAAGATAATTAGCTGAATTTTTATGCTTAGCTTTATCAAGATCAAGTTTGCTTTCATGGCAATTTATTATTTTTTCACAGAGTTATTGCTCTTGAATTTAGGAGATATGAAAATTTGTTTTCCTAGACCTCAAGATAATTCAGCTGAACGTTTGTGTATAGCTTTACCATGTTCTGTTACAGATCAAGTTTGCTTTCACTGCCGGAAGATAATTTACCGTAGTTTGACACCCAATAGCCGATGTATTTTTCGTGCTGGGATGTCGTTAAACATCTATTCTATATATGCCTGAAGATATTGAGATGAAATTTTGTATATAGCTTTATCACATATTTGTACCGATTTCGTTTAACCTTCAGGGCCCGTGCTTATAAAACTTTTAGAATCTAGACTCAATCTTTAGTGACGTCACCTGAATACAATTTGTATGGCATTGATATGGCGTTAGAGTCTCAGACTCTATTAGTCTTGAGTCTAGACTCTGAAAGTTGTATAAGCACGGGCGGAGGCCAGGCCTGATGCTTATAAAGCTAGTCTAGACTCGAGACTCTAATAGAGTCCGATACGCCAATGTCATGGCAACGCCATATCAATTGTATGAGTGTGACGTCATTAGAGATTGAGTCTGGGCTCTGAAAGTTTTGTAAGCACGGGTGGAAGCAAAGGTCCCCTTAACGTTTAGAAGTTGTTGCATATTTTATAGTTGGCATTTCTAACGGAGGAGTTTTGGTGCAAAATCAACCTGTTTGATTAGTCGAGTTTTATTTTCCATTGGCAAATTAGCCATCCCGGAGTCGGGAGCATTACTTTGCAACAACAACGATCAAACGTGTTTGTTCATTAGGCTAATCTAGATGAATATTTGTAATGTTGTTTTTACAATTCCGTTATGACCTTTAGCCTAAAGCGTCGAACAAAGACGCATGAAATGTAATAATGTCGAGGCTGGTTTGGCAAATTGCTGATGTTATTCCCCATCCATCCCCCGACGACGAACCTTTTGCTTTTACGTCCGACTGCTACCGGCACAGTGACCCGGAGCGCCCCCTGGGTGCACGAGCGCGCGAGACTGTCCCTTAGGCAGCAGATGCATCAAAACGCGTATACGCGCTATCTTGGGGTTTTCGCGGAGACCGTAATTTCGCTGATAGATGCGCATCATTACAGTTATTAAATTTGATGAGTTTAAATAATTTACAGTTGTAAGCGTTGCCAATGATGTATGGTCATGTTTATTTGTTAGGATACGAAATGGGAAAGAGAGAGAGTAAAACACAGATAACGGTATTTTATTGTCGGAAATATTTGCTCATATTCTGTTATAAAATATTAGTATTATTGTAAAATGACTGGAGAAGAAAGCCTTTGGGTGAGGTATATCTTTTTTAATTGTTATTACACAGAACAGTTTTTACAAGTTTGTGTGTCTCCTGCCCTTATTTCAAATAATTTACTAGTTTTAAGCACACGTATATTCCATAGGTTTCGTATTAACTACCAATTTATTTGGAGAGAGAGAGAGAGAGAGAGAGAGAGAGAGAGAGAGAGAGAGAGAGAGAGAGAGAGAGAGAGAGAGAGAGAGAGAGAGAGAGAGAGAGAGAGAGAGAGAGAGAGAGAGAGAGAGAGAGAGAGAGATATATATATATATATATATATATATATATATATATATATATATATATATATATATATATATTAAATAACAAAGGCCTTTTGATTTAAAAATAATTTTGCCTATGTATTCAAAATAATATTTACATGTTTTAAATCCCATGAAAGAATTGTTACATTTAATTACATTACATTATTTCACTTCACTTCCTTCCACTTAAATTCACTTTTACTTCACTTCGTGTCACTCTTCTTCACTTTTACTTCACTTTTACTTTACTTCACTATATTTTATTTTTGCTGTTTTATTTTTAGTTTACTTTACCTTAACTTTTTACTTTAACTTTTTAATTTTGCTTTGCTGTGCTGTGCTGTGCTGTGCTGTGCTGTGCTGTGCTGTGCTGTGCTGTGCTGTGCTATGCTTTACTTTACTTTTACTTTACTTTACTTTACTTTACTTTACTTTACTTTACTTTACTTTACTTTACTTTTACTTTACTTTACTTTACTTTACTTTACTTTACTTTTACTTTACTTTACTTTTACTTTACTTTTACTTTACTTTACTTTTACTTTACTTTACTTTACTTTTACTTTACTTTTACTTTACTTTACTTTACTTTACTTCATTTTACTTCACTTTTACTTTTACTTTGCTTATTTGGTTTCAGTTATCTCTGTTTAATTAAATATCAAATATACTGGGATAGCTCAACTGTCACTAGGATACAGAGTAGCGATAACTCTGTAATAGTTTACTAACAAACTTGTGAGTAACACCTCCCCATCTGGCAAATGGATTCACCAGCGACAAACGGACATGCTGTGCAACCCCCCTTTACTTCGGCGACTCCCCTCTCAGGGAAATTAAATGTGAATCTGCCGTCAGTATAAACACTGATCGTCCAGTTGTACGGACTGGCACTGTGATCTTTAAATATCTCATTAACTAGTGTTTATGTTGTAAACAATCAGGTAATTGTTTTATTCTGACGGTTTATAGAGGGAAAGATACGGTATGTGTTGTTTGGATTCTCTCTCTCTCTCTCTCTCTCTCTCTCTCTCGCTCTCTCTCTCTCTCTCTCTCTCTCTCTGTGTATGTGTGTGTGTGTGTGTGTGTGTGTGTATGTGTGTGTGTGTGCTGTTTTGTTTTGTTGGGTTTCGGGGGGGGGGGGTATTATTTGATTGTGTACGTGCAGGCGCGAGTGCATGGGTGGGTTTTTGGGGTCGAACTTCCGCTCCCCCTTTCCCAGAAGAGCATGTCTCGAACCTCCCCTAAAAACTGCGCTCCCTAGTCAGACCCCTCCCTGCTGAACTGTGTGTGTATGTGTGTGTGTGCCCCTGCGCGTGCTGTAACCTCGCCGTGGTGCAGGGGTGTATCATTCTCTTTGAGAATGGCCAATACAGCACAAAATTGAAATTTTGAGTAAAAGTCAGTATCTATCTGTGATATTTGTATTTTTGCACAGTTCTTTACACTGTTTTTATTTAAATCTTGAATTTTTATATTGATGTTGATCATCACTTTATTTGTTTGCATTATCATAGTTTGACACCCAATAGCCGATGTATTTTTTGTGCTGGGGTGTCGTTAAACATTCATTCATTTTGTGTGTGTGTGTGTGTGTATGTGTATGTGTTTGTGTGCGTGTATGCGTGTGTGTGTGGGGGAGGGGGGAGGGGGCGGGTGATCGCCCAGAGGTACGATCGAAGCGGAGGCATGAACACACAGACGCACGCACTTTATACCCTGTAAACCCAAGTGCTTACAACAGGTCATCAAAGGCCATGGTATGTGCTATCCAGAGTATAACAGACCACTGGGTTTCTTTTCTCACAATTATCACGTCACTGCTGATTAAATTAGCGCTGTCAAACATTGCCTTGCTTTCATCTAAAAGAAACTTCACGCGACGAAGTATCAATAATAATATAATTAACTAAATCTGAACGACAATTTAGCATTCAAATCATATCTCTGCTCCAGATAGTCAAAGAGATGTTTTGACAAGATCATGACTTGCTCCCATGAATCACTATCAGATTTTTCGTCTATAGGAAGACTGCCACTTTACATTCTTCCTATTTTATAGGAAGACGGCCATTAAATTTTATGTTTATTTTGAAACAAAGAAAACCCGTCATCTTCGACATATCTATTGTCACAACTGAGTAATTATTAGTGGTGTAAACTGTGTACCTAACCAATTACGTCCTGTTGGTACGGAATATCATCTACAATGGCGAAAACCCTTTTTTCGAGTGCTGATAACACAAGTAACTCACCAATGACTGGTGACGTGTATTATTGTTTCACTGATATATCCAGACATTACATTTAATGTTATACAATAACGCGTACGTTTTTCTGCTTCTCTTTATTATTCCGTTCCAACCAGCAGAAAGTGCATTTTCATTTCAACTTATTTTTGTGCTTATATCCAGTTACGGTTCTAGCACGCTGTCCTGGGCACACACGCATCAGCTATATGGGCTGTCTGTCCAGGACAGTGGGTTAGTTGTTAATTGTTAGTGGCTATTGAGAGAAGAGGGTGTAGTGGCCTTACACCTACTCATCGAGTCGTTAAAACTCGCTCTGGGTGAGAGCCGGTACCGGGCTGCGAACCCCGTACATACCAGCCTTGTGTCCGATGGCTTAACCACGACTCCACCGAGGCCGGGCGGAAGTGCAATCCTGTTTGTAGGAACGTACATACAAAAGATTATTTAATTTTTATCGATGTTAAGTCTAACCATAAAGTGGCAGGGTGTTTGGTGGTGGGTGGGGTGGGGGTGGGGGGGGTCATTCTCTACATCAGGTGTGGTAATATTAATTACTAATATTAATTATCGTATATTAGTCAGCTAAGATACGTTGATTAAGCAATACGCTGGGGCGTCATCAATGGGTTTGCTATCTCATTTCACTAATTGTGTCTTTGTAGTGGTACAAGTTGTGATCATTGTTTACATAGACACATGCAGCTGTCATGTAAACTGCCGCAGGTATAACAGCGCACCTGAGACTGCAGGTATATACTGCTGACGCTATAGCCTACAGGAAAATAATCTATAACATGCAAGGCATTACAAAAATAGCACGACATCATTAGTAAGTGTGTTTCCACCATTAGCAATGAATATTGATAAAAAGGACAACGATAGCATGATGATTCTAATAATGATGATGATGCTAATGATGATAATGATGATGATGATGTTGTTGATGATGATGATGATGATGATGGTGGTGGTGGTTATGATGATGATGATGGTGATGACGATGATGATGATGATGATGATGATACTGAGAGCGATGAAAAGAATTATGATAGCTACGGTGATAATGATGATAATAACACGACAAAGATGATGATGATGATGACAATGATGATATTGTCAATTACAATGATGATGATGACGATCATGATGATGATGGTGAAGGTGGTAGTGATGGTGGTGGAGGAGGAGGTGGTAATGATGAAGTTAATGACGAAAACAACTATGATAATAATTATGATTATGTGATGATCATAACATTGATGAAGATTACAACTATGATGAAGAGTACCACGATCACAGAGATGACAATAATGAAGACGATGATAGGTGTCATGTATCGGTAGATTTCACTGACATAATACACACGACTGGTATATCAAAATGTATGTGTGGTCCTGTTTGTGGGACCATGCATATAAAAGATGCCTTGCTGCTGAAGGAAAATTTAATATATGTTGGAATTACCAAATGTTTGACATCCAGTAGCCGATGATTAATTAATCTACGTGCTCTAGAGGAGTAAAATATGAAGAGAAAAAAGCTGCACAGATTCAAATAAGGCAATAGAGGAACAAGATAGATATAATTATGTTGTCCAGAACAGTCATACTTGACAGACGGATAATCTGTTTAATAGTATCACCTCAGTTAAAATTTAAAGTAGCACTAAGCCACTCCATATATGGCGTTATGAGAGATTATATAAAGTAATCAACATATAGAAATAGAAATTACATTGAAACAATTGTTTTTAGGTATATAGCTTTAAAAATGCAGCAGCTCACCTCAATAACATTCAAGCTAAGGGACAAGTAAAGGTGTCAAGGGGGTGAGGTTACTGAGACACCGAACCTTTTAACTCTCTCTCTCTCTCTCTCTCTCTCTCTCTCTCTCTCTCTCTCTCTCTCTCTCTCTCTCCCTCTCTCTCGCTCTATTTCCCTCTCTCTCTCTCTCTCTCTCTCTCTCTCTCTCTCTCTCTCTCTATCTATCTATCTATCTCCCTCCTCTCCTCTCTCTCTCTCTCTCTCTCTCTCTCTCTCTCTCTCTCTCTCTCTCTCTCTCTCTCTCTCTCTCTCTCTCTCTCTCTCTCTCTCTCAAATTATTTGACTAGCTCCAGAGCCCGATTTTGCATCTATTCCCCAATTTATTTCCTTTCTGGTTTTTTGTTTGTCTTTCTAAAAATTTATGACAGCAATATATACACGGGTTTATTGGCCAGTGACGTCAAAGTACTGTGCGCGGCCATGTTTAGAATCACGTGATCTCGTTCGCCATTAAGGGAGAGAAACTCGCACAATAATAACATGTGAAGGCATTACATCTGGTTGCATTTTCAGTATTTATTACCTTTTTAGTACATTTTCTGAAAGCAAAACCAGTATATTGGATAATTCAACCTCATTTAAAGATTGCAGATTCATATCAAAATTGGTGGAAGCGTGTTAATCACTAAAAACGTAAATAATAAAGCATATGCATATACACGTGAATACAAAAGCATAACGAATAATTTAAACTTATGCGAGCAAATATAATTTCCCTGGACACCTGTATAGCCCCCCCCCCCCCCCCCCCCCCCCCACGCCTATGCTCCTGTTTTGTTTGTAAGCATCAAAGGGGTTCGATTTGCAATTAACTAGTATATAGAACATTTTATAACTAATCAAAGGCGCGTTTTCAGGGTAATTTAATGGTGTATATTGTGGATGGTTAATTTAATTTAATTTCTTTTTCTAGAAACAAAAAAATTTATAATTTTAAAAATATTTATGATAATAAAATAACTAATTAATTAATTATAAATATAAATATAAATATAAATATAAATATAAATATAAATATAAATATAAATATAAATAAAATAATAATAATAATTAAAAAATACAATTTGGGTGGGGGTGCGATTTTTGGTGTGGCCTGCATGCGTGTAACGATTTATTCGCTATACTTTTGTATTGGCGTGTATAGGTGCTTTATTATTTATGTTTTTAATCATTCACAGATTTCCACCGACATTGATATGAATATACAATCTTTAAATGAGGTTGAATTATCGGAGAGACTGGTTTTGCTTTTACAAAATGTTTCCATAAAAGTCATAAATACTGAAATTGCACCCAGATGCAATGCGGTCACATGTCATTGTTGCATGAATTTCACTCCCTTAATGGCGGCCGTATGGTTACGCCATCTATCGACTACTTCATAAACAGATGGGCGACAATCGGGAAAAAATTGTCTATACTCAGCTGGTAATTTTCTCGTCTCATCGTACCTTATACCCCCCCCCCCCCCCCCCTCCACCCCACACACACCCAACCAAACAAACTCGGGGAATTATGTGCGTTATGTGACACTCCAGTTATTCCTGGAAAATTCTACAATTAGAATATTTTTAATTCGAGCAAATACTCGTAATTTAAGAAATAATCTGGTTCAATTTAGATTATTGTTATTGCATATTTATTTTACATACCTCAGTCATTATTGTTTTAGCCTGTATATTTTTTCGCCATTAAACATCCATTATTATTATTATTAATTATATGATTATGATTATGATTTTTAAAATTAATAATAATAATATTATTATTATCATCATCATCATCATCATATTAATCATCATTATCATCATCATCATCATCATCATCATCATCATCATTAATTTTATGACAGAAAAAAATTCCCACAACTACACAGTACATAATAATATTGTATTTGTATATGCATGTAGGGGCGGGGCGTAGCCCAGTGGTAAAGCGCTCGCTTGATGCGCGGTCGGCTTAGGATCGATCCCCGTTGGTGGACTCATTGGGCTATTTCTCGTTCCTGCCAGTGCTCCACACATGGTGTAACAAAGGCCGTGGTATGTACTATCCCGTCTGTGGGATGGTGCATATAAAAATCCCTAGCTGCTAATCGAAAAGAGTAGCCCATGAAGTGGCGACAGCGGGTTTCCTCTCTCAATACCTGTGTGGTCCTTAACCATATGTCTGACGCCATATAACCGTAAATAAAATGCGTAGAGTGCGTTAAATAAAACATTTCCTTCCTTCCTTGTATATGCATGTATACTGACAGTTTCAAAACTGAAGGCAATAAAAACCAGTTGTAAACTTTAGAAAGATCTGCAGTAAAGCGCTAATCCTTCTAGAGATACAGACTTTACGATGTGCCTGTCACTCGATAATCCTGTTAAAGCGACAGTAAAATATTTACAAAATAAATAAACAGACTTTCAGGTGTCATCCCGCACGATGTAATTACTTTATCTCCGGCTAATTAACTGAATCAAGATAGTTAACATCAGAACTAATTAACCCTTTAGCCAACGCCTGAATTCATCTGACGTGCATACATGTGATAATCCTAGTTTTTAAACTGTAATTTAAGTAAAAGTTACATCTTCATTTTCAGAATTAGCAATAAAAGAAGAAATAAGATTTTTTTTTAAAACAAGAAACTAGGATTTCTTATCTCTGAATATTTTGCTGACAAAGTTAAAATGTTTTCGACCAAAAGAGACAGTTTAATGATTAAAATTAAATGTTAAATACATTTTCTTGTTTATAATTTCAGTGTCTGCATATTGTATTTTTAAATACTTTTTGGCCGTTCAAAATGTATATATGTATATGTATATGTATTTGTATATCCTAATATATATTATGCTTCTTACGCACGAAATTACTGGGAGGTATAATCCAGTTTTTGGCTACTTACACACATTAGGATGTCAAGAAGCACAATGGATATACACACATGTATACAGACACTGGTATTCTAAACAGGAAAATGAGAGTTAGAGGCCCATAGGAACGATATCTTGCGTTTGTGGGGGGACAGCCTCTAATGGAGGGGGGACAACCTCTAATGGAGGGGGGGGCAACGTCTAACAGAGGGGGAGTCTCTGGTGGGGGAGCAAAGTCTCTAGGGGGAGTGGTAGGGCAAATTCTCTATTGGTGGGTGAACAAGCCACATTCTAATTATTAATTGTATTGAGTAGCACAAAACAAACTGTACATTTTCGTCCTCAAGTGATGAGCACAGGCTCTACCCCACCCGACCCACCCCCTCTGTTTTCTACGGGTCTGAGTTAATATGTAACTTTAGTTGTTTAAAAAGACTCAGCTAATCGGGAACATGTTATAAATGCTACACACTCAGAACCGTCTTTTTAAAGCAATAACGATTTTCTTTTAATTGTTTTTAATGGATTAGAAATAATAATAATAATAATAATAATATTGTGACGTCACTCAGCAGACGAGACACCAATGGCAAATAGTCTGTTGACGCGTGCTCGCTGTGTGCACGTGTTAGACGCCCCGGATCGAGGCTCTATCAACAGTTAATCAGAGTCGTAAACGATAGGACAACAACCCTAATCCTACCGCGTGTCTGAGGCAAGAAAATATTGATGTCCTATTCGAGCTTTTAGTGAGAGCCACATAACAGGAGGATGAAATCATTGTCTCCTTTCTCACTTCCTTGTTGTTTTATTAGTTTAATCGCCCAACGCAGGAATTGCCAACACTTGTATGATAATAAAAAACCAGAAGTTTTGGTGATCATTTAAATTTAGTGTACACTGGTCTCGGACAACAGTAATGTATTATCGTTTAAGCTGGTGGTGGATTTTGTAGAATTTTGTTTTGTTTGTTCCTTGTCTACAATTGTTTAAGTTTTATTATTCTTAGATAATATAGACAACACTTGTCAAAATGACGTATGACATGAACAAGATGTTAATTAATACGTTTCATCTGATGAGATACACCGTCGGTGTTATGAGTTGTATGCAGCAAACACGGCGGAAGCAAGTGGACATTGGCAGGGGGGGGGGGGGGGGGGCTGACTGAGATCAAGGGCGCAAAGCAAAGTTTCTAGTGAGCTCCCCTGTAAAATTTTGAAAACTAGATGTCCTGATTTGCAATTTCCTGCATTCTACAAGTAAAATTCATCTCTGCCTTAAGATTTACTACCAATAATTTTTTTGATTCAGAATTATTGGGGTGTGTGTCTAGATCCCCGCATCCTCACCTGCTCCGCCGTGCCTGATATACATTAATAAATTCATTTAAAATACTGCTACTTGTATTACCAGTAGTAAACAATAATAAAATGAAAAAAAATCAAGTCCAATTAGATTTTAGGCTATGTTAATATACTCTAAAAAAATATTTGAAAATGTTTTTAAAATTAAAAAGATAAGAAGAAACATAATTTTAAGTACATTCCAGTTCTGTTATGCAAACTGAACTATAGCTGAGGGTGTTGGGTTTTTTTTTTGTTATAATAAATGAAAAAGAAAACACCTAATATTTTGTAATGTTCTTTCGCGTTAAATAAAATTGCTTTGGGTTTGTTATTTATTCTGATATAATTACAAAACGCTAGCTTTAGAACACTGATAACCCCGGGTTATTGATTTCCAATTGTTATGACATTGTGTTCTAATGTGGGAAATTTAGTTTTTTCTGTTTGTTGTTTTTCAAAATGTAATCACATATATTTTATCATTGGCTGAACATTATATACAACCACACCCCATTATATACAGCCACACCCCATTATATAAAAGAAGTTTTGTTTTGTTTAACGACACCACTGGATCACATTGGTTAATTAAACATTGGCTATTTGATGTCAAATATTTGGTAATTCTGACACGTAGTCATCATCAGAGGAAACCCGCTACAGTTTTCCTAATGCAGCAAGGGATCTTTTATATATACTTTCCCACATACAGGAAAGCACATATACTACCAAAGCAAATCCAATAGACGACAATAGTAACATATGTTGTTAAAACTCCTACCTGCAGCGTATCAATCGACATAAACGCCACGGATATAAACACTACCACCCCTCACCCTTAAAGTAAAAAAAAAAAAATGCTCCTTATTTCTGAGATAACGGGTAGCGTATATGACTACCCTAGTTACACACAAAATTCGAGTACATGTATTTTTTACAGGTACCCCATACATGTTTCAAGTACACGGCTACTTGATACAGTGGTACTAGATGAAATAAAATTGCATAAATTTTTTGGTCCAGGTGAAACTATTTTTTTTACAACCAACACACTCACATTTATCACCAATCACAGGACTTGTGGTGTTCACTTCTCTGTCAAAAGTTCGGTGCACCTCGAACTTTGACCCAGCCGGAAATTATTTGGTTTAGTACTACCTATAAAGTTTTATTTGAAAAAGAAAATTCAAATTTGTTATTTGTATGTATGCCCACAAATGACTCAAGTCAGATATCGGGAATTAACCTGCTTATATCAATTTAATGTTCAAGCACGCCCGTTGTGAGCACAAACTCTGACCAGGGCCAGAAAGTGTATTCAACGTGAGAAAGGTTTTTAAAAAAGGTTTATTTGGAAAGGTTAGGTAAAAAGGGTTTATACAAATGATTATATTACAATGATATATATTGACTATTAACTGACTGATTAACTGAATAAATTAATGATTCATCGATCAATCGATCGAATTGATTGTCTACCTTCCTGGCTTGTTTATTCGTCCTTGGATTGAATTCAGTACTTGCAGCCGCCACTATTAACACCCCTACCAGCACCCCTACCCTACCTCTTATATGTATGGCCCTGTTCCCCGTTCCACGAAAGAACTGTAGCTACGGTTAATTGTACTGACTTAAGGTGAGTTTTACATCTGGCATCGTAAACTTTACAGCCGTTCCACAAAGCAACCTTACGGTAGTCGTAAGTGCCTCTTTAATGTTTAAAATATTATTTGCGAAGAAGTGCGAATTAGTTAAATAATAAATTGGTTACCGACTTTTCGGAACATCTCGGATATATTCATTGGTATTGGACATCCATGAAGTAACTTCGTCAGTTTATTTGCTACGCTGAGTGTTGGTGCTTGTCAGAAGGCAGGTATGTTTGGTATCAGTTTTCTCTAAGCGTGTGGGTGATTTTGTGGACACTAAGTGCAAGGTAATTAATAATATTTATTGATTATTATAGTTCATTAAAGCGCTATCAATAATGCATAGGTGCTCTTTGTGAAACAGACCCAGAACATTGATTTTGAGAACAGATACAAGCATATCTGTTTCATTAATGTAATTATAAGTTATTAATAGTTATAAAATGACGAAATCTAGTTACTGTTAGTGTATTACAAATTAAATATACTACTACTGTATTACTACTACTACTACTACTACTGCTACTACTACTACCACTACTACTACCACTACGTTTCTACTTATCTTTCTTCTTTCTTTTTTCTTCTTTTTTTCGTCCCATTGGGCTATTTCTCGTTCTAGCCAGTGCACCACGACTGGTATATCAAAAGCCGTGGTATGCGCTATCCTGTCTATAGGATGGTGCATATAAAAGATCCCTCGCTGCTAATCGAAAAGAATAGCCCATGAAGTGGCGACAGCGGGTTTCCTCCCTTAATATTTGAGTAGTCCTTAACCATATGTCCGACGCCATTTAACCTTAAATAAAATGTGTTGAGTGCGTCGTTAAATAAAACATTTCCTTCCATTTCCTTTCTTTTCGTCTATTTATTAATATATATATACACACACACACACACACATGTATTTATTTATTTATTTATTTATTTGTGAATAGATATTATTTACTTTGAGCTTTATCATAAGATTCCGAATTTCCTTTTTATTTTATAGCAGATGCTGATTGGATTGGAAATCATGCTAATAAATAAATAAAAATATTTAGATGTGCTGGAAAAAAAAAAAAAACATCCCAGCGAAATATGAACTTTATACAACATTTTGTGTTTTGATCAAACAAAAAATCTTATAAAGACAAAATCAGTTCTTGCGCGCAATTACTCATAAAAAAAATATCCCCATTATCGCTGTATGAAAAAGACCGAAACGACAACTCTTTCCTTCAAAGTATCGTCAGAGGTTCGTACATCCATTAATACTCCATTTACAATCCTTGCATCTCAAATGTCAATCGTTGACGTTCAGGTTATTCCGAGATTTACTGCTTCATAATATCCGGTGTCAGTCGATATACACACTGTAGAAATTAATTCTCAACATTTGCAACGTGTTTGGAACATTTTTTTTAATCGTTTTTCTGTTACATAAATTGTGAGGCAAATTACAAAAGACAATATCAGCAAGACATTTGTGTAAAATTTTATGAGGTTTAAATAAAAAAAATAGAGAGAAAGGGAGAGAGCTAGGGGAGGAAGGATAGAGAGGGGGAGATAATGAGCGAGAAAGATATAGGGCGAAGGGATATAACGAGCAAGCGAGACACACACACACACACACACAGAGAGAGAGAGAGAGAGAGAGAGAGAGAGAGAGAGAGAGAGAGAGAGAGAGAGAGAGATTGGAGAGAGAGAGAGAGAGAGAGAGAAACAGACAGACAGACAGAGACAGAGATAGACAGACAAACGGATAGACAGTCAAAGATATATGATAGAAACTTGTCAGTTAAATGTAAAATGAACCGGAAGGAAAATAAAGAAATAAAATTAGAAAGAGAGACAGACAGACAGACAGACAGACAGACAGACAGACAGACATAGTAAGAGTGGCTGAGTGACAGATCAAGGGAAGGCAAAGAGTGAGACATACAGACAGACAGAGATAGTAAGAGTGGCTGAGTGACAGAAAGAGGGAAGGCAAAGAGGCTGAGAGAGAGAGAGGGGGGAGAAAGGCTGAGAGAGAGAGAGAGAGAGAGAGAGAGAGAGAGAGAGAGAGAGAGAGAGAGAGAGAGAGAGAGAGAGAGAGAGAGAGAGAGAGAGAGAGAGAGAGAGAGAGAGGCGAGAGAGAGAGAGCGAGAGAGAGAGAGAGGAGAGAGAGAGAGAGATGGGGGAGATGCAGAGACAAGAAAAAGGAAAAAGAATGATAGATAGACAAACTTGTCCGTTAAATGTAAACCGAACCGGAGTCAATCGGCGACTGCGGACACGGCGGTGAACACGTAGTGAGAACAAAGAGTGACTACTCTTGAACAATTAGATTTGTCGCCTAGAATTCATGCACACAACTTTAGAGCCTATTGAGGCCGTGTAATAGTTGTTGTTTAGAGTAATAAATAACGAAAGGCGCGTGCCTGTGACAGTTGTGAATGGGACACAACAATCGAGGCCCAGCTATTTGCAAACAGAGGTGTAAAACTAGCAACAAAGGCCATTGGCCACGTACCATCTGCCTTGATGAGACCAGAAATGCAGCGAGTTATCTTTTGTGTTGTCGGTGCGTCGACTGGCAAACATTCGGGCTTCATTAATGCGATCTTCGTTTGCTCTCCAGAAATTAATTCGCATGTCTTGGTCAGAGATATTGCACTTTGAATTTGTAAAATATCGCGAACGTAAATATTGGGCATATGCTGATCGGAATAACTTTCCTGATCGGAATTTTCATTCGGGAATTATATTACTGCGTAGATTATTAGCATATTTCATGGAAATTCTTATTAATTCTTCATGCCAAATCCATTAAGAATGTGTTTCACGGAATGACGGGTTATCAAAGTAGATATTTAAAAAAAATTAATTAAAAAACAACAAGAAAAACAAAACAAAAAGAAACAACAAAAAGAAAAAGTAAAAAAAAAAAGAAGAAAGAATGAATGAAACAGAATATATCACATTTCCCAATGTTACGCATTGACAAAATGTGAACGCATATACCTGAAGAAAATAAATATCAGTTGTTTAATTATTTTTTTAAAAATTTTTTAATCTGCCGCTATATAAATATGACACTCGGTTTTATGTAGCTGTTTTAAACCATGACTTTTTCTGCATAAAGCGAGTCTTCAAGTGATTTCCACTACCGAGAAGAATAGCAGCGTAGTTCAGCGATCGAGAAACTGGAGGCCTGTCAATTTCTAGCGACCACGTGGTCGCGAACAAAACGTAAACAAACCGCTGAAATAGGTTGCTGATGCTCTTTGTTGGCACTGGCGGGGCGAATCGCGGCTCCGTTCTTGTTGGTGGCGTCAAATAGCAATAGGATACAGCGAGGTTAGGTATATTTCGCTTTCAATTACAGCCTCTTTGCCTGTACCGTCGCCACGGAAAGAGAAAACACCGCAGCTACTATGAAATTAACTATGACCTTTGGTGTTATCTGATTGGCCCAAAACTGCAGTGTGTCCACTCCCACAAGGCTTAGGGGCGGTAATTCCCTTCTCATCATGGAATCGCCTCACGCGATTGGTTAATCGGCCCCGTCGCTTGCCACTGTTACGTCCCTCGGGATTCCGCGGCTCTCACGGGATGACAATGTTACAAGGAGCTGAAGAAAGCAACAAAAGGCGTCCTCGGGAGAGTTTTAGCCAGAATTGGTGTGGCACTCGAAGGACACTAGCGTACTAGGTGGTCAATGCTGGAGTTTTAGTGATACACGGAAGAGGATAGTGTATGTACGGCAATAGATACATTTTCTCTGAGGAGCTGATTAGCCAGTATTACATTTTTATCTGTGTGGCAATTTTTTGTGTGTCTCTCTCGATCATCGATGTGCGTGTCATCTATCTTATAAGAGCTTTTCATATCTGCTGGGGATATATCTCATCTAAAAAAAAAAAAATCAACCATCATAATCGAGTTGATTTTTTTTGTTAAAAAAAAAAAAATTGTAATTTTGAAGAAATATAATTTGTAAATTTTTTTTTTGCTTGGTTGAGAAGATATCAAGACACGAATGACATTCGTAGGTAATCGTTCATGTTCGGCTATCAGGAGGGTGTGACGATCCGCAATCCGGAATTCCTCATGAAAGACGAAGGACTGACCACACAACTAACCCCCGTACGAAACTGGATGCAGCCGACAGTCGTGGAACAAGGTGTTGGGGGAAGGTCAGTATTTACAAATATATCTATATACACACACCGCCCCTTCTCTCCCTCTCCTTCCTCTCCTCTCCCTCCCTGGAGTCTTGTCGCCGCCTCCCTCGGGGGACACACGCACACACGCATCGACGATGATTCCCGAAAATGTATCGCATGCCTAACGGTACTTGTTTAATCAGCTCTCGCTGGTGGAATCCTTTTAATGCTGTCCCTAACCGCGGCTAGATCTGTTGTCTCTAATTTGGATTTCGTGATGTTTGAAACCTCTCTCAATTCCCTGTCCGGTGCTATGGCAGTCGGAGCATGCTAATGATATAATATTTTTGTGCATTTCTTTTACAGTGTTGGACTCGGGAGAGCTCACTTCGAAAAACAGCCCCCCAGCAACCTAAGGAAAAGCAACTTCTTCCATTTCGTGCTAGCTTTGTATGACAGGCAAGGACAGCCCGTGGAAGTGGAGAGAACTGCATTTATAGATTTTATAGAAAAAGATACGGTAAGCACTGAGTATATTTTATTGTTGGAATCCAGGGCCGTGCCTAGCGGAAGGGGGGTGCGGGTGGAAATTGGAAACATGAATAAGAGTCCTTTTTAGATTTAAAAAAATCGCTTTTTGTCTATTGGAAAAAAAGACCCTTATTGCTATGCCACAATTTTCTTTTGTTTTATTTTTATATCCCTCATAGTTTTTGTAAGCTAGGTACGGTCCTGAAATTTGTGTAAATTAAAATATGTAGTTATGTGTGTTTAATTGTTAAACCTATTTTGAATCTCACCCAGTTAATACTGGTTAAATAATCCAGTTTCAGTTGGGGGGTTTTAAATAACAATATAATATTGTTCATATTATTCTTCGAGTTTTGTATTAACAAAATATTAAATAAAAACGAAAACAGACAAAATGGTTAAAGACTATATATAAAAAAATATATATATATATATCAACGTTTACCTGATCGTAACAATGTTTTAATAAACACAATGACTAACTTAGGCTTGTTAAGTTTCATGTGACACGGCACTGTAACATTATATTCCCAGAGTTAATTCTCGAAAGCTTAACATAGCACAAGGTGATTGTGAAAAAGAAAGATTTTAATTTACAATGTGTGTTAACGTAATCCGATAGAGTAACTTAAGGGAATCGCTGGCTTTGTCTTCTTGGGGGTTTTTCAACTCCCTGGACGCTCAAAACGCAAAATCACACCATCTCTGGGGCAGCAAAAACGCAAAATCACACCATCTCTGGGGCAGCAAAAACGCAAAATCACACCATCTCTGGGGCAGCAAAAACGCAAAATCACACCATTCTCTGGGGCAGCAAAAACGTAAAGTGCTGTCTCTGGGACACTAAAACGCAAAGTGACACTGTCTCTGGGACACTAAAAACGCAAAGTGACACTGTCTCTGGGACACTAAAAACGCAAAGTGACACTGTCTCTGGGACACTAAAACGCAAAGTGACACTGTCTCTGGGACACTAAAAACGCAAAGTGACACTGTCTCTGGGACACTAAAACGCAAAGTGACACTGTCTCTGTGACACTAAAACGCAAAGTGACACCAAGTCTGGGACAGACGTAAAATACCTGTGGTGGTCTTGTGGACACGATCACTTTCATTCCCCGTGGTCTTTTTGTGTTGTCTTTACCGTTTTCATGTAATATTCATGACCAGTGAAAAGCTCCCGTCTCCTGTTGTTTTTCTTTCTTTACATGGCTTTTGTCTAATCGCGTTTGTTTTTCTCCCAGGAGTCGGATTCACAGAAAACTAATAATGGAATACATTACAGGATTCAGCTTCTGTTTGCAAATGGTAAGTCTGTTTTATTAATACATTCATTCTTTCTATGCATTGTTTTTCTCTCTTTCTTTTTTTTTTTACTTTCTTTTTTTGTATTCATCTGTTAATACCAATATTGTTTGATATGCATTATTTTTCTTTTCTATAAAATTTGCATTCTTTGATACACGTTTAGGTGTGTGTGTGGGGGGGGGGGGGGGGTAATTCTTCTCTTTTAATACTTTTTTGTTTAACGACACCACTAGAGCACATTGATTTATTTATCATCGGCTATTAGGATGTCAAACATTTGGTCATTCTGATATATTGTTACAGAGGAAACCCGCTACATTTTTTCCCATTAGTAGCAAGAATCTTTAAATGCACCATATAGACAAGATAGCACATACCACGGCATTTGATATACCAGTCATGATGCACTGGTTGGAGCGAGAAATGACCTTATGGGTCATTCTTTCATATGCATTGGTTTTCTCTCTCCCCCCCCCCCCACCCCTTTTCTGTTAATACCAATATTGTTTGATATACATTATTTTTCTTTCCTATTAAAACTTAATTCTTTGATACACTTTTTTTTATTCTTCTCTTTTAATACGTGAATTTCTTTATAGATATTGAATATATTTTGTTTCCATTAATACTCTTTAGGTGTTTTTTTATTCTTCTCTTTTAATACGTGAATTTCTTTATAGATATTGATTTTATTTTGTTTCCATTAATACTCTTTAGGTGTTTTTTTATTCTTCTATTTTAATACGTACACTCCTTTATATACATTTGTTTTATTTTGTCTTCATTGGTACGTACATCTATTCATATTCATTGATTTTCTTACCTCTGTCTTTCAAATCTCTGTGTGTGAATTGTATTAGGGATCGTGTTGTTTACTAGTATACAACTACACCTGTGATAGTTTTGTTTATACAGGTAAACAGTGTAAAATGTGTTTGTCAGTAACATATAATTATTTAACGTAAACTACTAGTATCTACTTTGAACTACCAGTATATAATTCTGAATAGAATAGAATAGAATAGAATAGAATAGAATAGAATACTAGTAGGTGTTTAACGACAAACCAGCACGAAAAATAAATCGACTATTGGGTGTCAAACTGTGGTAAATGATAATTCTGAAATGTAGTTATTTATAATCTTCATTAAAAAAACAAAACAATCAAAGATTATATGAATTTTATATTGATATGTGTTTCAAGAGTAATATGTTAATGTGATAATTGATATTCATATAAATATCTTATATGACTAGTATATTACTAGTAGCTAACTGCCCTTTCACTTATCGATATATTTTTTAAAACCGAGAGGACTATCAAGTCGCAAATGTGTTTAATCTTAATTTTACCGTATCTTAATTTTCTTAATCCTTTTATCAAAGTTAAACTTAATACTAATCTTCGATCATTTATTTACTAGTATTTAATATTCTTAACAAAAGTGATGTTCCGAGAAAATCCCTCCAAACTTATGTTTTCTGATTTAGTTATTTGTTTGCTTTGTCAAATTTCCCATGAATGTTTTTACAGTAAAGTGTTTATTCACATGGCATATAATGCATATTCCACAACAGAAGTCAAAGCTAAAAAAAAAAGAAAAAAAAAAAAAAAAAAAGAGAAATGATATATAAATGTAAAAAAAATAATATACAACTCTAGACCGCCCCTGTGTAAAAACTAGCGTTATTTAAGCTGTCAGTATTTCGATCTCTCCTGACGAAGTCTCCAAACCACTGGTTTGTGTGCGGAACACGCGCAAATTACCGCTAAACAAACACGAATGTTTGCACAGGAATGTTTTGCGATTTTCCTGTGACAAACTCGATCATATATGATAATAAACATGTTAAACTGTAGTGACGGTTATAAATGTTTTTTAAAATATAATGTATATCTGCATGTGCTTGAAAAATCAGGAGGCTTTTTTATTTTGTTTTTATAAATGAATGAATGGATGGATGAATGAATGAATGAATGGATGGATGGATGGATGGATGGATGGATGGATGGATGGATGAATGAATGAATAAATGAGTTTATAAATTAATGAACGAGCGAATAAACAGACGGGCGGACTGACGACAAAGCGAATGAATGAACGAACAAATGAATCAATCAATCAATGAGGTAAATAACAAAAGAACGAATGAACGGGCCGAAGGACGGATGGACAACCGAATGAATGAATGAGGGAAAAAAGGCAGGAAGGTAATATGAAACTAAAATAACTACAAAAGAAATGGTGAACTGTATATCATAATTAATTCATAACGTAGTATGCTTGTCTGTAAACGTAGTTTTAAACAACGCTTGTTCGATGAAACATGTATTATTCATCCGTGTCATATTCGAGTATTTAGAATGTGTCACATTTGAATGACCATATTTCTTAATGAAATACATAATCAACTGTTATATCCGTGTTTTTGGGCGTGTATTTGGGATGGCTATAATATCAACGTATGTTATATGGTATAATACATGTATACCCATGAGAATAAAAAGATAATGAAATTAGCATATCCAAAATCATATCTGTGTACAAGACAGAATTACCGCATTCATGTTTTAAATTACAGGTCTACATATAATACATTATTTATTCATGTTTCATTCAGTTTAATATATGTGTTCTTCTTCTATATTAACAATTCATTGTTTAATCTTTCTTTTAAGATCATTACCTCAAATGTATTCTCTCTTTGATAATTATTTTTTGTGATTCGTGTGATTATCTTGCCTGTAGGCCTAAATGATCATGATATATGCAAAATAAATGAAAATAAATTGTAATAGTTCAGCGATATGTAATATTACAGTAATATGTAAATTTGTAATATTACAGCAATATGTAATAATCATATTTTAAGAAACACCAAAACACCCCCACAATAACAACAACATAAAACAATAATGATTGAATTACTGAAAATTCTAGTATAATATAATTAACTTTTTGTTTTCAGGGGTCAGGCAAGAACAAGATATTTTCGTTCGGCTTATTGACTCGGTCACAAAACAGGTGAGTGTTGTTGTCATAGTAACGGGGACTTGGGTGCTAGTTTTTGTTCTAAAGAAACCACACCACGTGTGCGATTGGCAGTTCTGTCACGATTGTCTCTCTGGAAGATACAACGTGCCATCCGCCAACCATCCACGGCGTTCAAAGTAATTCTGTCGACTTTCATTCAGTTCTCTTGGAACGGGTCAATTCCTGGAATTGGCTTTTTCTTCGAAGCCACCACCACCGCCTAGTGTTTTTCGTAAACTGCTAGAATGGAGCAGTGTTTATACTACGGAGAGTGTGCATCAATATTTTATCCCCTGGTTCAATGGACAGTCGGAAAATATTGTATCAGTAATTTTAACAGCTATATTTTCTGCTTCGTCGCTCACTATAAAACTGTTATTATAATTTCTGTTGGGGTTTTTTTTTTTTTTTTTTTTTGGGGGGGGGGCTTTGTTTTGGGGTTTTTTTGGGGGGGGTTTAACAGATATTTTTTGTGTGTATTGTCGGTGACTTATATAAGGAAGGAAGGACATGTTTTATTTAACGACGCACTCAACACATTTTATTTACGGTTATATGGCTTCAGACATATGGTTAAGGACCACACATATATTAAGAGAGGAAACCCGCTGTCGCCACTTCATGGGCTACTCTTTTCGATTAGCAGCAAGGGATCTTTTAAATGCACCATCCCACATACAAGATAATACATACCACGGATTTTGATTTACCAGTCGTGGTGCACTGGCTGGAGCGAGAAATAGCCCAATGGGCCAAAGGACGGGGCAGCCTGACTTATATAAAATCAATGATAATGACCTGTTGGAATTTGTTGTGCAGTGGAAGAACAACAGTGACTCAAAACCGAATCATCGCTAGTGGTTTGTCATAATAGAATGTTTTAACGAAGGCTCATGAATAAATGATTACACAAAGAAAAACAAAAGAAATAAAAGGGCAAGACATTTATAAAAAGAAGATCAATAGGAATTGTAAACAGATTTATTGGAAAAATAATGTTGATAAGAATTATAAAACACAACACTATTTACCTGTATGTAAATGTGTTTATTATACTTTTTATAAAAGCTATTTAAAAGATGCTAGGATGATACATGATGATGATGATGATGATGATGATGACGGTTATTTTTTATTATTATTATTATTATTATTATTATTATTAATATTAATATTTCAGTGTAGATCTATTATATCCAATTCAAAACATATGTATTATTTAGTAATATAAAATAAAAGTAATGTCTCTGTTTAAAACCACAAGTTTAAAATCTCAGTGTTTCGTCAACTAAATGTTGACATCGTCGAGAGAAAAGGAGTAATATTATATAACACTACTTTAAAAAAAAATACGTTAACATATGTTATTTTAACATGCATATTTTTACAAATCCAAAATAAATCGATACTAAGTTAATAACATACTATTAAGAATAAGATTAACTTCGCCGTTGTTATTTTTTTTAATTTTTTTTTTGCTTGTGTTAAATTATTTTTAAAAATCAGGTTTACTACTAAATGAAACATAAAGTTTCATTTAATAGTAAAATATATAACATTTTCGTATAACTATTTCGTACTTGTTCACTTGCTTCGTTATAAGATTTTATAATTATTTATAAGATTGTTTTGTTTTGTTTAGGTTTATTTTGGGGGGACAACAGGGAGATTGTAAATAAACTTTAAGAAATTTAATATTTATATCCATTATTAGAAATAAAATTACTATTTTAATTTTCAATGATCAACTGAAAATCGTATATTTATTACACATTTTTCTTATACATAAAACAAATAGTAATAATTACATATGTAGTAATAATGTAGCTTCTAAAATGCTAATTGTTTAATATGTATATACATGTATATCCTTTTCATAGAGACAATATAAAACAGTTCTCTATTTTACTCCATGGTTACATATTGCTATATGCTATGTCGAACAATGTAGTAGTATTTTACTAATAACAAAGTATTTTAATACAAAACAATTGTTTTAACTTATTCCTCACCCTACCCCTAAACATACCAATATCACCATTTAAAGGCATATTGTCACGGACCACTGACCTATTACATGGCCTAATAAAGTATTACTTAAATATATATATATATATATATATATATATTTGATTTGTCCCTAAATGTACTTTATTCAACCATCTACGTAACCACCATACTCCACTTATTAATGATATTTTGTAAAAAATAATTGAATTATGGCAATGGTCCATAATTCAAAAACTACCATTGCTGAGAGAGTTGACTTAGATTTCACTGCATCATGGTGTAGTTAAAGTGATGCAATAGCTAGGTTTGGTCTGTAAAAATTAATGTAATTTTGATTTATTATTAATTTTTCGAGAAATAAGGTCCTTAAATCTGTGACAGTATGCCTTTAAATACAGTAAGCTACATTGTAAGGCCGTATCTAACGTAAAGTAACTTGAGGGCAATAAGAAAGACATAATTAAGGCACAGTAATATAGTATTTTACAGCTAGACAAAAGAAAAAGGCACTACTCCCTCCCCGGACCTCACCCTCAACCCTGCACAGCATTTTATCGTAGGCCTAAATGGATGACAAATGTTTAAAATTTAAAAAGAAATTAACATGTGTCATTAACGACGCACTCAACACATTTTAATTACGGTTATATGGCGTCGGACATATGGTTAAGGACCTCACAGATATAGAGAACGTGAACCCGCTGTTGCCACTTCATGAGCTACTCTTTTCGATTAGCAGAAAGGGATCTTTTATATGCACCATCCCACAGACAGGATAACACATACCACGGTCTTTGATATACCAGTCGTGGTGCACTGGCTGGAGCGAGAAACAGCCCAATGGGCCCACTGACGGGGATTGATCCCAAACCGACCGCTCATCAAGCGAACGCTTTACCACTGGGCTATGTTCCACCTCTATTACTAAAGGAGACCATCTGCAATACATTGTGTACTCGTCATGTTCTCTTTAAGATTTTTTTCTCTTTTCTTTTCTTCTGAAACACCGATGCTTGTCAAACTCGTATCAGTTTCGGTGCACTTTCAGGAAGCGTTTCCCATCGAAAAAAAAAATGTCCCCCTTCTCTAACCGTGGATATCTTTCATCTGTTGGGAGACGCAAGTTTCAATGTTTCGTTTCGGATAAAAACCAATAAACGAGAGTATCGCTGTAAGAGAGATATTTGGGGAAACATCAAATTAAACACCAAGAATCGCCTCGTTAATGGCTCGCTTTATTTTCATTCCAAAGAATTTCGTCCCATTAAGGCCAACAGTTCAACATCAACATAGTCTCCAGGAGACCAAAGTGGTCCGAACACCTGCAGGTGTGAAAGCGCTCTGTTGTTGCTTGAATTCCCTCCGTCTCCTAAACGCCTTTGGTTTCAATCTTTAATTTGTATACACAGAAACCTGTTGTTTATTTCATTCCACAGAGTGGATGACGCAGTGACGGTTGCGTGTGACCTTTCTATGGGGTTGGGGGTGAGGGGGAGATGGGGGTTGGCGTGTCAAAATCCATTATTCTTTACTTCCAATAATTGGTTCATTGTGTGGAAAGAGAGATATAGATGCATTAACCCACGCATTTTCAAAAAAAAAAATTCTTTATCTATAAAATCCTTATCATGCAATATTAAGTATCTTAGTATTTATCTACAGT